>NC_045602.1:62379047-62713214 GCF_009762305.2 Zalophus californianus | reverse complement strand
GGTTAACATAGTGCAGAGGGTATTTTGCAATAAAATTTTAAATTAGGGGAAATATATTTACTGCCTGTCGTGAGTGTGGCTTATGAACTATAGGTTTGATATTTGGCAGAATGTGTAAGAACTGATAATTAGGTATGTGTGTGTAGGTAGTGACATTTGCTTAAAACAAAGTACTGTAAAACTGAATTCATTTATACCTCTTACTTTGTTCAGCCTCTCATAGACAAGTAATAAAATATACCAATAATATCACACTTTACAATAAACTTTAATTATAGAGACACCTGATAAAATGCAGATGAACTATCTGTTCAAGAGCTGTGTGGATTCTAGTAAATAGAATTGAACAGTGTGTGTGTGTGTGTGTGTGTGTGTGTGTGTGTGTGTGTGAAAGAGAGCGAGAAGAGAGACGGACAGAAGCAGAGACAGAGAGAAACTATATATAATAGTAAAGATAATTTTTAAGGTTTTTTTTAATTTGTAAAATTTTGTTGGCTGGAATTATGTTCAACAAATTAGAAAAGGCTCTCATGTAATTTGTCTTTACTTCAACTTTCAAAATCTAAAGGAAGCAGTGCCACAGAAACAAAATAAGAGCATTTGATAAAACTGCCTGGTTACTTTTTATATTGCCATTTGAAAACATTTAGTTTTTCTTTTTGTTTTGCAAAACAACCTTAAACCCTAGAAGTGTGAGCAAATAACCATTTTAATAAGCCCCAAATGATGTACAGTGTTTAGAACCTTTGTCACTTTTTTCCTGTGGGCGAAATCTGATCACTGACCAGTTATGCCAGAAATTCCAACTGAAACCAAGTGGACGACTTTTCCAGGTTAAAAGTAACCCAGAGAAGCCTGAACCAAGGCCCTTTATGGTACAAGGTTACTGTTAGAGCAACTCTGATAATTTCTGGTTTGTTTTTTGTCACTTTATTTCTGCTCTATCCCTCAGCAGAGGTTTATTACAATAAACTTGGATACTAAATGAGGCTTTATTAATTAGGGATGGGCAGAAAACCAGCTGTGACATAGTGACCCCGGGTGGGAAGCCAAACCAGAGTAATTAAGACATAACATGGTAATGGGAACAAATAATGAATACACTCAGTGACCTGATGCCAAGCAGTGCCCCCTCTCCAGGCCTGCCTTTTTTTTTTCTTTTAATTTTTTTCTCCCTTTAAACTTATAGTTCCTTTGAATTGCCTTCTTATTAAACTTTGATACAGATGGCATCCAACGTAGTGAAAACTGAGGAAAATATGGGCTAGTTTTGGAAAAACTGTGAGTTTATGTGATACTATTCCTATTGTCAGGGACCAGAGATTGATGTTCCTTTATTTATCACACAGCATTCCTCTTAGAAAGAGAAAAGCCAGTTGAATAAAACCCTGGACCAAGCATGCATCTCTTCCCACCCAGTCATGATCTACGTCATCCTCTGGGTTTCTTCCTTTGATCACTCCCCTCTGATGCTGAGAAAATAAATAAATAATAAATAAATAAGAATTTGGAAGAAGTCAATGGGATTCCTCAAGTCACAGAAATGAGGAAGTCTAGGATGGCTCTCTGTGCCAGGTTCTTGCTGCCCAATCCGGAGACTGTGATAAACTGGTCCTTAAGGAGTCCACATCAAATATCTGCAGACCTGGAACCACAAAGAAGTTATCAAGGAGCATACCCACAGTTTTAAAATGGTTCACAAAGTTTCTAGGTGGACGAAAACCTGACCCAGTCACACACTTTCTTCAGTGCATTTCGGGTTTGGATCAAGGGTGATTCTACCACAAAACAAGAGTTTTAGTTTTAACTTTTAAAAACCTCCGTAAGTGCTATGACTGTCAAATATTTTTAGTGATACTTGTTCTCTTCCTGTTAAACTCTCGTTGTTTGATACCTTTGTAGATCTGCAAGTTAAATAGGAGCTATACTCAAATAATTCCAGACCTGACACAGAGTAGGTGCTTAATATAAGCTTATTAACTAATTACCTGTCTCAGCATATAAAGTGGTGAATCAAGGCAATTATTCAAATAAAGGAGTCCAATAAAATACAAGACAAATGTACCAACAAAAGCAAACAAACCATCAACATTCCTGTAATGGATATTAAGACATTTTGCTTTTTACTTTCTCTACTTTTAAGGTGAATTATTTCAAGTTTCCGTTTGTGTATTTGTATCAATATAGCTAAAATATTCATGACACATGGTACAACCTAAAATATTTTCTTGTCCCAACTTAAAATCATTTGTACCTCAGTAAATTCTTTGGTCGGCACAAAATCTTTACCCAGTTTCTCAAATAGTGAAGTATTACTAAATAAGATCTAACCTAACATTAACAGAAAAAAAGAGTTATGAATATGTCAATTACAGCTCCCTTAAGTTATCCATTAGCTCTACTTCGGGTGTAAAGGCTTTTCTTTTTTTTCTGTAAAAATTGCCTAACAGATGCGAGAGAGCCATAGACAGTATTCTTGGTAATGTGTCCTTGTGTCATGAAAGCATTGGCATTTCTTTTGCCTTCTGTGAATCATATCATAGCTGGCATACTGAATTAATCAATAGAAATATTCTGTATATATTAACAGTTTACTCTGAGGGGATAAAAGTCCTAGGAAAGTAAAAGAAAGAATTGCCCCCATTTAATTTTAAAGCAGCTCTATTTGGCCCTTATCACACTGAGCAAAGAAGATATATTGCAGGATCACTGCTTTCATGCTTTGAAACTTTTTTTAAATGAGGTGAATTTGAATAAATAGATAAATAAGATAGTTGTAATGGAGCCTAACATTTTCTTCCTCTAGACGTATGGTATTTTGTTTTAGTATGATATTCAAATGAATAATTTCAGGAAAGTGGTAAGAGTGTTCTCTATATTTGTAGCCTTGACCTATGTATATTATTAATATAATATATAAAAGAAGGACCTACATCTTATAGAAAGAGTATTTACATTTACTTTTTTTAATAGGGCAAACATTCATGCTTCCAGAAGGAAAGGGCTATGGGCCTGGGGAATGGCTATGGGAAATTTGCTTCTGTTTAACCAAATAGAATTAGCGAACCTGAAAACAAATGCTTTAGAATCCTCCCACCCCCGTCCCCAATCCTTTCAATTCCTCCTGTTTGGGTGGGTTTTATTTAACAGTCAAGCTCAGGAAATTCAGAGCTTTGAGAAATCGTTTCCACATCCTTTGAGTAAGTTTAGAAATTTTCTCTTTTTTTGGTTTTAAAGTGAAGGTAAAAACAAAAAACAAACAAACAAAAAAAACTCCACAAGAGGTCTTTGGGCTAAGTCGGTCTCCATCCATAACTTAGCTGAAAACATAGTCAAATACAGAAATTTATGAAGATAAAAGTACAGTTTCCCCCATCAGCCCACTGTTAACATTGTAGAGGACCTGTCCATTAAGCACATAAAGATTGTACCCCAGAGCATGTCCCAGGTAACTTGAAATAAAGGCAGTTGCTTCTGCAGTCTCAGAAGGCAAGCAGGTGCTCTTTTCTTTGGCAGATATTAATGCTGATGCAGTAAACATTTCCAGAGAAGCTTTCCCAGAATGGAGTCCTTTGCTTTTTCCCCATTCATCCTCCTGCCTGTTCTTTGAGCTTGAAAAGAAGAGAACTGACAGCATATAAAAAACAGTGGGTCGGGCGCCTGGGTGGCTCAGTTGGTTGAGCGACTGCCTTCGGCTCAGGTCATGGTCCCGGAGTCCCGGGATCGAGTCCTGCATCGGGCTCCCTGCTCGGTGGGGAATCTGCTTCTCCCTCTGACGCTCCCCCCTCTCATGCTCTCTCTCTCTCTCTCATTCTCTCTCTCAAATAAATAAATAAAATAAAATAAAAAAACGGTGGGTGGAAGATGGACAGAAATCAGAAGAAGGGAAGTGATTAGAGATGGACCCAGAAAACCATCCTCTTCCCTGACAACTGCCTTGTGGAGGTGGAGGAAAAACTAAATCCTGGAAGCATCAGTTATGAATTTGTGTACGTCTCACTCTCCATTTTTTGTATTTTCCAGCTTCTCTAAAAATTTTTTACATTTTTAATTAAATAGAAGTTTTAGTTTATTAAAAGTAAATGGTCTTTCAAGACATTTGCTTTAGTCCATGTCAAAGAATAATATAGTTGGAAAGAAATTTAAAAAATATTTGGCACTACATCTTCATGGGAATTAAGATGAAATCAACTATTCTGACTCCAGATTTTGAGCATTTTCACTTATCTGTCTACCTCCATACATATAAATGTGTAATATACACATATATATAATTTTCCTGCTTGTATGTGTGAAAATTATAAGAACTATAACGTATGCCAAGCTCTTTATCACCAGTGATTGTGTAGAGGACAGCAGTGTGCAGATAGCAGATACTATATTTGCCTCATTCTAGGTCCACTGCCCACCCTTTTCCATGCAGTTGTCTTCAACAGTTCCCTTGACTTCTGGTTTCCAGTTGGGTTTAGTCAATAGAAGCATGGGCAGTGCATTCATAGGACAGGAGGGAGTAAGTAGAAATATTTATTCTCCCACTCCTTTCTTAGCAGGCCATAAGTTGTCAATGGCTACAAAAATAGTATAGTATAATCCACTGAATCATTCATTAAATAAATATTTATTAAGGCTCAAACTGTAATAGGTACAAGGGACCCAATAGACACCAAAGCATGAGATATCTGCTCACACAGAATTTATTTTTAAAAGTGTCTGTTTGATTGTTTTCATTTTTAATCGTGAAATATTTGAAATATTTTGTGATCCATCTTTTAGTCAGAGGCCTTTTTTTAAAAGAATTAGAAAAAATATCAAAAGCAATCATTATAAATTCTGGTAGTAATTTGATATGTTCATGGCAAATAGGTTATAGATACCAGGGAAATTGTTGAATAAAAAAGAGGAGTGAAATGAATTTTAATTACTTTTTAATGTGTATTTGAGTTGCAATGATACCAAATGAATTAATGAAATATTAAAGATGGGTGTATAAGTGGGGAGACCCTATTTCTTATCAGGCATACTCTAAAGTATGCCAAGCACATGAATTAAACTAGGCTCTAAGATGAATTAAAAACTGCAGATGATCTTTGCTTAACACTTTCAGGTTGTTTTGATGTAGGAAAGAAATTCATCATTCATAGAGGAACTTATTTGAGTTATAGATTTGACAACTAAGACTGAACATACATAGTGATAAAACATCTGCTCAAGTCTAGTCAAAAGCTCAGTCAATTTTGTGAAGAAATCAGTCAAGCCTGTTGCTTGGTGGCACGTAGACAAAACCACCAACTGATCGACTGAGTTTTTCACTTTTGAATGGGTTGTTTGGCATCATGTAGACCCAGCCTATGATTATACTGCCATCTGTATTCTTTCTTACATCAGGCTTATTTCAGCCACAACTTATACATGCTGTTTTGAGAAGAACTAGTCAATATTTTGGTTTGTCTTTAGCTATAAGAGCGCCGTAGACAGTCTTGCGTGAACTTGGCTCTGCCTTGCTAATTCTCTGTCAGTTCTGGCAGCTATAGGAATTTAAGTTCATGGTGTAGATATTTGGATTCCCCTCAAAATAAAAATAAAATATGTAAAATAAAATCTCAAAATAGGCTGCTTGTCTTTAACAAAAATACCCAAATTCCTAGAAATGGCCAGCCATAGTCAATATGTATATATGTGAGAGTATAATTTTAATGTTAAAACAATACAAACTGAATAGAATATTTTGAAGTTAACAATTGTTCATGTTATCATAGTTTTCAAACTACATGAAGCAATTGAAAAAAATCTCCCTTTACCAAACTCAACAGCACACAAATGCTTCTGAAACTATAAGATACTTTGTGATGGTGGTAAGATTGGAAATTGCAAAATGAATTAAAATGTTTTTCCTCACTAGCACTTTAACAACTTATTACGGACACTACAGTGACCAGTTATTTCTTCTAAGGACATAGGCTTAAAAAAAAGAAAAAAAGTTTGAGCTTTGGAGGACAATGAATCATCAAAGAGTTTTTGCATAATGATAAAATTGCTTTCTGGTTTTAACAGATCAGAGCCATACTCTCTAAGTATAACTGAATCAAAAATCCCTTTTTTTGTTTGTTAGTTTGTTTGTTTTCTTTAGTGGAAGTTGAGGGAAGTGTTAAGTCAAAGAAAACAAGGAGGAAATAGTATTCAACAAAGGGGTAAATAGGGCAGATTCAGATTTAATGGGCCCTAAAATTTATACAATTTGGGTGACCTGGTTTTGAAAAATATATAAAATTACAAACAAAAATTAAGTAGAAAAGTTAATGCTATTTAATTGAGAGGAATGTTATTTAATTTAATTAATGTTACTTATAATTAGAGGAAAGGGATCTTTGGAAGAGGCATGTGCAAATGAGGGATCCTAGAACTTGAGATTCATTACTTTCATAATGTAGCCAATAATGGACTAGCAGAATATCCTAGAACAACTACAATAAAAAAAATTACCTGGAATTTGAGCTCAGGAAAATAATTTGTCATAAAGATTATAATTTATGATATATCTTACACTTAAGTCTCTTGACTACCACCATTCATAAATAACACTTGTATGGGGATAATCTGGGTTTCTTTTTCCCTTTATTCCAGTAAAATCTGAGTCATCTGACAATTTCATTATTTTATGAAACATTTAGAATCACTCAGAAAAGACTCTTTGAACATTAGGAGCAGTAAGCATATTACCAGAAGAAATACGGTGGCCCCGGAGGAGATAAAAGTGACAGCTGAAAGTGAGAGGCCACAGGTTTTTTCTCACGTCATCAGCATCTTCACTTTACAGATAAGTAGAATAAAGCCCAGAGAGGAGAGGCAACTTGCCCAACTTCACACAGACCTTCAGTGGCAAAGGTGAGTTTAGAGGACACACCTGTGAACAGCCAGTCCAGAACCATACCCACTGCACCTGACTTCACATCAACCTCAAATCTCCCATTCCCGTCACTGGGTCGGCCAAACAATTTCATTGTTGCAGTCACCACTGTTGCCATCTAGATTAGGATACTTAGAACTACCTGGTAAGTTGCAGTGCCTTCTCTCAGGCTAATGTGGTATTGGTTCAATTTCATGTGAGCCTTCAGAGAACATTATGGTGTTTACACTTACTTGTCCTGACCACTGGAACAACTGTGGCTGCACTGCACCCTGCCAATCATGAGTAATGTGGTTAGCACAAACCCAGGTACGTGGATTCTCTACTCCTAAGATATTTCTTCCAGTTATTTATTTTATTCACTCAGACACAGGTGATACGGGAGTTCTTGACACCGTTTTTCTAGCAGTTTGGCAGAGATTAAGTCTCCCACAGTAACAACTAAAAATACTGATTTAAATATGAATACATATTTGTAGGTATTCCAGTAACATGGCAAGAAAGTTTAATAGTTCTCAGAGGTCAAAAACTAACTGAAAGTTAGAACCCAAGAGGCAAGTAAAACAGTTACTATGATTTGTGTCCTTAGGACACTGATAACCTAGGTGAACTTGAGTGTCCTTTTTTACATCTTCACAGGTTGCAGTGCTCACAAGGGAAGGATATGGTGTTTCAAAGGTGACCCTCTTTATAAAGTTGGGACCATGAAGAGCCACAATCCCAGTATAAGTAGAAATATTACCTTCTCCCAAGGGATCAGCAACAGAAATTGCTCATCTTGAACTTTGAATAAAGGAAAAACCTCTTCTTTGGCAATTCACACCACAAGCCAATCTTTACCAGCTAGGTTTACAAATGGAATTCACAGTACCTGGATATGGATGGGCAAATAAAACTCAAACCACACCTTAATTAAAGTGATGCTTGATCATGAGTACCCCCAGGTACCTAGCAGGAACAAATGCTAATTGTCTCTGAAGGAACCTATTTAAATCCAAACCTCAATAAATGTGCATAAATAAAGTTCAAAGAATGTGAACTCAATTTCAAAATTACAAAACACACAAATCCACAGAAAACATGAACAAAAGAACGTGACCCCAAATTTTCATATATTGAAAATATATAATAAAAAGAATAGACTAAGTAGGTTCAGCATGTTTAATAAATTAAAATAGGGGATAAAAATAATCAAGAGAGCAGAATCTTATTAAAAAATGACCAAGCAGGTATAAAATTAACCAAAGAGGTCAGTGAAAGAAAAATGTAATAATTGAAATTAAAAACTCAATACTTACCTCTAAAATTAGATTAGACACAGATAAAAAGAGAATTTATAAACTGGAAGATGTATCTGAAGAAATTATATGGATTGTAGTAAAGTAAGATAAAGAGATAGAAAACATGACTGAGTTATTAATAAACATGGAGGATAGAGTGAAAACTCTAAGGCATATATATTTGTAAGTTTTATTAAGAATAGAGAGAAGCAACATTTGAAGATAAAATGGCTAACAACTTTTCAGAACCAATGAAAAACACTCATCCTTAGATTCACAAAATCCCAAGGAAAAAATTTTAAAATCCACATTTATCTATATTTATATCTATATGTATATATAGATGTACAGATATATAGAGAGACATATAGAGTGCTAAAATTGGATATCATTGAGGACAAAGAAATGATATTAAAATCAAATGGAAAAGATAAATTGTCTAAGTAAATATAATGATTCAATTAACACTCGCATTTTCATCAGTAGCAACGGAAGCTGGAGATAGAATATCTTCAGTGCACTAAGAAAAATTAATGTGAACCTAGAATTCCATTCAACAAATGTATCTCAAGAGTGAGGGTGAAATAAAGACATTTCCATGTGAAAAGTCTGAGATGCAATGAGGGATGATAATCTAAGAAACTAATATGTTGGTAAGGCTAAACAAACATTGACTGTATAAAACAATACCACTTTTGTGTTTATAAAAGAGAAAAATAAGGTAAAGTAAAAATCCATATAGCAATACTGAATGAAAAGGGAAGAAGTTCTCAGAGTTAATAGTGTCCTAACATTTGTTTGGAAGGAGTGTGAATTGATGATTAGCCTCAGAATTTGAAAAGTTGGTATGCATGTTAAAATTCCCAGTTATTACTAGAAGAAATGAAACACAGTGTTAAGTAAAAAGAAAAAAATGTAATGAGAAACCATACTCTGTACATTCAAAAGAAGAAAATGAAGGCGGCAAAAATGAACCTAGAAAAGGAGAGACAAATTTTTATCTCAAAATAAGATAGAGTTAAACTTAAATAATCAGTATTTATAATAAATCTAAGTGGGTTAAATGATCCAGTGAAAAACAAATAGATATATGTAACATATAAAAATGCAAATTGTTTAAAAAAATGCAAATAGCTTGAATGGACAAGAATAGGAAAAAGTATACCACCAAAATCCAAAACCAAAAAGGAAAAAGAAAGCTAGTGCAGTTTGATTATTATCAGACAAAATAGACAATAAGCTGAAAAGAATTCCTGAGACTAAAAGAGGTAACTAGATAATGATGAATGATTCAGTGAATGGAAAACATAAAATTCTAGAATGATAGTCAATTAAAACATATAAAACAAAATCTTCAAAAAACTACATAAAGCAAAAATTAAGACAAGTGCAAGTGTAAATTAATTCATTATATTGGAACATTTTAACTATAGTTTAACTGAGAAAAATAGAGTATCTATTTGGAAGAGAGTTTTCAAGCTTTATCTAATAGACCTATGTAGAACATGTTTCAAATTCTTTTCTCTTTTTAAGACAGATAATTTAGAAGATAATATAGAGAAAATTTTTGACCCTAAGTTGTCCAATAAATATTTTTTGAATGTTTAATGTTAGTCTGTAATTCTCTTAAGACATTTTCTTTAAATTTGTTATATGTTACCTGTCTGTGTTCCCTGGTGGCATAGATTTTTTTTTTAACTTTTGAAAGTATATATAGTTATTGAAATATTTTAAACTTGAAAGTAAGAACTCCTCAATACTCAAAGAAAGTGAGCATCGTCTATTGTCCCTGTGGTTTAAATAGAGCTTATCTCAATTTTATTACAATCAAAAGTAACATTGCTTAATAACAGTATATTCAAAGTCACAATAATTACCTTATAAATTCAAACTATCATTCTTAGAAAGTTACATGGAGAAAGGATGCTGATCCTCTAGGTGTACATTCTATTATGTGGAAGTAGTTTATCATCATCCTATCTACATGTGCTAAACCCTTTAAGCAATGATATATCAAAGAATTTGCTGCCCCTTTATCTTTGACAGTCCCCTGAGTGATGCTCCATGAGGGTATTCCTAGTGTGCCTCACATTCTACAGAAACACAAAAACAATTCCAGTTGTAAAAAAAAAGGAAAAATAATGGAGTACTTATCCAATGAACTCCATTACATCTCTAACCACTTGAATAATTGACCCCACTTTTTTTTCTTTTTGTCAGAATTAGTTGGATAAATGCCTTAGTTTTCCATTTTACTTAATCCGTGTAGACAGAGCCAAAGAATCCCTCCTCCCTTCAACACAAGCTTTTCCACTGCACAAATGATGCTAATGTTCTTGATTGGCATGACACAGCACCCTAAACCATTTGACTCCAGTGAATTAGTCAAGCAAGAATGTCTGAAAGCAGAGTGACTCCGTTTAAGTACTTAAATGCACAGCCCAAACAACTGCTTGCCTTTTTTTCTTCTCTAGTGCTGTCTTATGAAGCAGTGTATTATTACAGATAATCTACAGTGAATAAAAGACAAAGCATTGTGTATTCAAAATATACACACATTTGCCAAGTTTACTGAACCTGTGATTTTTCAAAATAAAAGATACAAATATTTATTTGAAAAATGATATAATTAAGAGACCCTTACTACAGAGCAGCAACCACACATGCTGTATAACCAAGCCATAACACCAATAAACAGGTTTTGCTGACAGACACCTATTGTCAATAAGATTAGTTGAACTCAAAAGAGTGCCAGGAAACCTCTTTCATGCTTCAACAAAACATAATTTGTTTGAAGTAATGATGACTAGTTATGTATAATTATCTGATTATCAAAAAAAAAACTTGTTTAAACAACTTTGGTGTGCTGCATTATAAGGTTTCATTTAGTCTCTGAATTATTTAATGTTTATGTAGTTCTGAGACAAACTGCACAATTCAAAACCAATTAAAAGATTTGCCCATATCACCCATAACTTGTAAATTGGCACAACATGGTAGGATACTTATTAAGTTGGGATGGTTTTTGGAGAGTAGTAGAGGCTTCAAAAAATAATGAGGTTTTCCAGAAGGGGAAGAGCTTATAAATCATCAGTCAATGAAAATGATTCATGATATTGTATCAATTTTAATATAAAACAACATAATTCTTATCTCCTGTGTAGGTAGACTTTTAAGATGTATGAGAAAGTGAATTGCTTATACTATGCAAATGAAAATAATCATTCAGTGTCTAGCAGACTCTTGCAAAAGGAAAAATATTTAGATTTATACACAAAGAATTTTAGTCATTCTTATTCTTCTGGTTTACTTGGAAACACAATGAATTAAACTAATATTATTTTCTATTCAAATGGCATAAATTAACTTTGGTTCTTGAGACAATTTATTTTGAGTACTTGCCCAATGTGTTAAAATGCCAAGTTTTTCTTCCCAGGTAAGATTCCGGTTCCTTATGGGAAGTAACATAATCTTGTTAATTATCAGGAAAAAAAATAAAGGTGGTTATAAGATTCAAACTTTTATTTAAGTTTAAGATAAATTTATATATGATATTGAGCCTAAATAATCTCTATGCATTTACATTATTACCAGTTGACAGTATTAGGAATACTTTGTCCACAAGTTATATAAAATAACATGGGATAGACAAAAGGAGGATTATTTTTTTCCTGGAATAAGGAGTTTAGAGATAGGCAGGCAGCTGATGACATTGGTTCCATGATTTAACCATATTGGGGCTAATATCAAATGAATTGTTCCTGTACTTTGTCTCATGACTGCCCCATCTCTTGGCATTGTGTTCATGTCAAGGGAAGAAGGAATCAGGGAAACTGAAATGTTAGCACTATCCGTTGCTTTGTCAGAAAAGTAAAAGCTTTCCACCAATATGCTCTTGCAGCAGAAGTTCTTTCATCTTATCAGTCAGAAATATGTCACATGGCCATGCCGAGCTGCACCGACGTGGCAAAATGAGTATTTTTCTTTATACTGGAGATGGGCAACAGGGAAAAAGTTTGCATCAGCTAAATAACAATGTTATATTGACATTAATATTCTAATTATAGGAGAGTGATTCAGTTGATTACTTACATGCATCTAAGAAGCAGAAATGATATTCCCCTGTCTACCTCTTAAGATTCCGTAAAGGTTAAATGAGATGATATACATGAAATTGCTCTTTAAGCTATAAGGAATTAAACACAGTTTACATAGTCAACGTTGATGTGGGAACACAACTTCAAAGGTCCTATGCCATAACTCCCATATGTCATCAGGCACCTCACTTTAGCCTCCCCATTTCCAGAAACCCATACTGCAGACTTGTAAGCATAGGTGTACTACAAGTCCTGACAGAGAGAAGTCAAGATATTCACAATAAGTGCAGAGGGAAAAGACAAAGAAATAAAGCAATTAGAAATAAAGTGTTATAAAGGAATGAAGATAAAGATGATTTAATGTGACTTATAATATCCATCTAGAATAGAATTTCACAATGTAAATGTAGAAAATTTCCCTGAAATTGAGGGAGGACCTGATTAAGTACATTTAAAGATACTATGTTTCAGAAAAAAATGATAAATATATATACAATGGAATATTTTGCAGCCATCAAAAGGAATGAAATCTTGCCATTTGCAATGACGTGGATGGAACTGGAGGGTATTATGCTGAGTGAAATAGGTCAATCAGAGAAAGACATGTATCCTATGATCTCACCAATATGAGGAATTCTTAATCTCAGGAAACAAACAGGGTTGCTGGAGTGGTGGGGGGTGGGAGGGATGGGGTGGCTGGGTGACAGACGTTGGGGAGGGTATGTGCTAAGATGAGCATTGTGAATTGTGTAAGACTGTTGCATCACAGACCTGTACCTCTGAAACAAATAATACATTATATGTTAAAAAAAAAAAAAAACTAATGATGGAATGGGCGGAGCAAGATGGCGGAGGAGTAGGAGACCTGGATTTCATCTGGTCTCAGGAATTCAGCTGAATGGGGATCAAACCATTCTGAACACCTACGAACTCAACAGGAGATCAAAGAAGAGAGTAGCAACAACTCTCTGAACAGAGAAGCAACCACTTACTGGAAGGTAGCACGTGCGGAGAAGTGAATCCAAGGCGATATTCGGGAGCATAGATGGCGGGGGAGGGGGCCTCCGCCCCTTCTGGCAAGTGATAGAGCCACCGAGCACAAAATCAGAAATTTTAGAAGTTGACTCCGCTGAGGGGTCGCTCCAGTGGCTAAGCAGGAGGTGGAACCCTCGCGGGACAGTGTGGTCTCAGGACCCTCGGGGTCACAGAAAGACTGGGGGTGCCTGAGTGCGGCAGAGCTCCCAGGTATCGGAGCGGGGAAGCTGGCTGCAGAGACGGAGCCAAGGGGCGGGCTCTCAGCTTGGGGTTACCATAAACTGTGATCAGTGACAGTCAGGACACTGCTTCTCCAGCAGGGACCCAGCAAGCGGCAGAGCTGGGGAGACTCCCCTTCCTCCCCCGGGAGGAGCGGCGTGGGAGCGCATCGCAGGGATCTGCTGGGTTTGGAGACTCCACACGGGGTCGGGTGCCAGAGATAGAAATGCTCGGTCACAGGCTGGGTGAGCACAGAGTGCGGCCAGAGACCGGGGAGACGGGAGTGATTGACTGCTTTCCTCTGCGGGCGCACTGAGGAGCAGGGCCCCGAGTTCTCGGCTCCTCCGGGCGGAGATTAGGAGGCAGCCATTTTCACTCTCATCCTCCAAAGCTGTACGGAGCTTGCAGGGAAAAAAAGCTCCCGAGAGCAAACCCGAGCTGATTGCTTAGCCCGGACCGGCAAGGGCGGGGCAATTCTGCCTCCAGCAAAGACAATTGGGAACCACAGCAACAGGCCCCTCCTCCAGAAGATCAGCACGAACAGCCAGCCAAGACCAAGTCTACCGATCAAGGAGAATGGCAGAACTCCAATGCTAGGGGAATACTGCACATAGAATTCATGGCGTTTTTACCATGATTCATTAGTTTTTCAAAGTTAATTTTTTTAACTGTTTTTTTTTTAATTTTTCTTTTTCCCTTTTTCAACCAACATCTTATCAATCCCTTTAAAAAAAATTTTTATTTTTCATTTTTAGAGTCATATTCTATCACTTCATAGTAGTTACCCTTATTTTTGGCATATATATATATATATATATATATATATATATATATATATAAGTTGTTCTCCCTTTAAAATTTTGACATACAGTTTCTTCTAACAGATCAAAATATACCCTAAATCTCTAGTGTATGGCTTTGTTCTAGTCTCTGACCTGATCACATTCTCTCCCTTTTTTTTTTTTAAATCTTCTTCTTTCTTTTTTCAAACAACTTCTTATCAATTCCTTTTATAAAATCTTTTATAATTTTCATCTTTACAGTCATCTGCCATCCCTTCATTGTATCAACCCTTATTTTGTACATATATAAGTCTTTCTTTCTTTACAATTTTAGGAGGCACTATCTTCTAGCAGACCAAAATACACCCAAAATCTAGTGTGTGGCACTGATCTATGCACTAACCTGATCATATTTGATCATATTCTGGTTTTTTTGTTTTGTTTTGTTCTGTTTTTGTTTGTTTTTATCTTTTTCTTTTTCTTTTTTTTTCCTCTTTCTTTTTTCTTTCTTTCCCTTTCTTTTCCCCTGGTTTCAGGTCTTTTCTGATTTGTTTAGAGTATATTTCCTGGGGACGTTTTTAACCTGTTAGCATTTTGTTCTCTCATTCATCTAGTCTCCTCTGGACAAAATGACAAGACGAAAGAAATCACCTCAGCAAAAAGAACAAGAGGTAGTACCGTCTGTCAGGGACCTACTCAATACGGACATTAGTACGATGTTGGACCTAGAGTTGAGAATCGTGATTTTAAAGATACTAGCTGGGCTTGAGAAAAGCATGGAAGTTATTAGAGACACCCTTCCTGGAGAAATAAAAGAACTAAAACCTAACCAAATCGAAATAAAAAAGGCTATTAATGAGGTGCAATCAAAAATGGGGGCACTAACTGCTAGGATAAATGAGGCAGAAGAGAGAATTAGTGATATAGAAGATCAAATGATGCAAAATAAGCTGAGAAAAAGAGAGATAAAAACTACTGGATTACGAGGGCAGGATTCGAGAGATAAGCAATACCATAAGACAAAACAACATTAGAATAATTGGGATCCCAGAAGAAGAAGAAAGAGAGAGAGGGGAAGAAGGTATATTGGAGCAAATTATAGCAGAGAACTTCCCTAATGTGGGGAAGGAAACAGGCATCAAAATCCAGGAGGCACAGAGAACCCCTCTCAAAATCAAGAAAAATACGTCAGCACCCCGACATCTAATAGTAAAACTTAAGAGTCTCAGAGACAAAGAGAAAATCTTGAAAGCAGCTCAGGAGAAGAGATATGTAACCTACAGTGGTAGAAACATTAGATTGGCAACAGACCTATCCACAGAGACCTGGCAGGCCAGAAAGGACTGGCATGATATCTTCAGAGCACTAAACGAGAAAAATATGCAGCCAAGAATACTATATCCAGCTAGGCTTTCATTGAAAATTGAAGGAGAGATAAAAAGCTTCCAGGACAAACAAAAACTAAAGGAATTTGCAAACACAAAACCAGCCCTCCAAGAAATATTGAAAGGGGTCCTCTAAGCAAAGAGAGAGCCTAAAAGCAGCATAGACCAGAAAGGAACACAGACAATATACAGTCACAGTCACCTTACAGGCAATACAATGGCACTAAATTCATATCTTTCAATAGTTACCCTGAATGTAAATGGGCTAAATGCCCCCAATGAAAAGACACAGGCTATCAGATTGGATTAAAAAACAAGACCCATCAATATGCTGTCTGCAAGAGACTCATTTTAGACCCAAAGACACCCCCACATTGAAAGTGAAGGGTTGGAAAACCATTTACCATGCTAATGGACACCAAAAGAAAGCTAGAGTGGCAATCCTTATAGCAGACAAATTAGATTTTAAAACAAAGACTGTAATAAGAGATGAGGAAGGACACTATATCCTACTTAAAGGGCCTATCCACCAAGAAGATCTAACAACTGTAAATATCTATGCCCCAAACATGGGAGCAGCCAATTATATAAGGCAATTAATAACAAAAGCAAAGAAACACATTGACAACAATACAATAATAGTGGGGGACTTTAACACCCCCTGACTGAAATGGACAGATCATCTAAGCAAAAGATCAACAGGGAAATAAAGATTTTAAATGACACACTGGACCAAATGGACTTCACAGATATATTCAGAACATTCCATCCCAAAGCAACGGAATACACATTCTTCTCTAGTGCCCATGGAACATTCTCCAGAATAGATCACATCCTAGGTCACAAATCAGGTCTCAACCATTACCAGGAGATTGGGATTATTCCCTGCATATTTTCAGACCACAATGCTTTGAAACTAGAACTCAATCGTGGGAGGAAAGTCGGAAAGAACTCAAATACGTGGAGGCTAAAGAGCATCCTACTGAAGAATGAATGGGTCAACCAGGAAATTAAAGAAGAATTAAAAAAGTTCATGGAAACCAATGAAAATGAAAACACAACTGTTCAAAATCTTTGGGATACAGCAAAGGCAGTCCTAAGAGGAAAGTATATAGCAATCCAAGCCTTTCTCAAGAAACAAGAAAGGTCTCAAATACACAACCTAACCCTACACCTAAAGGAGCTAGAGACAAAACAGCAAATAAAGCCTAAACCCAGCAGGAGAAGAGAAATAATAAAGATCAGAGCAGAAATCAATGAACTAGAAACCAAAAGAACAGTAGAACAGATCAACGATACTAGGAGCTGGTTCTTTGAAAGAATTAACAAGATTGATAAGCCCCTGGCCAGACTTATCAAAAAGAAAAGAGAAATGACCCAAATCAACAAAATCATGAAAGAGGAGAGATCACAACCAACACCAAAGAAATACAAACAATTCTAAGAACATATTATGAGCAACTCTATGCCAGCAAATTAGATAACCTAGAAGAAATGGATGCATTCCTAGAGATGTATCAGCTACCAAAATTGAACCAGGAAGAAATAGAAAACCTGAACAGACGTATAACCACTAAGGAAATTGAAGCAGTCATCAAAAATCTCCCAACAAACAAAAGCCCAGGGCCAGATAGCTTCCCAGGGGAATTCTACCAAACATTTCAAGAAGAATTAATACCTATTCTCCTGAAACTGTTCCAAAAAATAGAAATGGAAGGAAAACCTCCAAACTCATTTTATGAGGCCAGCATTACCTTGATCCCCAAACCAGACAAAGACCCCATCAAAAAGGAGAATTACAGACCGATATCCTTGATGAACATGGATGCAAAAATTCTCACCAAAATACTAGCCAATAGGATCCAACAGTACATTAAAAGGATTATTCACCATGACCAGGTGGGATTTATCCCTGGGCTGCAAGGTTGGTTCAACATCTGCAAATCAATCAACCTGATACAATACATTAACAAAAGAAAGAACAAGAATCATATGATCCTCTCAATAGATGCAGAAAAAACATTTGACAAAGTACAGCATCCTTTCTTAATCCAAAACTCTTCAGGGTGTAGGGATAGAGGGTACAAACCTCAATATCATAAAAGCCATCTATGAAAAACCTACAGCAAATATCATTCTCAATGGGGAAAAGCTGAGAGCTTTACCCCTAAGGGTCAGGAACGCTGCAGGGATGTCCACTATCACCACTGCTATTCAACATAGTAGTAAAAGTCCTAGCCACAGCAATCAGACAACAAAAAGAAATCAAAGGCATCCAAATCACAAAGAAGAAGTCAAACTCTCACTCTTTGCAGATGATATGATACTGTATGTGGAAAACCCAAAAGACTCCACCCCAAAACTGCTAGAACTCATACAGGAATTCAGTAAAGTGGCAGGATATAAAATCAGTGCACAGAAATCAGTGGCATTCCTATACATCAACAACAAGACGGAAGAGAGACAAATTAAGGAGTCTATCCCATTTACAATTGCACCCAAAACCATAAGATACCTAGGAATAAATCTAACCAAAGAGGCAAAGAATCTGTACTCAGAAAACTCTAAAATACTCATGAAAGAAATTGAAGAAGACACAAAGAAATGGAAAAACGTTCCATGCTCATGGATTGGAAGAACAAACATTGTGAAGATGTCAATGCTACCTAGAGCAATCTACACATTCAGTGCAATCCCCATCAAAATAACATCCACTTTTTACAAAGAAATGGAACAAATAATCCTAAAATTTGTATGGAACCAGAAGAGATCCCGAATAGTCAGAGGAATATTGAAAAAGAAAAGCAAAGCTGGCGGCATCACAATTCCAGACTTCCAGCTCTACTACAAAGCTGTCATCATCAAGACAGTATGGTACTGGCACATAAACAGACACATAGATCAATGGAACAGAATCGAGAGCCCGGAAATGGACCCTCAACTCTATGGTCAACTAATCTTTGACAAAGCAGGAAAGAATGTCCAATGGAAAAAAGACAGTCTCTTCAACAAATGGTGTTGGGAAAATTGGACAGCCACATGCAGAAGAATGAAACTGGACCATTTCCTAACACCACACACAAAAATAGACTCCAAATGGTTGAAAGACCTAAACGTGAGACAGGAGTCCATCAAAATCCTAAAGGAGAACACAGGCAGCAACCTCTTCGACCTCAGCCGCAGCAACTTCTTCCTAGAAACATCGCCAAAGGCAAGGGAAGCAAGGGCAAAAATGAACTATTGGGATTTCATCAAGATAAAAAGCTTTTGCATAGCAAAAGAAACAGTCAACAAATCCAAAAGACAACTGACAAAATGAGAGAAAATATTTGCAAATGACATATCAGATAAAGGGCTAGTATCCAAAATCTATAAAGAACTTATCAAACTCAACACCCAAAGAACAAATAATCCAATCAAGAAATGGGCAGACAACATGAACAGACATTTTTCCAAAGAAGACATCCAAATGGCCAAGAGACACATGAAAAAGTGCTCAACATCGCTTGGCATCAGGGAAATCCAAATCAAAACCTCAATGAGATACCACCTCACAGCAGTCAGAATGGCTAAAATTAACAAGTCGGGAACGACAGATGTTGGCGGGGATGTGGAGAAAGGGGAACCCTCCTACACTGTTGGTGGGAATGCAAGTTGGTGCAACCCCTCTGGAAAACAGTATGGAGGTTCCTCAAACAGTTGAAAATAGAGCTACCATACGACCCAGCAATTGCACTACTGGGTACTTACCACAAAGATACAAATGTAGGGATCCGAAGGGGTACGTGCACCCCAATGTTTATAGCAGCAATGCCCACAATAGCCAAACTGTGGAAAGAGCCAAGATGTCCATCGACAGATGAATGGATAAAGAAGAAGTGGTATATATACACAATGGAATATTATGCAGCTATCAAAAGGAATGAGATCTTGCCATTTGCAATGACATGGATGGAACTGGAGTGTGTTATGCTGAGTGAAATAAGTCAATCAGAGAAAGACATGTATCATATGACCTCACTGATATGAGGAATTCTTAATCTCAGGAAACAAACTGAGGGTTCCTGGTGTGGTGGGGGTGTGGGAAGGATGGGGTGGCTGGGTGATAGACATCGGGGAGGGTATGTGCTATGGTGAGCACTGTGAATTGTGCAAGACTGTTGAATCACAGATCTGTACCTCTGAAACAAATAATGCAATATATGTTAAAAAGAAGAAGAAGAAGAAGAAGAAGATAGCAGGAGGGGAAGAATGAAGGGGAGTAAATTGGAGGGGGAGACGAACCATGAGAGACGATGGACTCTGAAAAACAAACTGAGGGTTCTAGAGGGGAAGGGGGTGGGGTGATGGGTTAGCCTGGTGATGGGTATTAAAGAGGGCACATTCTGCATGGAGCACTGGGTGTTATGCACAAACAATGAATCATGGAACACTACATCACAAACTAATGATGTAATGTATGGTGATTAACATAACAATAAAAAACTTAAAAAAATACTAATGATGTAATGTATGGTGAGTAACATAATATAATAAATAAAATTAAAAGAAAAAAGATTTAGCCTGGCTAAAATATTAAGCCTCATGTAATTTTTAAAAATTTTAATTCCAGTATAGTTAACATAAAATGTTATATTAGTGTCAGGTGTACAATATAATGGTTCAACAATTCTATATATTACTTAGTGATAAGTTTTCTTTTAATCCACCTATTTCACCTATCCCTCCGCCCACCTCCCCTCTAGAAACCATCAGTTTGTTCTCTATACGTAAAAATCTGTTTTTTTGGTTTGTCTATTTTTTTCTTTGTTTATTTGTTTTATTTCTTAAATTCCACATGTGTGTGAAATCATATGGCATGTCTTTCTCTGACTGACTTATTTCACTTGGTTTTATACCCTCTAGATCCATCCATGTTGTTTCAAATGGCAAGATATTATTTTTTATGGCTGAGTAATATTACACTGTATATATATGTAGTGTAATATATATGTATATATATATATATACACACATATATACATATATGTAGTGTAATACAGTAGTATCATTACTAGATCATATGGTAATTCTATTTTAATTTTTTGAGAAACCTCCATACTGTTTTCCATGGTGACTACACCAGTTTGCAGTCTCACCAAGAGTGCAAAAGGGTTCTTTTTTTATACATCCTCACCAACACTTGTTTCTGTATATTTGATTCTAGCTAGTCTGACAGGCATGAGATTATATCTCATTGTGGTTTTGATTTCCATTTCACTGATGATTAGTAATGTTGAGCATCTTTTCATGTGTCTGTTGGCCATTGCAGGTCTTCTTTGGAGAAATGTCTATCCATGTCTTCTGCCCATTTTTAATTGGATTATTTGTTTTCTTGTTGTTGAATTGTGTAAATTCTTTCTATATTTTAGATACTAACACTTTATTGTATATGTCATTTGAAAATACAGTCTCATGCAGTAGGTTGTCTTTCAGTTTTGTTGGTTGTTTCCCTTGGTGTGCAGAAGATTTGTATTTTGATGCCATCCCAATAGTGTAGTTTTGTTTTTGTTTCCCTTGCTTCCAGAGACCTATCTAGAAAAATGTTGCTATGGTTGATGTCAGAGAAATTACTGCCTGTGTTCTCTTCTAGGATTTTTTTATGGTTTCAGGTCTTAAATTTAGGTATAATCCATTCTGAGTTTACTTTTGTGTATGGTGTAAGAAAGTGGTCCAATTTCATTCTTTTCCATGTAGCTGTCCAGTTTTCCCAACACTATTTGTTGAAGAGACTGCCTTTTCCCCATTGCATATTCTTGCCTCCTTTGTCAAAAATTAATTGACCAAATAATCATGGGTTTATTTCTGCGTTCTCTATTCTATTCCATTGGTTTATATATGTCTATTTTTTGCCAGTACAATACTGTTTTGATTACTACAGCTTTGTAGTATGTCTTGAAATCTGGGATTGTGATACATCCAGTTTTGTTCTTTTTCAAGATTGCTTTGGCTATTTGAGGTCGTTTGTGGTTCCATACAAGTTTAAAGATTATTTGTTCTTGTTCTGTGAAAAATGCTATTGGTATTTTGATAAAGATTACATTAAGTCTGTATATTGCTTTGGAAAGTATGGACATTTTAACAATATTGGTTCTTCCAATCCGTGAGCATGAAATATATTTCCATTTGTTCATGTCATCTTTAATTTCTCCTATCAAAGTTTCATAGTTATCAGGAGGCCTTTCACCTCCTAGGTATTTTATTATTTTTGGTGCAGTTGTAAATGAGATTGTTTTCTTAATTTCTCTTTCTGCTACCTCATTATTAGTGATAAAATGCAACAGATTCTGTATGTTGATTTTGTATCTTGCAAACTTACTGAATTCATTTATCAGTTCCACTGGTGTGTGTGTGTGTGTGTGTGTGTGTGTGTGTGTGTGTGTGTGTGTGTGTGTTTGCTTTTGTTTTTTGCTTTTTGGTGGAGTCGTTAGGGTTTTCTGTATATAGTATCATGTAATCTGAAAGAGTGAAAGTTTTATTTCTTCCTTGCTGATTTGGTTGCCTTTTATTTCTTTTTCTTGTCTGATTGCTGTAGCTAGAACTTCCAATACTATGTTGAATAAAAGTGGCAAGAGTGGACATCCTCGACTTGTTTCTGATCTTAAGGGAAAAGCTCTCAGTTTTCCACAATTGAGTATGATATCAGCTGTGGGTTTTTCATGTATGGCCTTTATTATGTTGAGGTATGTTCCCTCTAAACCTATTTTGTTGAGGGTTTTTATCATGAATGGATGTTGTACTTTGTCAAATGCTTTTTTGCATCTATGGTTTTCATCCTTTATCTTGTCAATGTGATGTATTACTTTGACTTATTTGCAAATATTGAGCCACCCTTGCATCTCAGGAATAAATCTCACTAGATTTTGGTGAATGATTTTTTAATGTATTGTTGTATTTGGTTTCCTAATGTTTTGTTGAGGATCTTGGCATCTATATTCATCAGAAATATTGGCCTGTAGTTACCTTTTTTTGTAGTGTCTTTATCTGGTTTTGGTATAAGGGTAATGCTGGATTCATAGAATAAATTTGGAAGTTTTCCTTCCTCTTCTATTTTTTGGAATAGTTTGAGAAGAATAGGTATTAACTCTAAAAAAACAAAACAAAACAAAAACAAAAACGAAACTCTTCTTTCAATGTTTGGTAGAATTTACCTATGAAGCCACCTGATCCTGGACTTTTGTTGGTTGGGAGTTTTTTGATTACTGATTCATTTTCATTGATGGTAATTGTTCTGTTCAAATTTTCTATTTCTTCCTGATTCAGTTTTGGGAGGTTATATGTTTCTAGGAACTTATCTATTTCTTCTAGGTTGTTCAATTTGTTGACATATAATTTTTCATAATATTCTCTTATAATCCTTTGCATTTCTGTGGTGTCAGTTATTTCTACTCTTTCATTTCTGATTTTGTTTATTTGAGTCCTCTCTCTCTCTCTCTCTTTCTCTTTTGATGAGACTGGCCAAAAGTTTATCAATTTTGTTGACCTTTTCAAAGAACAAGATCCTGGTTTCTTTGATGTGTTCTATTGTTTTTTGTTTTGTTTTGTTTTGTTTTGTTTTGTTTCTATTTCATTTATTTCTGCTCCAATCTTTATCATTTCCTTCCTTCTACTGGTTTTGGGTTTTGTTCTTTTTGTACCTCCTTTAGGTGTAGAGTTAGGTTGTTTATTTGAGATTTTTCTTCCTTCTTGAGGTAGGCCTATATTGCTATAGACTTCCTCTTAAAACAGCTTTTGCTGTATCCCAGCAATTTTGGACCATTGTGTTCTCTTTTTCATTTGTCTATATGTATTTTACATTTCCTCTTTGAATTTCTTGGTTGACCCATTCATGTTTAGTAGCATGTAATTTAACCTCTATATAAATTTGTGTTCTTTCTAGACTTTTTCTTGTGGTTGATTTCTAGTTTCATAGCCCTGTCTTGTCCAATAAAATGCATAGTATGACTTCAAACTTTTTGAATTTGTTGAGTTTTGGCTTATGTTTTACCATGTGATCTCTTCTGGAGAATGTTCCATGTGCACTTGAAAAAAATGTGTTTTCCTCTCGGGGCGCTTGGGGGCTCAGTTGGTTAAGTGACTGCCTTCGGCTCAGGTCATGATCTCAGGGTCCTGGGATTGAGCCCTGCATCGGGCTCCCTGCTCGGCGGGAGGCCTGCTTCTCCCTCTCCCACTCCCCCTGCTTGTGTTCCCTCTCTTGCTCTCTCTCTCTGTCAAATAAATAAAATCTTAAAAAAAAATGTGTTTTCTGTTGTTTTAGGGTGGAATGTTCTGAATATATCTCTTAGATCCATCAGGTTCAATATATCACTCAAAACCACTGTTTCCTTGTTGATTTTCTGTCTGTATGATCTATCCATTGATGTAAGTGGTGTGTTAAAGTCCCCTACTGTTATTATATTACTATTGATTACTTCCTTTATGTTTGTTATTAGCTGCTTTATGTACTTGGGTGCTCCCATGTTAGGTGCATAAATATTTACAATTGTTATATCTTTTTGTTGGACTGTTCCCTTTATGATTATGTAGTGTCCTCATTTGTTTCTTTTTATAATCTTTCTTTTAAAGTCTATTGTGTCTGATACAAGTATTGCTACCCTGGCTTTCTTTTCACTTCTATTTGCAGATAAATGCTGTTCTATCCCTTCACTTTCAATCTGCCTGTGTCTTTAGTTCTGAAATGAATCTTTTGTAGGCAGCATATAGATGAGTCTTATTTTTTATCCATTCCACCACCCAATGTCTTTTCAATGGGCATTTAGTCAATTTACATTCAGAGTAATTACTGATATGTATGTACTTATCGCCATTTTGTTACCTGCTTTATGGTTGTTTTTGTAATTCTCTGTTCCTTTCTTATGTTGCTCTCTTTTCTCATGGTTTGCTTTCTTTTGAGATACATTTGGGTTCCTTTCTCTTTATTTTTTGCATTTTTATTGGTGGTTTTTAATTTATGGTTACAATTAGGTTTATAAATAACATCTTATGCATATAGCAGTCTATATTAAATTAATGGTTGCCTGAGTTTGAACCTATTCTTTACTCTTCTCCCCACACTACATTTAAGGCATGTTGTTTCATACTTTACATCCTTTTATTTTGTGAATCCCTTAACTGATTTTTATAGATATAATTAATTTTACTCCTTTTTGCTTCCTACTTTTCTTACTTTTACTTATGGTCTTTCCTTTCCACTCAAAGGCCCTTTTAACATTTTTTGTAGGGCTGGTTTAGTAGCCATGAATTCCTCTAACTTTCGTTTGTCTGGGAAATTCTTTATCTCTCGTTCTATTCTGAATTATAGCCTTACTTGATAGAGTATTCTTGGTTGCAGGTTTTTTCCTTCTTCTGGCCTGCAAAGTTTCTGCTGAAAAATCAGCTGATAGCCTTATGGGGTTGCCCTTGTATATAACTTTTCTTTTCTCTTGTTGCTTTAAAAATTCTCTTTATCACTGCTTTTTGTCATTTTAATCACTATGTGTCTTGGTGTGAAACTTCTCGGGTTGATTTTGTTGGGAGCTCTCTGTGCCTCCTGGATCTAGATTTTTGTTTCCTTTCTTATGTTTGGGAAGTTTTCAGCTATTACTTCTTCAAATAAATTTTCTGACCCTTTTTCTGTCTCTTCTCCTTCTGGGATTCCTATAATGTGAATGTTATAATGTTTGATGTTGTATCTGAGTTCCTTAAACCTATCTTCCTTTTTAATTTTTTTTCTCTTTCCTGTTCAGCTTGATTGCTTTCCATTACTGTCCTCCAGGTCACCGATCCATTCTTCTGCTTCCTCTAGTACACTATTTATTCCATCTTGTGTTTCAGTTACTGAGTTCTTCATCTCTGATTGGTTCTTTTTTATATTTTTTTTGTCTCTTGTAAGGGTCTCACTGAGGTCCTCCACTCTTTTCTCCAATCCAGTGAGTAGCTTTATGATCATTACTTTAAATTTTCTATCAGGGATATTACTTTTGTTTAGCTCTCTTGCTGTGATTTTGTCCTGTTGTTTCATTTGGGACATATTCCTCTGTCTCCTCATTTTTGCCTAACTCTCTGTGTCTATTTCTGGGTTAGGAAAGTCAGCTACATCTCCTACTTTTGTATGAAGAAGAGGTCCTGAAGTGCCCAGCAATGCAATGTCCCCTGTTCACCAGAACCTGGTGCTTTAGGGGTGCCTCCTATTTGTGTTGTGTGTGCCCTTCTATTGTGGTTGAGCTGCTTTTGCCTTCAGTCCAGTTGTCTGTAATGGCTCTCTGCCTGTTTTGGGCAGCGTTTGGTCCCCGTGTTGTTAGTGGGCCTGTCTGGGGCTGCCCCCACTTAAGCTGGGTCAGACCAAGTGTTTGCCAGAGCTGTGGTTATACTGAACTGCAGGGCACTCTTCCTGTGTTGTCCTCTGAGAAGTTTTAGTTGGTGGTCAGGGCCTGTAGTCAGACCAGATGTCTGCCCCAGCCCACTGCAAAAAAATAATGGATTTAACAAAGTATGTATATTGCTCTGGCTGAAGGGCATGGGGGTGTGGGGGATTGTTGGGGGGTGGGTGGAGATAGTAACACTTATCCAAAGCTATGCTTATCCCATAGGACTTGCTTCCCAAAGGAAGACACTGAATTGGTGAATTTTGAGAATTTTGTGATCTGCCAAACAAGTTAATGAAAATTTCAAAGTCAGATTCCCCTATTCCCTTGATGCCAGAAAAATTATATACATTCTCTCCTTCCCCCATTTTCACATTTTCACTCTCTTTCCTTTTCTCTCTTTTAAACATTTCACTGTAAGGCATTATATTGCTAGTGTTGTTGGGTTTAAGTGGAAACTGAACATGGGATATTTATATTTGTGAAGATATTTATTTTTGTGATATTATTTTTGGAAAAAAGTAGAAAATAACAATAAGTGCTTACACAAATATTTTCCCTTGTTGAACTTGTGTTTCTTTTTGCTTTGTTTTTGTTCTTCTGATTTGCTCTCTCTATGGACTGTGATTTCCCAGCCAAGGCTCTGCCAAGCCTGACCCTTACAAGAGAGTAAAACTTTTGTACATTCTTTTGGCAAAATAAGTATTCAAAGATGGATATTTGCACTTTTCTTGGGTGCTTTATGGGCACTTTGACTTGACATCATAGTTTTCAAAGTCTAAGAGAATATACTAACTTGGATGAAAAACATATATACAGGGTTAGGAAAAAGTATAATGTGTAGGACCTAAAAGGGCTTGATTTTCTTGGCTGGCAAAATATATTTTATGCAATCCCAGAGCTGAAGGAAAGACAAATGAATGTCCCCATGGTGTAATCACCAAGTTGAAAAATCAGGTGACTTCAGACTTCAATTCCCTTTTAGCCCAGTAAGTTTTTATGTTTTTTATATATTGGTTGGTGGATGAGTCAATGTTTAAATGGTCATTCATCATTTACCATATAAAAGAAAAGCTATTACCTGAAACTCATTTTTACAGTTGCAGGCAAACAGAAATAATCATTTTCAAGGACCTAAAGCTGTTTCTTGAACAATGTCATCATTTTATCCTTATTTTACTTACTGTTACTTATATATGAGCCCGTTTTTGAGCTGCACACTGCAAGTTCTGGCTGTAAACAGTTTCCACCAACTCCCTGCTAAAGCAAGTGAGGAAAGGGAATTTGACTTTCCAGAAATCAAAATTATCTTTCAGACAGACTCAAAGAACCAGACCAAAGGCAAAAAGGCAGCTATAAGCAGTCATGTCTCCCATCGTGAGCCAATAGTGTTAATTCTAGGTAGTTAGGAGACTATTAAAGTGTCTCTATAGGAAAATCACCTAGACCTGGTTATAAGTCCTCTCTCTGCTGTTTAATAACTGAATGAGTACAAGCAATTTTGTGGACCTATTTTGGCCATATTTTTCTTAATGTCCTAAACAGGAGAAGTAATACTATCTATATCAGAGAGTAGTTGTCAATGTGAAATAAAACATTCAAAAGCCCCGCTAACCTAGCTGATGTGTCATAGGAGCTTAATAAATGTTAATTCACTCCTGGTTAATCACTCTAAGATCCAAGAATTCTCTTTAACTGGGTCAGAGCAACCTGCCCAACTCTGGCTGTTCTTGAAATATAACCCCAGGCTAAACATGATTCAATCCTACACTAAACCAGGTGGAATATGTATAATGGGCCTTGTTTTAGTCCCAAATACTCACCTCTCCTTCTCTCTTCAAGAAACATCTGTTGGGTACCAACATGTGTGAGGGACCATGCTGGACCCTTACATACTTCATCTCCTTTAATCATTATAACTAAAATGAAGGAGCAGTTGTTATCCTAGTTAACTACAAAGGGGACTGAATTTCTGAGAAATTAACCAGCTCAGAGTTGCACAGCTAATTAATGATAAGTTTGTCTCCAAGTCTTGTCCCACTTTACCAGTCTACCTCCCTCTAAGTTTTGTGATGTCAGAGAAGTTTCTGAAGTATGGTTTCCATAAATCAGCCATAGTGTTTACCATGACAAACTAATCATCACATAAACAAAAAGTAGCGCTTTAGGGTTACTCTGCAGCCAGTGGATATTGTCAACACAAACAGTTTTGTACTTCTTTTGGCTTACTGGTTGATAGCACTGTGCTGGGTGTCAGAGACAGTCACATAATATGCCAGGGCGGGAGGAGAACCACCACAGATGGTCAATAGGGAGAGGGTGGGAGGCAAAGCTGAAACGGGCACAAGGACCAAGCTAAAAACAACTGATACTACAAGGCTAATAGTGTGGACTTTGTTCTTAGTGGCTTCCTGCCCCTGTCTTCCATCTATACGCATGTCCACTTTTCTACCACCTTTTTTAGTTTCCCAAGAAATATGAGAGGACAAAGCTACTACATGTGCATCATTTACTAAGCGTGTGTCTGTTTATTAAATTCTGTCCAGATCAGCTCACACTCTCTGATCAGCAGAACCAGATAGTGTGGAAACACCCAGGACCCTTGCATTCCTTTCCCCTGGAGTCTAGAGCTGAGTTAGGCCTGAGCAGTCTTCTATTTTTCAGAGGACTTTCTGTAACCCATGAAGTCCTCCAAGTCCATAGTTTTTGTCCAAGGAGAGGAGAGGAGAGGAGAAACAGTAGACATTTTTACCCTTTCACTTTCCCTTCCAAGAGCTGAGGTCCTAGGCTCCCATGTGTCCCTGTGAATCCATAATAGACTCTCCCTAAGGGTAGAGTAGGCATGCAATGGCCAGCAAGGACCATTTTATTATAAAATACATTAAGGTAGTTGCACCTTTAGAATCAATTACTTGGGAAAATAAAGAATGAGAAAAATTTAAGATGAAACTAGTAAATTGCAATGTAAGCAAATTTGTATTTCAATTATCAGAACAACATCTATGCACATTTGAAAAATAAAAATTGTGACATATCCACTTGGGAGACTCAGCCTTCAGGCAATTCCTAGTGTGTTCAGTGGGATTTGAGGACCCCTTGAAGTCATTGTGCAGCATCCCCCCAAGGGAGAGCTTCAACCACAGGTCAAGAACCCCTACTCATGGTAATGGGGAGCTACTGAGGATCATGAAGACTAATATAAAGTGATATATTAAGGAAACTGAAAGATCCCTGGAGAAATAAGAGACTGACCATAGGGAGATTGATTGATGATTACATTATTCTAAGTATAAGGCTTTAGGGTCTAGGTGTATGTAGTAGTGATAGAAACAGAATTTAGTTGATAGATACAAAGAATCTGTATATTTGTTTTTTATTTCTTGCTACTTGGATGTTGAAAGAAGGTGAGAGACCAACTTTTCAAGTCCTAGTGATTGGGAGGTTGTTGGTAGTAAACCATCTTCTTTGGGGAAAAGATGAAATCAGTCCTAGCTATGTTATCTTGAAATAATGGTGGTATATTTCCTGGGTGGGTAGGTGGGGATCCTAAGCAAGCAGTTAGAAGTATGTAATTGAAATTCAAAAGATAGGTCATGACTGTGGATAGAGATTATGGAGTCATTTCTGTAGAAGAAGTAATTCAAACCATAAGAGACCAAAAATGCACTCTCTAAGAGAAAGAATGCAGAGCTGGAACAGTTGATGATGGATCTAGAGTCTACCAGGGTCAGCCAACTTTTTCTGTAAAGAGCCAGAGAGTAAATATTCTAAGCTTTGTGGGCCAAAGGTCTCTGTTGCAACTACTTAACTATGTCATTGTAGAGCAATTAAATAAACTGGCATGGCTCTGTTCCAATAAAAAGCTATTACAGAAACAGGTGAGTGGCTGGATTTGGCCCAAGGGCTTTAGTTTGCTGACCTCTGGTTTAGAAACATAAGCTCCATGATGGCAAGGACCATATCAACTTGGCCTACTACTATATGCACAGCACCTAACACAGCACCTGACTTACTGTAGATTCTCAACAGACATTTGTTGAATTGATGAATGCTATGTTGAAATGAGTGCATCTATATTTAGCTGTGTTGGGGCAACAGAGTAAACCAAGAGAATTCTAATAGTCATGAGAACAGTCAAGAATGTATGACATAGACAAAATCAAGAAAAGAGTGTGCCAAAAAAGAAGTCTAGCAACAATGATGACTGATAGGTTTTGAAGAATGAGGAGTTAGAATTTTCTTTTTGGAAATTAAAACAAGTCAGATATTGAGGTATAAATGATAAGAATAGGGTGCCTGGGTGGCTCAGTCAGTTACGAGTCTGCCTTAGGCTCAGGTCATGATCTTCGATCCTGGGATCGAAGCCTGTATCAGGCTCCAGGGAGTCTGCTTCTCCCTCTCCCTCTGCTGCTCCCCCAGCTTGTGCTCTCTCTCTCTCTCTCTCTCTCTCAATCTCTCTCTCTCTGTCAGATAAATAAATAAGATATTTAAAAAAATAAATAAGAAGAATAAGAGATCACAGGAATGGTATCAAAGAAAGGATCTATCCTAACCTGGGTGTTAGGATGGGAGTACTTTTATGAAGGAATTTACATGGTTTAACTTCAGTAGTTACTGCCCTTCCCATTTTTAAATTTTCAGTCAAAAAGATATTATAATTATAGTCCCAAATCTGTGGATTCAGTTTTTATAAATCTAACATCATGATTTTGTGAACTGTTTGAGGGAGAATTAGTCAAACTTGTTTTTTGACGTTATGTAGATAAAATAACCAGCTTGACTAATTTTTTCAAGTAGTTGTGTTGATAATTTGTCAAGAATTTTTCTTTTAGCGGTTAACTTTTATGAATTTCCAACTTCACTTTATGAAGTCAAGATTAAACATACGATTTAAATATTTTCATTTTATTATTGGTTTCCAACGTTTACTTATTCCTTCCAGATTATCCCACACAGAGCTGTTGGAATTACTCCATGATGATTTCAAAGAAAACGTTCTTCTCTAAATACTCTTATCCCAAGGTAAATTGATGGATTTCTAATGAATAAGTTCCAGGAGGAAAGCATCAGCAATTTATACTCCAATTCAGAGTATTTAATTCCTTCACCCTGAACTGTGGCCACCTGTCATTCTAAGTTTATGCAGTAATTTTTAACAATGGAAAATTATTATTTTTTTTCATAAATGTTGGTCACCTTTGTGTGATTTGATACCTAGCGTGTTTAGTTTGTTATGCCAAATGCAAGTGGGAGAAAAACAACACTATAAACATGTCTAATCATGTCATTGAAGCTTTTCTTGGAATAATTGGAGTGTGATGATGGAGCAGGGAGAAAAGAGGGAGTGGAAATTGAGGGAAAGGGTCTCAGCCTGAATTTTCCAAATTGGCTATTTATCTGGTTAATTCTTCATCTTTCCTCATCACCATGTCTGAATTGAGAAAATCTTCCTAATGATAATAAACTATGTCAAGAACAGATGGCTGATTTGATGTGATGAAAATAGCTGTGTCAATTGAGGGTATTTTTTTTTCTTACCCGTTTTGCTTTTCATCACTCTGGGATTGGTGGTTCCTAGGTTTTTTTTTCTTTTATAGAATCTACCCTAAGCCTGATATAATGTGCTGTACCTCTCCCCAAGAGCAGCTTGGACCACTTTCTCTGAAAGAAAGAATGGAGAAGTGGCTTTAAAAAAAAAAAAAGCAATTATCACTTTTCCCACCTTTTCAGCTTTAGTTAAGTTACTTTTGGAAGGATCAGTTTACAACAAATGTTTAATGTCAGGAATTTTGCAGTTTCATAGGCCCTGACAGCTTGGCATGAAAAGAGGTGGCATTGTGTCAATTGTAAATGAGTATGCTATTTACATACTAATTAAACTTTGCACTAGTGGGGTGAAAGAATGTCATTTGGAGCACCCCAGTTATTCTGTTTATATCATTGTTGTCTATTTAAAGAGTCTATTGTTTGGCATGTCACAGCCTCATCCACTAAATGCCATTTTATAACCTTCCACTAACTTAAAAATATTACCCCATTGATTGGCAAATCAAACAGAATCAGTGTATCTAAAAGCAAAGGGAATTCCCAGATTCACCTTGCTTCATAATAGCGCTGAGTTTGATGGTGATGATGATGATGATGATGATGATAACACCTTTTATCAGTTGTTTCCTGCATGCCATGCCCATGGCATTTTGCTAAACAATTTTTATATTTTATCTCACTTTATCTTCAAAGTAAGGTGGGAATGGTTATTACACCCTTTTTACACATGAGGAAATTGTAGTTGTACAGTCTGTGAGGACACTAGGACTCCAGTGTCTGTGCTGTTATCCACCATACTGTCATTGATCCATAGAGGGTCCCCTGATGTTAGATGTGGCCGGGGTTACTGAAAATATGCCAAGAGCAGGAATATTGCTTATCATCTCAATTCATTTGCTTAAGGAAGGAAGTGATAAGCGATAAAGAGCATATGCATATCCCCCAATATATGATTCCTCATTTATACCAGAAATATATCACAAATACAAGCTCACATTACATACATATTCCCCACTGCCTTTCAGTTACATCCTTTCCTATTTTGTACCAAGGCAGGATGCCCAGTCTGTTGGTAATGCCGTTACATAGAATTTCACATGTGCTCTAGGAACCTGATTCAGAAATACTGATAATGTGTCTGATAACATATAAAATGAAAAATGATTAATAGCCTACTGAGCTGTTTTATTCTCCTGCTTCACGTCTGCAGAATGTAGTTTATTGGATTTAGCTAAAGACATTTTTTTCTCACTGGATAAGGAGCAGAATCAACGTTATATCATACCTGTGTGGGCGTTGGCTTAACAAGATTTGCAGCAATAAAGAGCAAGATCAGAACTTTTCCTGGCTGGGTTGGTGGAATGAGCTCACCATCCATGTGGATATTTATACCCCACTGTCGAGAGTGCAGAGTTGGCATTCCTTGGCATTGTCAACAGAGTGCTGGTCTGTACTTCTTTCTTCTTTAAAAATGACAGAACAGAAAGCTTAGATAGTTGACACTGAAATAACTTGCCAAGAGAGGGTTGAACATATGATCCTTTATAGCTTTTTTTCCTCACTATTTTCAACAATCTTCAAGGTTGAAATAATTCCATAATAGAGTAAAAAAATCCAGGGGAAGAAAAGAAAGAAAATATACTTTAGCTCTCCATCATTCCAACCACCATACCACATTTCATGAAATGTGACATAGTTTTGCTCCACAACCTTGCCAAAGGAAGGAAAAAAAAAAAAAGGAAAGAAAGAAAGAAAAACCTAAATTTTAAGCTGATAACTCGAATGGTTCCAGAGATATCAACTTGTGAAAAGTCACAATTTTGTATTGTGCTGAAAAGCCACCTTACAACACAGGGACTACCATCACTCTTTAATATCCAGCAGAGCCCCCCGCTGTGCTTTGTCAGTCACTAGCAACATCCAAGTCTTCCCGTAAAAGTAATTCACACTTTTTTCACAACACTGTTGCTTTAATTACCACTGAACTCTGCTGATGCTCAGGCAGGCCTGGCAGGACCAAGGGAGGGTCAGAGCCACAAAGAAGCAAATAGCTTTTTTCCTCCTTACTTTATTATTAACAAACCATCTTTGATGGAAATGTTCCTAGTTCTGAGGCCTAGACTTAACTCTGGGTCCCTTGGTGTATTCATTATCAAAAGAGACCCACAGATGTCATTCTGAGAGACAGAGACAGAGAGAAATTTTACCTATAATCTTAATTAGAAATTAGAAATTTTGGCAAAGGACAGACTTAGCTATTCATAACTGCCAAACAATGATTGCATTTCTCATATAGCTTTCAATTTCTGCAAAGAAATATAGATTTCATACTGTACCATCTTGCTGGACAAACGTCAATTTATCTACTTATTTACTGTGGATTTTTTTTGTTTCAGGATTAGTTGACACAATAAATCATGTACCAGAGAAAAACCACAGAACTGCCAAAATCTACTAGTGCATAAAAATGATACGAAGAGCCTATGCTTTATAAATAATATGACAGCAATATGATAGGCATAACATCTTATGTGTATAAGGAACCTTTCATTCCATATCACAAAATATTTCTCCAATAAAACTGTCCCTGTGAAACCAGGTTTCACAGTCTCCTCCACAGAGAATATGAGGGTGCCTATCAGTAACTTCATATATCCTTTTAAGGAAGAAATAAATAGGTCTGTGACCTTAGGTAAATGACTTAACAGATTGCTAAGCTTTCTCCTGGCTCTAAAATTCCATGTTTAAAACATTATAATTTCAAGTTACACTGTAGGCTCATCTATGCATCCTCAAGTAATTAACACTACTATTGTTTGTCATTTATCATTTACTAATTCATGATCTGATTTGTCACCACCATTCAGGGTTTAGCTGGAGATGGTGGTGCTGAGATAAATTACTATAGGTGGAATAATCATCAGTTCCTTTGCAGACCAGTTGACTCATATTTTGAGTCCCCAAACTTTTAAAATAGATACCTTCACTCCCATCTATATAGACCTATCAGTGGTTCTAAAATCTGATTGGTCATCAAAATTTGGTGGGGGGGGCATTTAGTAAATTGGAACATCGTGGAGGTGGGGTGTGGAATCTATCACTTTAAGAGGGTTCTTGGAGTTTCAGATAACGTGCTACGTTTGGACAATTACTTGAGTCAAACTTTTCTGTTTATTTCCTTACTTCCAACATCTCCCATCATCTTCCGTAGAAATCTTACTCATCTTTTGAGTCCTACTTCTAATAGTACACATCTCATGTAGGATCTACTAATTTCTTCAGCTGCTGGGAGTCTCTGCCTTCTTAAATTGCTGATAGTCCCTACATATATTACCCAAGACCTATCAAACCTTCCATGACAAATTGCCATTACTCAAATTTTTCTCTTTATCTTTTTGCATATATTTATCTTATTAAAATATTAGATTTTTCATCCAAGATGTAGGTTATAACATTCTTCTTTGAATCCACATAATATAGAAAATGCATCCTAGCTGTTTGTAGAATGAATGCCTGAATTTTATGTAGCATGGAGGACTGCAAGCAAAGTTGAAATGACTAACCCTTTTTATATATTCATTTAATGATACAAACATTGTGTAGCAGCCTTTTTTTTTTCCAAAGGTAGCTGAACCAATATATATTCCATCCCGTATGCTCTCCTTAAAATGTTGACAAATATGTTGAGAATTCCTCCACCGAGAAGTGCACTCTTTGTTCTCTTGCCTTAAACCTGGGCAGATCTTTATAAATGCTTCAACTAAAAACAGTGTGGTGGAAGTGACTCTTCCTGACTTCTGGAGCTAGGTCCAACTTCTTCCTGGATCTCTCTCTTAGGCGCCATACCTTGAGAGCCCAGAACCGATGGGAGTCTTGCTGCCCCAGAACCTCCATGCTGAGGAGATCACATGAAGGGACTATGTGGTGATTAAAAAGACCCTCAATGTTCTCAGTCCCCAGCAATTTTGTTGGGACTCCAAACATCATGGAGCAGAGAAGCCATCACCACTCTTCCCTAATTCCTGATGCACAGAATCCATGAGCATGACATATGGCCATTTTATGCCACTCCATTTTGGGAGTAATTTCTTACTCAGAAGTAGTCATTGGAACACACTTAATTGTAGGCACTGGAGATCCAAAATGAGTAAGATAAACTATACATCCACTCTTATGACACTTACATTCTATGATAACAAACCAAAACAAATTACAGCAAGAAGAAAGAAATCTTTCATCTTATTAATTTAAACCCTTTCTGTTTATTTTAAAGGCTTTATTAAGGCATATTTGACCTACAATAACCTGCACATATTTGAAGTATAGAAGTTGCTGAGTTTTGGCGTGGACATGCACCTATGAAACCATCCATATAGTCAACATAATTAACATATCCATCACCCCTAAAGTTTCCTTATCTACCATCACAGTCCTTTCCCACACTCAAGCAACCACTGATCTGTTTTTTTGTCACTTTAGATTCATTTGCATTTTATAGAATTTTATATAAATTATAAGCATATGGTATGTTCCCTTGTCTAGTTTTTTTTTACTCAGTATCATTATTTTGAGATTTATCTCTTTGTTGCATATAGCAATAGTTATTCCTTTTTATACTCAGTACTATTCCATTGAAGAGATACATCAAATTTTATTTACATATTTGTGTTGTTTCTAATTTTTGGCTCTTAAAAATACAGCTGTTGCTATAAACATCACGAGCAAGTCTTTGTGTGGACATACGTTTTTATTTTTCTTGAGTAAATACCTAGGAGTAGAATGGTTTTCCTCTGTTCTGTAGCCCAAGAACTCACTCAAGGGAGTAAGGTGGAGCAGTCTTAGGGCTTGCTTCCTTTGCTCCATCTCTCAGCTGTCACTCCCTTTAGTTGCTTAATGTCCAGTGTCTTGAAAACTGTGTTTATAGATTCATAAATTCTTCCTTATTTTCAGTCGTTTCAGGTGGGAGGATAAATATGGTCCTGGTTACTCCCAACTTGGTACTATCTCCTTTAAATTCCCTCCAGATTAAGGAATTAAGAGGCAAAAGAACATCTGTCCCCTTTTTGTGTCTCCCAGAAATTTGCTTTTCAAATGCTATCGGGCATTTATGTCATGCCGTAGAAGGCCTCTGGAGTCCGTCATAATGTCTGGTTTTAATGCACAGTTCTGTAGCTTACTAGCTATGTGACTTTGGACAAGTTACTTAGCTTCTCCAAGCCTCAGTTTTCTCATCTTTATAATTTTAATGTTAATAATAACAACAACAGGAGCAATAATAATAAAAAGTAATAGGAACCATAATCACTTCTTAAGGCTGGTAGAAGCTTAGAAGACAGCTCATGAAAAATACCAAGCACGATGTCTGTAACATCATAAGCTCTCAATAAATGCTACTGATTATTACTGATATAACTTTAGGACCAAGTCCTCAGAACAAAGAGAAACTGTGTCAAACCCTTGGATAAAAGGAACATGGCAAATAGCCCTAATATCATTGTATGAAATGCTTAGTAATAAAAGGAGGTTCCTCACACACTATGAATAAAGGCTCTGGGTTTCATTCCTTTTTCCAAATCCCATCACTGGAGAATTGACATTCTGCAAACTTTACACACAAAAGCTTCAAGAAATTCAGTCAACTCATGTTAGGGATCTGGGAAAAGAACTTAAAGTTCGGTCAATAGAAAAGATCCTCTCAGAGAAGCTTGTTCTATCCACTAGGACCGAAGGAGGGGAGATGTGATGTGGAGCCTAATGCACTTTGTAGAGTGAGTTTGCAGAGGGAAGCTCTCCATTTTGAACTGGTTGAAGGCTTTCTGATTGTGCAAGCTCTGTAGCCAAATGAGTAGGCTACAGCAGAGAAGGAACTTCTTAGGCTCAATTTGCTGGTGAATACAACTTTTAATTAGGACAATATTAAATAGCTACTTAAACTGTGTGTGTGTGCGCACACGCTTGTGTGTTGTCAGTGGAGAAATGAAATGGAATCTCAAAAATTTTTCTTTGTTTTATGACAGGGTGAATCTTCATGTTTGAACTGGTAGGGACAACATGTGGACAGCATGAGAGTTTGAAAGATGTTTAACTGATTGAAAAATTAAAATGATTAGCATTAAAACCACAACCACTTTTTAAGGACTCCTACTAAAACCCCGATTATGCCAAATGCAAGGCTACCATGTGCTCCAGTATGATTGGGGCCACCTGAAGCTGTACAATGTTGTGAGCCTAGTGAAACAACAAAGAGGAACTTTGGTGCCAAAGCAGGATATATGGGTTGTAGGACAGCATTTTTTATACTTCTCTGTGCAATGCTGTTTCTAGATCCAGGCAGAAGCTACCCCTGCCTTGTTCCCTTTGCTTTGCTGGGCTCATTTTGTTACTTCTCTGTCCCATTTTAGTTCTCACTAATGGGTGAGTTGTCCAAAGTACCCAGAAACTTCCCCAACTGGATCATGAACATTGCTCCCATCTAGGCCATGCTCTGGGTATACTAGATCCCCAAATTCATGACCCAGATGGCCCCAAACCCACTTTTAGGGCCCACACAGGCCTTTTACCTTGGTCCATTCTCTTAGAGGTGGACCTTATCAATGGCCTCTCCTCTCCCAAGAGCTGAGTGTGGACTGAACATGGAAATGTAGGAAGATGTGTCTACACACATGAGGAAGTCACAGTGCAGGGATGGGAAGAATGGGCTGGGGTAAGGTTTCCCTCTTCTGCCAATTCCAACCATAGAACTCCAAGGTGCCCAAAGATTCTAAATTGACACCTGGACTTCCAGATTGTCATTACGTTGTTCTTATATTAATTAAGATAAGAAGATAGGATCTATTTTAGTCGGTAGTTTCCTAACTTGAATGCTAATGTTAAAATATTTTGACATCATAGTATGAGGGCCTCCCTTTGTGGTCTTCCTCCAGTCCCTTCAAATGTTAGGGGTAATTCTTACTTTGTGACTTTATCCCGACTAGGTTTTTCTTTTTCTGGGTTGCTTATCTTCTTCATGTACAATGGAAAGATGAAACAAAGAGACAAAACACTGATGAGTCAGCCAAACCCTTCTGTCCTGCGGTGTGTACTTTATGATCTGCTGTGTAATTACCACATCTGCAGCCTTTAGAGACAATGAAATGCTTTCTTCTTTGGCATCTTCAGAGGAGACAGTCAGCAGTATGGTCTTTAAGTCCCACAACCCCTGGATTCCTAGTCAGTCTTAGTGTCTTCCTTTTTGTCTCCACAAGCGATTTGAGGTTCTCCAACTGGTGCACAGTTGCCAGTTTGTGATTTGCCCCTCAGAGACATCATGTGGTCCTAAGGTCTGTCACCCTTTTCCCTCATCCTCCTCTATCAGCCTCCCAGTGCTCTTGGCTACCTTTGATGTACCCACCACACATCTGGTGAGGTGGGGGGGGGGGGTTCCTCCCCAGAAATGCTGACCTCTTCATCTTCTATCTTATAAGCACTTTCATCTTCTTTAAGTTGCAGCTCAGGATTTCTCTCTTCTTAGGGAACACCTCTCTGATGAAGCAGAAAAGAGGTAGGTTTGGAGTCATATAGAACTGGATTTTGATTCAATGCTTTGTTACTTACTGACCAGGTCACCTCACACACAGTTCACTCAAACTTTCAGAGCCTCAGCCTATCAATAAACAGGTATTAGAGGATCCTTCCCACACGTCTGTTGGGATGATTAGTGATATAATTGATGTAAAGAAATTGGCAGGTGTTTAGATCAATTCCTGATGTTGATTCCTCGGGTCAATGTAAACACTTCTTCCTATATGTGTCCATGGTTCGTATAACAAACCCCAGATAGCCAGAACAGCAACATCAAGACACCAGGCCATAAAAAAGTATAAATGCATCTGAGGAAGGGTTGCAGTTTTAATGGTTGGAGTTTAGGGTACCTTCAGAAAATGTGCTGAAGAGGTAGACTGAAACCATAATGAGAACATCATTTTAGATTAAATGAAGAAATTTGACCTACTGTAATTTCTTAGAATTCCTGAAGTGGATATGGAAGCTTCCCATCTTCTTTAGATAAAACATAATTAAATATCTTAAAACATTTCAGTTTAATGTATACGTGGTGATGATGTGTTGGCAAGGAAAACTTTGGGACTTCATTGCCTGCAACCATGCAACAGGTTAGTATTACCAAAGTGTGTTTGCCATCACATCGGTGGTAAGTTCTAACAAAATAAGCTATGTCCAACATGGCATCATGCTTTGAATCAAGTGAGACTATCGTATTCTTAATTCTCATTTGCCCCCAAACTAGACAAACTTGTTTCATAAGGAGTTTTCTTAGTTTTAATATTTCAAAATGAAATTTCTACCAGTTTGGGATACTAATGATTTAGCCACATACCAAGTTGGAGTTTCTCCAGTGTGCATGTGCTTCTTGTGAAGAGGAAGAAGGCAAGCTGCCAATCAAAAGGTAGTTTCAGGTTGCAGGCAGAGACCAGATTGGCAATACTTGTTGGCACAGTGCCTAGACAGTGTCCTATACACGGACGTGCTCCTAGAATGCTATTGGGTCCGGTCAAGTCTTCCGTATTCCAACTAAGAGCCCTCCTTTGAAGACCTGACATTTGTTCAACCGAGTGCTGAAAGGAAGGCAGCAGTATGGACAGTCTCCAATTAGCCAGCAGATTTTAATCTACTTTGCAGAACTAATCGAATGGTTGTGCTTCCCCAGCATTCACGTGAATCGCACCCTCACTGGAGGTTAACGGACTAAACAATAGCAACCGCAATTAAGTGGATGTAAATGAATGTGATAGGCTAATTCTCACCAGGAGAACGTCGATGTGTCAGTGTCAGTGCACTGGTGCCTGGCATAAAAGAGGAAGTGACCGGGCTGAAGAAGATAATATGTAGCAGTTTTGCTCCAATGTATAGGCTTCAACTTGACTGTTGGGAAATTCCTTGGATGCAAGCAAGAGGAAAAAAATAAGTAACGGTAGTTCCCTTCTATATATCCTCTTGTGTGAGGGGAAGAAAGAAAAGACCGCACTTTCACATAAATACATTCAAGGTATTGTTCCTCATAGTGTACCTTAACTATGAGGCAGATTGTAGGATACAGAATTGAGTAAGATGCAAATCTACTTACAATAAGGGGAAGGACAGTTTCATGACCTGAGGAGCTGAGAATTCAAAAGAGGACAAACTTCCTTGGCCTTTTTCACATTTGGAAATGGGGACCGGTGGACAGAATTAGCAGGCTGTAGAAGTTTATTGCTGCAGGGTTTCAGCAGAGTCTAAAAAGACAGAAGTTGTGGAACAATAGGAAAACTTGAGGTTTTGCTTAAATTCAGCTCTTTAGCACTTTGATACTTTGGGGAGATTTCCACATCTGTAGAATGGGGTGTGGGGCTTGGAGGGAATGGGAAATCTGCAAAGGTTCCTATAAATTCTTTCTGATTAAAGCATCTGCAAACATTATGTGAGCAGTTTGAAAGAAAAGGGTTATATAAATGCAATGACTGTAGCCTGACTTCTTGCTTCCTGCTCCTCAGGGCATCCCAAAGTACCTCTGGAATGCACTGGGGTGAGGAAAGGTTCTGGGTCCAGCCTTCTGGCGGGGGGGGGGGGTGTGAGCCACAGTCCACCTTTCCTCATAAATCTTCAGAGGACATCCCTGTCCTCTGGGTGTATTAGCTCCCTAGGCTTTAATGGACATATCGTAGATGGGCCCGATTACTATTATAATGCTTACTCTGTTACTTATCAAAGGATGGAGAAGGAGAATAGACCAGATGTGTAAAGGAAAAAAGACAATGTAATGTACGGGATAAAAAGTCCTCTATTGAAGAATAATTTCTCAAAGGGCAACTGAAACATTAGAGTAAACCAAGGGAAGTAGATCAAGATTAATAGATTGGTAGATGGAGAGAATGAAAAAAAAAAGTTATCATCTGGAAAAGAAAGGTGGGTACATATTTTTATAAAGTTTTTTTAGAGTATGTTCAGGCAATTTTTATTTTATTTTTTTAAAAGATTATTTATTTATTTGATGGAGAGAGAGAGAGCGCTCGCAAGCACAAGCAGGGGGAAGCGGCAGGCAGAGGGAGAGAGAGAGAGAGAGAGAGAGAGAGAAGCAGGCTCCCCACTGAGCAGGGAGCCTGATGCGGGGCTCCATCCCAAGACCCTGGGATCATGACCCGAGCCGAAGGTAGACACCTAACCAATTGAGCCACCCAGGTGCCCCCAGACAATTTTTAAAAAGCATAGTCAGAGAAATCAAAGTTCTGAGAGTAGATGAAGCCCAGTGAGGACCCAAATTACTTATTATACAAATAGGTTCTATAAGCAATGAGACTGAAATAAAGCTATGCATGAATGAAGCAACTGTGTGGTTTTGATTTTTAACCTTTCTGTTCCATTTTAAAATTGTTTAATAGAAATTTGTAAGTCCTCATGTCTACCAAGATCAAACCTATGACTTTGTCTCCTTATATAAATAAATTTTATTGGGCAATGTTTGACCTCGAACACCTAAATTTTAAGGAGTAAATACAAACCAAGTTTCGTTAAATTAGTTGCACTGCTGATTTAGATCAGTCTCCCTGCCTCATCTTTTATAGACAAAGCCTCAAAGAATAGTGAAAGCAGTATTAGGGACACCTTATTTAGCAGATTTAGTTAGAGATATTACAAATACTACACATTAGCAATTTCTTTCCAATAAAGCAAGAGGTGAAACAAAGATGATGAGTAGTGTAAGTTGGACTATCACGCCTCAATGATTTAAATGGAATCAGGCATTTTTTGATACACAAAATCTTTGAGGTTGTAGTGTATCTGACCTATATGTTTACTGAATGTTTACACCTACATATGGGCTGACAGGAGGGAAGAAGGGAATGCAAAGTAAAAAGTTCAGATACTTTTAAAAATTATTGGCCAATAATTTTAACACATCTATATACTGTAAAACACTAGAATCATTCTTAAGAACAGATAATGTGAAAAGAATGAAGCATGAGTAACAAGGTAAAAACAAACAGCATGCATTTAACAGGAAGGAAAAGACAGTGGTATCAAGTTTGACTCCCTTGAGATAAATTACTTGTTTTATCTGGAGGTGAAAGGCAATGCCTTGGAAATACCTTGTGTCATACAACAAACGTAGAGTTTGAGGAGATGTGAATCCACTTTGCTATTATTTACACAGGTCTACAGTCACAGAAAGAATACATTCTTTCTCTGTATAAATTAGGTAAAAATGTGTTTGTGTTATGCTAAAGGTGAGTTAGGAGATGGGTTAGAACTAGAAAACTTTATGTCTTGCTTTTTTATAATTCAGAGAAATACCAGGTCAAACAGACATCTTGTTACCATATTTCTGATGAAATTATGAAACAAACAAAAGATGATAGAAGATGTTAAAATAAATTTTGTTTTCTGATTCCAATACATAATAAAGGACATAGTATTTAATGTACAGCATGATGACTATAATTGAAATAAAGTATTGAATACAAGAAATATGCTAAGAGAGTACAATTGGGTGGCTCTCCTCACATACAAAAAACAACTATGTGTGGAGAAGATATGTTAATTAGCTTGACTATAGTCATTTCACTATGTGTATCATATCAAATCATCATGTTGTACACCTTAAATATATACATCTTTTATTAAACCAGATCAAACAATAAAAAAGAACATAGTCTCTCTTTGCTCTAATATAACTTCTCTCCATTTCTGAATTTTACTAATAGCTCCAAGGGAGTCAGTAGGGACTAAAAGGGAAGTTAAAGATATTTATCCTAATTTTTTTGGAGAAGAAAAGGTGGTTAACTTACCTGAATTTATACAGTCGTCATGATGGTAATCAGGTTTCATAGCATTAATTTCGTTCTTAAAATAGGTATGGACGCCCTTAGCTTTTGGCAAAAACAAGGTAAAACATCTTGCATGGTAGATCAGACAGAATGAACTGTTTCCATCGTGACTGGAGCTACTTTAGATACTTGATGTACATCATCCTATTACATAGCCGTAATAAGTCAGTAAATTATTATCATTGATTCCACTTTACAAATGAGCAAACTGTTCCTCAGAGAGGGTAGGAGGCTTGTTAATATTCTCTCAGCCAGTGAACAGCTAAGGCCAAGATTCCAACAGGTGAACTGCCCACTGAAAGGGCATTATGAAGTCTATGATGGTAATAGGCATACATTTGGGGACAGAAATCATTGCATTGAGTAATATTATTGTCAGGAAATTTCTTTGAGTTTTAAGATCCATCAATACGTAAATGGCTTCTCCACAGGTTTCTTGTCATTTGAAGTATTTTAGGTATCACAAAGGATAATTTTATCATGGCTCAAAGTGATCCAGATACCTGAATATATCTCTCTTGGGGGGCCAAACTCTAATTCCCATGTTAATGCAAGGAATATGATGGAAGGAAGGAAGGAAGGAAAGAAAGGAGGAAGGAAGGGAGGCAGGAGGGAAGGCTGGGTGAGTAAGGAGGGAGGGAGGGGAAAGAAAGGAAAGAAAAGAAAAGAAAAGAAAGGGGCCTAGGGTAACGTTTGTCATCATTATAAATGTTTTAAAAACTGTTTCAAGGGACGCCTGGGTGACTCAGTTGGTTAAGGGTCTGCCTTTGGCTTAGGTCCTGATCCAGTCCCGCATTGGGCTCCTTGCTCAGCAAGGAGCTTGCTTCTCCCTCTGCCTGCCGCTCCCCCTGCACAATCACCCTGCTTGTGCGCTCTCTCTCTCTCTGGCAAATAAATAAATAAAATCTTTAAACAAACAAACAAAAAAAACTGTTTCTAGATATGGAAGGACATTGATGCATTTTGCTAACAATGGTATACAATATAGATAAAATCTATAATCTATATATATTCAAGGAGGAGAAACCAGAATTAACTGCAATATGTGGCCATCAATGCCAAACGCTATTCTATACAGCCTTTGATCTTTATCAAAGATAGTGATTAAACAAAGTATTAAAGATAAAACAATTAAAATGGATAGACTGGCCATCCGGAAATCCATTCATTCTATGTGGGCTGGTGCCACGTGCATACATAAAATGCTTTTTTCTAGGAGCAAAAAGCACTTGCAGGATTTGTTGCAAGTTCCAACTATTTCACTCCAAGTTCCGTGCGTGTCTTTCTATTGGGTGAATGGTAGCATCCTCTTCCCAGACTCTAAAATTGTAGCAGAGCTGTGTCATTCCGAGTGTGAATTCCTACATGCGGAGCAGGTGTGCCTGCCAGGGGGCAGGTGGTCAGTATGTTTGCAACAGGTACTCACCAACCCTAGTCTGTCGTCTTAGCCGGGCAGGTGATACCTTGGCCTCTTTGAGGAAGCCAAACACTCTTTCGCAGACTCCTAGGATTCTGCATCAATTGTTATGTACCAATCATTGACTTCTGTGTGTGATGTGAGGTTAATGAGAAATGACAGGTTGCTTTTTTTTTTGCCTCAGTGTGTAGAAACCGCCGAGCACACGTTCCGAACTGCCATTAGCTTGAGACTAACTTCTGACATCTGGATCATATTTCAGCACACAAGCAGACACGCACAGGTTTCGTATGAAGCTAGCGTTCACGTTATATGCTGTGTACATAGCAATATATATATATAACTCACTCAGGGCAGAATATGCAAAGTTGCACTTACACAACATTCTGTCTAGGTCCATAAACTCTATTCAAGTGAATCAGATGGAAGACAGAAGCTTTATATGATGCAACAAAATACTTCTAGGGAACATGAGTGACTTTGTAGTAGTCTGGAATGGAATGAGAAATGCAGTCACAGGATTAATAACGTACTAGAGTAAGGGACAGTGAATACCATCATCCTCTCCCTGCCCCCCAACCCCCATGATCTTTATTAGCTTTGTCCTGACAATCTGACCTTACAGAGCTCAACCCAGTCCTGACAGCCACATAAAACCCACAAACAAATAGGGAACTGGTGCAGCCTTTTCAGATTTAGGATCATGTTTAAGCTTATGAATCAGATTTTTCTATGTGTGGACATGACAACTGTGGAAAAACTGTAATTTAGGACATATTCTCTTTATCCTTTTATGTAGAATTTCACTTTAATGTGATGCAAATGACAGTAAGAAATACATTCAGTGAATGTTAAAGCCTTCCCATTAAAAATTCTGTATGCATTTTACATTCTAATTCATGTACAGTCAAAAACCCTGATAAAATCACAGTGCTGATTTGACTGCTGCACTTATCGTATTAATGAGGATACTTTATGCCTTTTGAAAATTGGGATATGGTCCATTATGTGATTGTAAATGATGTGATTGTATCACATAAATTTGTTATTCAATCCCCCCCTCCCTCCAGTCAGCTTTGTATATAAGAAGATTCATTGGTGAGCCAGAACTGAGGCCGGAAAACTGAACCGCAAATTAGACTTTCTTCCTTTTGTCTCTATTTCCATTTGTAGGAAAGAACATAATAAACATGCACACGTGTGTGTGTATGTCAGTATCTGTGTGTATTTTTTCTTCTCCTTCTTTTATAAATTTCCCTAAAAGCCACAGGGAAAAGCGCACCAAGGAAGTCAAAATGAAAGAAAGAAGCAGACGGGCTTGCGGCTCCCAGAGGTACGTAGTGATTTTTCCCACAGCCCCAGCAACTCCCTTGGCTTCTGAGCCGATGCTGGATTGCTTGCAGATCTTTCCTTCTCCCCTCTCGCAACAAGTGAAAGGTTTGAGAACGGTCATTGGCTAAGGTTGCCTGATTTGAGTTGCATTTGCATTCCTAAAAATACCAGCTCCTCTTTCTATTTATTTATTTTTCTGCCGTACCCGCCTAATTAGTCATCATTTGCTCCCAGAAGCACCGGGTGGGAGTGATCTATGAACACAGCTGCAGGAGGCCTTTGGCTTCTTTCTGCCCCTGTACCTTCTGTTTCTGAATCCTGGCATAGATGTCTACCTCGGTAAAGGTCAAAGAACTATTTTTTCCCCACCTGTTTATCACTGGAGACACAAACACCTCCCCTGGCATCAAGATCTTCAGAGTCCCCACAGAAGGAGTTAGAGCACTGCCAACAGAGGTGGCCTTAGAACCCTCGGGTTAAAACAAGGGAGGGACCACCGGCCCTCAGCTGAGTAGCTCTCATAGCCTCGAAGGGCTACACCTGTCATTGCCTCTTTAATGATGGTCCCTGGTTTTACCTCGCTGTTGCCCAAGTGGAGCCCACAGCCTGAAGAGCTCTCTTGCACCCACATGTGGGTGATGGTCAATTCTTGCCTGTACTGCAGTGTTTCTCAAACGTTTGGTTTGGGATTCTTGAGCACTTTGTAGACTGGATTTTTTTTTTCTTTTATTCCTTCAAAAACTTATTTTCTGTTGCCTGGAACCTGGAGAAGTGGCAATGCCCTTCACATTGGAACAACCTCTGGGGTGGAGTCCTCAGAGTTTGGAAATACAAATGCCCAAGTTCTTGACACCCACCTGGCAATTTCACATTTCTGACTCTTGTTCTTACTCACCTTGAAAGCTGACCTTTAGGTTTTATGAAGCTCTGTGTTTTCCCAGAGCTCAGCTATTATGGATGAAATTGCTTTCTTCTCTTTAAGGTCTCTGTCATGTGTAACATCAAAAATACAGTACCATGTGCTTCCTCCCCCCGACCCCCACCCAAAAGAAGAGATGCTACAGGGAATGAATTGCCTAGGAGAATACAAATATGGTTGTAAATTGTATCTTTTAAATGGCTTATGGGAAAAGATAAGTTGCTTGACTAAGATATACCAAAAGCTCACAGGGGGTCTTTTGTGATGGGAGGTAAGTTTTTTACCTTATTTGAGATTCAGGACCAATAAGAACTTTATACAATCTTCGGGACAAAGCTTGGTACATCCTAATCTCTGCAAATCCACTCTGTTCTGTTCACCGCTGTCCGTATTAATCAGTTCTACACAACTGTACCTTTCTCGGTACCTTTATACACACTGCATTTTTATGCTTCTGTTACTGCGTGGCCTTTTCTATATTTTTGCTTTATCTTGCATTCAGTTACTCACAACTTGGTCTTTAGAATAGGATACCATCATTGCCTACATTTAGGCAACAGCATATTATGTCATCTTGCTTCATATATTTTACTTCTATCTCTTTTAAGAGGAAGCACATCTGAGAAATCTTGGCTCTGCCTTTGGGGAGGAATCGTTTACCTTCTTTCATTCGGGCTGAAATCTGTCTTCTCACTCCCTTTGGTAATAAAAAAAAACTTATTTACATCTTCTCAGATCCTAGTAGTTAGCTTAATTGCCTAATTGTTGTAGTTTTAAGAAAGACCAAGTCATTTTCTTGCTTTCAGTCATTTCTGGTCTATTTTATGGGGTCCACAATGCCATATTCACGTGTCTGCTTACTTTCCTCAGAAAGCTTTTTCTATTTCACTCTGACGTGCAACATCATGTACATGGTCCATTTCCCTCCCACGAATAGGAAATATGGCTAAACTATCTTCCTCTAAAAGAGCAGAGAGGAAGATATTCATCCTGGCAGTATTACCCATTGGACTCTATGTCCGAGGCTGAGCGTATTTGATTCTATGTGAATTTGCTCTGGTTTTTCTTCTCTCTTGTCTTTTCTAGTGTCTTAATATGTCCTTAGAATAAATTTTCCTACCTAAGATGGATCTCCCCTTTTCTCTCTTGACAATGCTGAGTAAATCAGGGTGTGGAATATTACCCATGCAACCCACTCTCTGAGAGGTATTGCTGGCTGAAGCCACGCTGTTCATATGCCATTCTATACCCAACTGTGGATAATAACAGAATTGATTTTACCCGAGGAAAGACAAAGGAACCTCAGGGCTGCTTTCTGCATTATTTTGTTCTCAGGTTATTCTGTTCTGAATGGTAAGATCTCTCACTAGAATATTGGGTCACATTTAGCTTCCTTTATAGCAAATCCCCTGTGGGGGAACTTCTGGCATTGGGCTATGAGGTGTTACTGTTCTGTGCCTCTGTGTGTGTGTGTGTGTGTGTGTGTGTTGTTGTTGTTGTTGTTGTCAAATGGTAACATAAATAAGTTTGTGTTTTCAAGTCCCCAAGAGTACCTTCTTCTTTTTTATAATTATTAAGAAAGTATATTTTAAGCTAAAGACTAAAACTTGGCTTTCAGATACTGTGAAAGGAAGGTTTAAGGAAGAACGTTCTTTAATAAATTATATGATGACCATGAATAAATTAACCTACACAAATTATGAGGGCAATGCTGATAATAGACACTATAAATCGGGTGCTTAGTACATCTCGTGTGTGTTCCAGTTGCCTCAGGCTTATTAATTTACTAATTTTTTCAACTCCATTAGGTATATATTACTATTATCCCCATCTTCCAGATGTAGAAACTGAGGCATAGACAGAGGTTTTACATTTTCAAGCCACCAGTGGTAAGTGGCAGATCCAAGATTCAAACCAGGTGGCATTGGCTCCTGAATCTTGAGTCTTGAATACTGCACTTTCTACCTCATTGATAAAAATCTATAGCCTTTCATATACTGAGCATCCAATCAGCAAGATCTTTCACAAATAATTTAAGGAAATTCTGATGAAATAATGTGTAATGGTAATGACTTCATTCCTAATACCTTAATTGTGATTCTTTCGACTACCTTATCCCTTAATATTTAAACAACCCAGCACTCTATCTTGAATAATGTAGAGAATTGCGGGAAGTTAATAACATATAATGGTGGTTGCCTTTTAAAAAAAAATTCCAAATCTGGTGTGTTTGTGATATGATTCTTTATAGTGTTATTTAGAATTTACATTTCTGTCTCACTCGACTTTCTGTGGATGATCCCTAATTCTTTTATGAAGGTGAGTAGGTACCTACCCATCAAGGGTGTGTCTGGAAAGCTCAGAGAGGGAATCAACTAGAAGTCTCAGTTTCTGCTTAAAGTGTGCACTACCAGATGTGCATTCCAGGGCTGATCTTCACAATGAGATGTTTGCAGAGAAAGTTAGTGAATGTTTAAGGGTCCATGCTCAAGGCAACTTTCTGAGCATTGTTAACTTGAAGTCAAGTTCTTTTAGCTCACTGCCCCGGAGTTGCCCTGAATGTGCTCAGCGGTCCTATATACACACAGACAAAGAATGTATTGGATGTTCTGGAATTTTGAAAGTTCAAGGAATAGTGGATTTTATGTTTCATATATTACCTGTTACATGCTGATGATCGCTTGCATCTACTTTGTATAGAATTAAGAATAGTGAATGGAATGTTACCCACTGGATTGCAAGAATAAGCATCAAATTACTGGTCAAGAATTACAAACTAGTACACTTTAGCAAAAATATCATAAAGCTTTCTGGATCTTCCAAAGAATTCTCTATATCTAGCTCTGGCTCCAACTAAGTTTTTACTATTTGATCAATACATCAGATCAAGAATAAGTGGAGCCCCAAAGTCACACCATCTTATCAAAATAATTATCTTCAATTAATATAATTATTGATCATGTAGTAGAAGTCACTGTCTACATAATATAAGGCTTTTAGGATTCCATGGGAATGCTTTAAAACGTAATTATGTTTCCCTAGGAGATTATAACATAATTCAATTTATTTCCCCATGTGTTTCATCAATCATTATGTGAATAGAAGGGATAGCAGAATCTCATTTCTATGTCAATTGCTGAAGAATTTCAACAAGTCATTTCAGTAGTATGGAGCGGATTAGAAGAAGACAAGGTCCCTCCCACATGAGAAGGATCCCCTGCATCACTGTGGTGCTGGTGCCACATTCTGTTGGTTCTGTAGTATGTGATGAGGCTAACTGCAAAAGCCTGTGATAGCGGGGTGCCTGGGTGGCTCAGTCGTTAAGCATCTGCCTTCGGCTCAGGTCATGATCCCAGCGTCCTGGGATCAAGCCCCGCATCGGGCTCCCTGCTCAGCAGGAAGCCTGCTTCTCCCTCTCCCATTCCCCCTGCTTGTATTCTCTCTCTCGCTGTGTCTATCAAATAAATAAATAAAATCTTAAAAAAAAAAAGTCTGTGATAGCTCACGTGTTTTCCAGCTTTCCTCGCAGACTGAATTCAGGCCTATGTAAAGTTTCCTTCCCAGATGTGTAAGGAACTATATTCTTCTCAGAGCCTCAGTTTCCTTATCCAAGGAGGCAGGTGGTATCTGGGCTTCCCTTCCACTTGTAAAGCTCAGTGCTCTAGTTTTGCTTGCGATTAGCTCCAGTGTAGACACCTCCAGTGTCCACAGTGGTGCATCACAAAGTCTAGTGTACTTCTGAATCACCGCGAATCTTGTTAAAATGCAGACTCTGAATCAGTAGGTCTAGGTGGGACCTGGGCTCCTGCCTTTCTAACAGACTACCAGGTGATGCTGAAGCTGCTGGTCTGCGAATCACTCTTAGTAGCAAGGATCTAAATGATGCACAGAGACAAAGGGGGAAAGACTAGCTCTTTATCTTCCTTTGGTAGCATATCCATTTGCTTTCCTCCCAGGGCTACGATTCTCGACGACTTTCTTCTGCAGATTACTGCAGCATGCCTCCTCTTTCCTAGCTATACTACACAGAGCTGGGGCTTCAAGAAGACTGAGTGCATCCATACAGAGCACAAATCCCTTTGCCAGGAAGGAAACAACAGAGCTTATCAGGAAAGATGTGTGCCTGTAATGTCAGCCATCCCCAGCATGCTGAAATATGAAATAAATGAGGTGGAGTTTAATTTTAGGGTCTACAAATTTGTAATGTGTTCATCATTCCTGCTGCCATTTTGCATGGCAGGTTGACGTTGGCAGACATGTTTTGTGAGGGGAGCCGTATCGGAGTCCGGGTTAAATCAAGCACTCAGCCCCTCTCCTGTCCCTTCTCTCATCTCTTCTTGCAGTGATGAGAAAGAGATGCCACTTGTCTACCAGTGGGTCCCTCCTAGAGATGCGCATCTCTTTTGCTTTCCCAGGGGCAGGCTCTTTGGGGGATTTTCCCAGGCTGGACTGCAGACTGGTTTCCCAGCAGAGGGCGTGCTGCCCCAGTGCCGCAACCCCAGAGCAGTTCCTCCTCTCCTGGGGTTGACTTCTCTCCTCACTGGGCTGGTCAGGGCTCCTGGAGGATCAGACGTGGGCTCTTGCAAAGGGAGGAGATGAAGAATATTGTAAGGGAGAAAATCAAATCAAATCATTTCCCATCTGCATCAGTGACTTTTAAAATGAAAGGTCTACTTGGCTACTGTTAATGGGCGGCTTTTCATAATTCTCTGCTATTACAAGACTAACTCTCCTTTCTTAAAGCTTCTCTGAACCTTGCATTGTCCAGCATTTGTATCTTTCACTTTAATGAGAGCTAAATAAGAATTATATAGAGAATTTTAATAATTCTCACTGGACAGTTAATTAAGCAGTGAGAAGTCTTTAGAACTGTTACTCTTTCTGCCTTTTACAGACAAGTGCTTCCACAGATTCCAACGAAAAGAGGTCACATTTATACATATATATAAAATGACGTGTGGGTTAGTAATTTTTCTCAGTAACAAATGACCTCCCTAACGAGCTGAAATAGTGAAGTAAAAATCCACCTTTTGTGGCCCACTTTCCCTGAACTCTACTCTCCACTTTTCCTCAAACTTTTTTTGCACAGGAAATGAATTCCCTCTACCTTTGGGGGGTGAGGGGGGGTTTAAATGTGTTGATCTTAAGTTTTCCAAATTTGTTGTTCCTCTGTAAATCACAGGGGCACGACCCAGCCTAGTCATTCATTACAAAATTCTTTTCTTTTCTTTCTTTTTTAAAAACAGCTTCTGTTTTTCCTCATTTTTGATGGATCCTACTATAAACTTCAGCTAGAGTGAGTGCAGACGACCATAACATTACTCTCACATAGAGGGTATTTTATTAAGTCCAGCAGTTAAAAATGTACAAAGTTCCTTGTAATAATCCATTCATTCTGTTCTCGCCTGATTCTTGGAGTAAGCCTGCACAATTATTCAAATCCTAGCTTTTAGCTACAGCATACACCTCGCCATGGGGCTATGCCTCTGTAATCTTGCTTTGGTCTTGCATGTCAAATGGAATTAACTCCCATAAGAAATGTGTGCGAAGACAACCCAAAGTGTCTAATCCTGCTGCTGTCTTAAATTTCTGAAACTCTGAGCTGTCATCTTTTTCTATTGCTTTGTTGAAGTTCTCACTTATGCTTCAGTCCATCCAAAGCTGGAGTTTAGGAAAATTTGCATTTTTATATATTTTTTTCAGTTATGCTCTCCCTTGGCCTTTTCACATGTTCTCTTTGTAGAAGGATTTTTTTTCCCCTTCCTTCAGATTCCAAGACCATTTTATACACAGTGGAATTTTGACGAGAGGTGAATTCACTTTTTTTTTCCCTGGGAGTACACAACTTGAAACACAGACAACACTAGTTGAAGATTCACAAAGCCAAATCCAAACAGATACGGGTGAGGGTGTGTGTGTGTGTGTCTGTGTGTGTGTGCGCGCGTCTGTGTGCGTCTGTGTGTATGAATGTGTCTCAGAGTATTGTATGAGAGAGAGGAGAGAAGGAATAATGATATCATTATTACTATACCTTAACCACTCACCTAGCTAATCACAGAAACTAATTCTATCTCGATTGAATCTCAAACTGCATCATCTCCCTCATGAATAAAATTCTTGGTGAAATGAGCTTGGTGAGTCTACTTGTATGTTAGGAGTAGATTAGCTCGATGAGTAATTTCATACTCTTCCTTCTCTAGGGGGCATACTGTTTTAAAATCTTGAATGTCGAGGGTGCCCTCTTCCCTCTTCACCATATCCTGAACTCCATTTACCACCTCCTGCTATTCCTAGATGTGAAGAATCTGGAAGAATACTCAGTATCTGGAATGCAAAGCAAGCCCTTAATAAATATGTGTTAAAGTCCTTTGGATGAGTAAGAACAGCTTGTTCTAGTTTTTCTGAGTGACTTATCCTGTTGCCTCAATTTACAAATTATATCATTCAGTCTGGAAATGAAAGCTGCCCAGCTTTTAGTAAACTTTCCTCACAGCCTGTGTGTTCAGTCTGATAATTACACGTGGTACCTATTTTTAAATCACCAGTAATTCAGCATCATGAGTTTTCTGAGGTATCTTGACTAAGTGAGGTGTGGAAGGGTGAAATTGTAACTTGGTGTGGTGGATATTTAAAAAGTGGTAAACCACAGCATTCTCCATTTGGAAGTTAATTAAGGCCACTAGCTGACCAGGCTTGTGCAGAAAACATATTCATGGTTTAGCCATGGAAACAGTCACAACAACGCTCAGCTAAAAATAAATGGCCTTAAGAGACATTTTCACTGATCACTCCCGAATGCTTATTGTTTTCTTAATAAAGGAATTGTCACACTTTTGAGGTAATACCCGGCACTTTTGAGGTAATACCCAGTAGCACCAGCTCCTTCAGAGACTTGGAAGTTTTACGTCTGCCTGGCCAGTGGAAATCAAAGTGAAGAGTGATGTGCGGGGACAGCCGCATGACCAAATCGTGTTTTTAATGCTATGTGCAAGAATGTCTTTTAGAAGGTAATCATCTGTTCCGTTCTCTTGAATCTCTTTGCCTAGTTAATAATGGCCTTTAATATGTGGATGCAACTAGTTTTGGCACAAGATAAGTGAACGCTCTAGCATCAAGCAGCTTATTTTATCCAGATTGAGTTTGAGTTTGTTGAAGAACCCTTCTCTAGTGACAGACAGTATAATATGAATTATGTTTCTGTGTGCTCATTGTTTCTTCATGATGAAAGTACGGTAATAAGACAATATATTTTACTGTACAATATATTACTTGGGCTAATAGGATTGAAAAAGCACATTAAATGTAAATGTCCTTTCAGCATCTGGATGGTGAAGTTAGATTGTCTTATCAAATATCTTAATGCTGTTCTAGGATCCAGCAATATTTAGGGCAGTTGAAATAGGTGATAGCAACGAATCAGGCAACTGTGATGAAGGTGTAACTAAGGTAAAGTGGTATCAAGGAGGCCAAAGTGCCTCTGCGGCTTCGTTAGGCTGCTTGATTTCGAGTTGTTTTTAATGGAACTATAAGGACTCTGTTTTAAATTACTCTGGTAATGGACACACTGTACTCTTGGTCTCTGAATCCTTCCATGTGATTTTAAACTATCTTACTGACATTAGAGCAATATTGGGAGCAGGTACTACACAAATTCATCTGCCTTCCCATCCATCCACACTCCAGTGGGTCTCTCTAGGCACATCTTGAGCAGAATTTCGAGCTCAAATGCCACTTCGTCCTTGGCAGGGTTTGGTAGAGGAAAAAGTGGCACAGTGGGACAAATATTCTTACCACCTTCTGAGATCGGTAGCTTGTAGGTTGCTTACACCATCGTGTAAGCAAATAGAGATCGTATCGTAGTCTGAGAGCCATAAAAATTCAGGTCTAGATTTAAAACATCTTCCTGTTTCTCTTGCCCATATCTACATCAGAATATTCTATACAAAACTGACCTGGAGTTGTCATCCCTACACATTCTCACTTGTGGCTCTTTTTAGCCTCAGATGAGCCAGCAAACGTCAATCTCTGCTGACATCAGCTGAGTTTTTCAGGCTCCATTTTCCTCATTGGCTACTTTCCATGAATACAGTTTTGCTGGTTTGTGCCTCCTCCTTCCCACTCTCCTTTCATTTTTGTTATTTGTTCTAATTTAATTTGAAATGCCCAGCATCTGACTGTAATCAGGTGAGGAGGCTCGGGAGACTTCCAGCAAGAGCAGGTCTCCTGAAAAGGGTCTTTTGGACACAACAGAATGAGCCTTTATTTATTATCTCAGGGATAACAAAACCGGGAGAGAGCAAGACGGCGTGGCGGCTGTCCTTTCAAGCGGCAGCAACTTAGTGAAACACTCCTGTCCCTAGGGTGTGAACAGCCCGCCCCTTGGCTCAAAGTCATCCTGCTGTCCCTGGCTGCTGGTTCTCTAGGCCAACAAAAACAAGCATAACAAAACATACAGAGAAAGTGTCAACAGAAACCCCTCTCTTAGAGCCTGGCTTTTGGAAGTAGACTGGATTTGCAGTCCACACAAAGGCTCTGGGCAAGCTTTCATTGGCCATGGTCCATACTTAACACTGTGACTCCTGTCCATGAGGTGGGGAACGTGGCTGATTAGGCACATGTGATCTAGTTCTTCCATGATTCCCTAAGGAAGAACCTCAGTTTCCCCGTGCACCAAATGAAGATTATTGAAGAGCTGGACTTTGCCAAGAATGATGTGGGCTTAAATTCTAGCTTTATAACCTGCGAAAAGTACCCTCTCTAACCCTCAGTTTCTTCTTTGGTAAACTGGGCACAGCAATATTTCTCTTCCTGATTGTGGCAATCAAATGAAATATAGAGATGTGTTATCACTGAGAAGAATATTAAAATGTTTATACCAGTGTAAAGTTTGGTGCATAGAGCCCAGGAAACCATGCTGTGTACGTGCTTGAGAAATAGGGAAGCACTGCAGAAGGACAAAATATTACCATCCTTAGTAGTAGTATTATCTTCAAAATAGTAGGTCATTTTTCTCCACACCGGAAATGGGTGATGACCCTCATCCCAAAATTCAGGCCTGGATCTACCATATCCAGAGGCTCTTCGGCTCTCTTGCAAAGAGGACACAGCTTATGTCTGCTCCTTCACTTCACAGAAACGTTGCAGAACAGCTCAGTTAGAAGGGATGTAAGGAAGCATCCCCCGGGTCCTTCATGCCATACATATTACAGATAAGCAATCATCTTGGGTATTTAATGTTCATGTGTTGTGAGTTTTCAGGGAGGGTTGAGAAAAAGTCAAAAGTTTATAATAGTCTGTGGTTCAGTTCTTGCAGGACAGAGGCATGATGAAGTGGGAAACTGACAGCTCTAACCTGTCAGACCGTAACCAGCTACATGGTCTTTTCAGGATGTGGATACATTAGCTTTTCTGTAGTTAGTAGCCAAGTGGATTTTTGGTCAGTGCAGGTACTTCATCCTGCCACATAATCTGCCCAAGACTTGTATGTATAAAGAGAGATAATAAGACTCCTTAGGAAACAGGGATAGAACAAAGAAAGGATGAAAAGAAATGATAAAATCTACGGCCTGGGCATGTTTGTTCTCTTTATCCCTAGCATTTAACCCAGGGGCCGTTTGTTGTTGTTGTTGTTGTTGTTGTTGTTGTTGTTTTGAATGTTTCATGATTGAAAATAATTGTAGAAGACTCTGACCATGCTGTCTTTTCTTTTTTTAATTTAACTCTCCACTCCCTTAAGCCTATGTAGAACCTAGCACAGTGCCATATACAGAGTAGGCACCCAGTGCTCTGTGGTACCAAAAGAAATTTGCCGGAATATTCCACACTGACCAATAAAGTGGAAGGCCCTGGAGGTGTTGACAACATCTGGATGATGGACAGAATACAGTGGAGTCTGTTTCCAGCAGTCTGTGGACTAGATGAGCCATTGAGTCTTTTTCCAATGTAAGAGAAGGAGTGGCCGTGTTCTGAAGCCCAGACATCAACCTGAATTGCCTGGCACCTGGGCATTTCCCAGCTGCTTTTGCAACGCACACCCACAAGCCCACCTAGGGGGGGCCAGGGGAGTAGAGAAGCAGAAAGTAGAAGCTGTTTAACCCCCATGAGCCTTCGTGTCCTCATCTGTAAAATGGGCTGGAGCTTTGGAGTCCCAGAATTGTAGGAAATGAATGAAATAATGTAGGTTAAACCGTATCCCAGTGTCTGGCTTAGAGGAAGCATTCCACAAAAGGGAACAATTTTTATTAGGAGGAAGCATATAACTCTTATCGTTGAAAAGAGCCCCTTCTCTCTCCCTGCCTCCTCCTTCAAGCCTTTGAGGCATTTCTGTAGTAATTGGCTGCTGGGGCTTGGCATCTATCTGTAGAGAAGTACATTTTTGTGAAAGGGCTCTGAGGTGGTGGTGTGAGGCGTTTATTAGTGATCTAAGGCAACATAAGTTGCCTCTGGTTTTTATTGACAGTTTCTAGCTGGAGGCACAGAAATGCACAGGCACTAAAGGGTGAGTTACTGTTGGTTGCTTCTCTCTGGACCAGCAGGGACTTGGCGAGCTCTTGGAGGACAGAGTGTCTTGCATCAATCAACAGTGACCCCTCTGGCTGAATATGTACAGGCATAAAGAGGCTCCTAAATTAGCCTCTGTTCTCCTTAGCTGGATGGATAGAAGATGAAATGCAATCCCTGGAGTGGGAGGAAATGTGTGGTAGAGGATTGAGCCCTACTCTGGAAATTCAGGCTGACCCCTCCTGCCCAAAACAAATCTGATGTGGTTTTCTTTTCTATGAGCCTATTAAAGCATATATATTTAATAATCTAACATCATGGGAGAAAACAAAGGGAATGGGAGATCTGGAGAGAGAAAGGATCCAGAGATAGAAAAGAATGGACAGAGGGAATAATACCCAGAACTACTTGTCTGGTGAATGAATTAAAATGGAGCAGGGGTGGCTTAGGACTGACTTCAACATTTTTCCCAAGTGTGTATTTATGAGATGGACTTACCCTCTGGGCAGGCATTTGAGGTATGGTATTAAGCCAACTGATCAATTTTTAATACCCTCTAGAAAATTTTTGTGTGTTTATTAAAAATTTCAGTGAATATTAATTTACCAAAGACTGCTAAAGAGCTGGCTAAACCCCATAAAAGCCAGAAATCATATGAAAGTCACTTTTCGAGGGTATGGTGAGGATGCCCTAGAAATAATACTCTTATTTCTAAAAAATGTTAACAGATACCCAAAGAGTCTTCTTCTCCCTCCTCTCTAGTTGTACTTTCTCCTCTGGTCAAAAAAGGGAGGAAAGAGGGCACCTGGGTGGCTCAGATGGTTAAGCGTCTGCCTTCGGCTCAGGTCACGATCCCAGGGTCCTGGGATCGAGTCCCGCATCGGGCTCCCTGCTCCTTGGGAGCCTGCTTCTCCCTCTGCTTCTCTCTCTCTCTCTCTCTCTCCCTCTGTCTCTCATGAATAAATAAATAAAATCTTTAAAAAAAAGGGAGGAAAGAGAAGGACTCTCCAGGTAAAAGCACAACTTTGTGCATCACATTTTCTAGGTTTTTGATATGGTTCAGTAGTATTCATTCCAATGCCTGTTTGAGAGCCGTTAGTATAGAAAGGCTGGTGAGAAAATAGTGAATCCATGAGCTCAACATTATTTTTGTGTTATGCAATTTCCATTGCTTGCTTTCTATGAGGCATAAGACCAGTATTTTGAACCCTGTCCCAGTTGCGTATGTCACAAAACTACATCCAGGGCCATGGAGTCATCCCAGAGACAACCAAGCCAGAAAGTGTGGCTAACTCACCACAAACGCAGCCCTGCTGCTGCCAAAGCGAATTCAGAAGGCTCACTCCACATCTGTTCATGCACACATTGGTCACCACCACACACGCTTGAACTGTGAAGAACTATGAGAAGTATTTCTTTCTCAGAATTACCAGGCCATCTCAGGATTATCTTCCTTGAGGGGCGATAGGTTGTAAACCTCAGAGGCTTGTGGTGGTCTGGATAGGATTCCCTTCTTAATAACAATTCACGCTTATGGAGTCCTTAGTAAGGCCAGATGCTGTTCACATCACACTTTCCATATATCGATGCATTTAAATCTCTCAAGAACCCTATGAAACTGGTCCTATTATAATCCCCATGTATGCTGAGGCATTTAAGGCAAACAGGTTGAGCGATTTCTCTAAGGTCATGTAACTAACAAGTGGTAGAGCTCGGATGTGAATCGGGATGTCTGACTTCATGTCATATGCTCTTCACCATTAAAGCATACTTATTCCACCGTAAGCTTGCACGGGGAAACCTGGACAGTGAAGACAGACTCTTTGTCAACAAATCATTCCTCTTTTAATCTGAGGGAGAGGGATGCTAAGGAGATCCAAATTTGGAGTGTTCTTAGAATTTGTCCTTCTGACATCTGTAGGTCCTTCCTCTCAAACAAATAAAAAACCCAAATTCAAGAGACAGTTTTCAGATTCAAAGTTGTCCTAATGAGTACTCCCTTCTAGGACCACTCTTAACAATATAGATACAGGAGGTGGCCTCCGGATTCACACGAGGAGAACAATAGCTCTGAAGTAGTTTTGACTGTATTGAAGGAGGTCCATTGCTCTTAGCAGCAAATGATACAGAAAAATGTCAGCTTGAAGGTATGTACCATGTTATCACAGGCCTGGGATTAACTTGTAAAAAATTGTGAGCATTCAGGAATGCCACACAGTGACGCCATTTACTTCTGTTTGCAAATTAATTCAGGAAGGACCTTTGAAACTTATGTTATGAAAAGATACAACCTCGTTCCTCCTCTTGTGCCTCCTCCCCCTACCCCTCGACTGCCCTGCCTCCCACCACCAATACCACCAGACGTTCTTCAAGTCCTTTAAGGTTTTCAAAGCGCTTTCATATACATACTCCATTCTTTATGTCAGGTCAGGGCAAAATTTTATTGCATCTGGCCAAAGGCCATTTTGAAACTTTAAGAGAAAAAAGGACATACGACGTGATCTTGGAATAAAGGGATTACAACAGAGCAAGGTTAAAGTTAGAAAGAATTTATGACTTTTTTATATATATTTGTATGTATGTGTGTATATATGTGTGTGTGTGTGTGTGTGTGTGTGTGTGTGTGTGTGTGTGTGTGTAACAGACTGACCAAATACTTCATGTGTTTTTTTTAACAGTTGGGGTTTAGACAAAAATGACTAAAAGATGTAAACAAATTATTTAAAAATAGCATTTATCCATCTTTGGTTTTAAACAGCTAATACATGCTCATGACAGAAAAATTGAGGGATGTGAAAGTGAAAAATCAAAAATATAAACATCCATAATCTCATTATGCAGAAAAAAAGTGATTATATTTAGAGTACAATCCTCTAGTTTTATGTTACACACACACACACACACACACACAATGGAGTTGGAAATTTCTTCCTGCTACGCTCAGATATGCAGAAAATAAATGCTGCCCTTTAATTTCTAAAAACTCTGATCTGGTCCGTGTAATTCCACTTCACTGAATGGTAAAAACAACTTATTATCCATTAGCAATATTTCAGTCATTTCTGGTTTGTGGGGTCTCCTTTCATTTTAACATTCAATCCATTCAAAGTTATGATGGTTTATATAGAGTCTTCTTTGAAAGACTTAGTCTCTTGAGGAAAATGCTCTGTCTTTCGGATTGTCCTCATACTCCCTCCTCCTTCCCTTCCTCAAGATGATGTCCTGGTGTCTATAGCTAACACAGACTTCAACTTAGAATGAAATACGAAAAGGCCAAGAAAGCCACTCTTCTGAGAGGACTGATGTCAGAGAAACTCCTGACTCCAGCCCAGGGCACATGGCTTGCCAAGCGAGGGTAACACCCTGAAGCACACATTTGGGCACAGCTTTCCCTACCCTAAGGTACATGCCTGCCGAGGGGCTTGATCAGAGGCAGAGGGAAGGGGGGCTTGAGTCCTTGTCCTGTGTCTGGTCCGGCAGCCCTCCGTGGCCAGGTCTCTCCTGGGCCCGGCTGCTCTTTGCCCCACGGATGTCTGCAGGTTTGAATTGGGACCTGCTCTTCTGTTGTTTGGTCAGCACTCTCAGGTAACCCCCGGATGCCTCTGACTCACCTCAGTTTTGGTTGATGCTTTTTGAGTCTGTGCTATATAGCATAGCCAGCCTCTGTCCTGGAAAGTCCTCTTTGAGTGTCTGCTGGGAAGGCACCATGCCCTCCATCACAGAGAGCCCCATGCTCAGCCAGGCCACTCTGCGTTCTGGGTCTTGCTCATGCTCCTCAGGAAGTGGGAACAGCTTATAGAATATAAATTCCCCACCTTCCTCTTCCTGCCAAGACAATACCACTGGATTCCTTTTATGTGTAGCCATTCCCCATTGTGCTTCTAATTGAGATGATTTCAGCTTCTACCTGAATTAGAACTGTTAAATTAATGGAAGGTCAGAGGAACAAAGGGAGAGGTTTTAAGAAACTTTTGTCCGATTTACAATGTGTGTTCTGTGTCTCATCCCAAGTTCCCACTTTTTCCTCATAAAGAACTTGAATCTTTTTGGAAGTGTCTTAGTGCTCCACCTCCTGAGTCCAGAAGAATTTTCGAAGGAATCATCTGCTTCAGTGCTTTTGGCTTCTGCTAAGTTTATGTTTGGCATCTAGAACAACTTCTGGTGAAAACTCACAGCATGCTATACAGAAACAATTTTAGCTGAAAGTTTGCATTTCCGCTCAAATTCTCACTTCGTTCTTTTTAAAAATAATTAGTGCTCTTTGCAATTGTTATGGAATTTGAATAGTAGCCTTTTGAAACTTACACAGAATGAAACAGCAGAATCTTCAACATTGAGAAGATAAGAGGTTTCCTTCTGGTTAATTAAAGGAGCAAGAATTATGGAACTTTATAGCCATTTAATTATGTCATTAACGTGAGAGTTGGCTAGCAATGCGGGGGAGAGACCGCCTGATCTTTCAGGGCTCTGTCAGGGCTCAGACTGTGACTCACTGCATTTTTGAAAGATTGTTAACTAGATGGACACATTCGTTAGAAAGATATTTAATAACTGAGTTAAAATGGCATCAATACATATTTTCCTAATAGGTTCTTTTGTTGTTGTTGTTGTTGTTAGAAGTGTTAAACATGGACACTGAATATTGCAAGCTAAAAGCGAGAATTTTCCTTCAGTGTGGTCAATGGTGTAGTTAGTCACACTTCCGGACACGTATGTCAGGTGGAAAAAATAATAATACCTTTGCCATACTGATCCTAGATGGTATTTATATTTATTTATTTACTTTATAAATCAATATTATTTATTTAATCCTATGTACCAAGGCCTTTGTTTTCCCTCATTTAGTCTTCTCAATAAACCTATGAGGTAGGTTTTATTAGACCTCTTTTACAAACAATGGCCACTGGGCTTCAGAGACATTAACTAACCTGCCCTACATCCTACAGCTAACCAACGGGATTCTATCTAGGCATTAATGACTAAAAAACCATCTTCCCTACCTACTTTGATGCACTACCTCCCTTCCCTACACTACCCTACCAAATTTGTTATGAAGCTCAAATACATAATTTGATATGCAATTTGATAATACAAAATAGGCATGTAAATACATAAGCTGTTTTCAACTAGGCAAATTTTTTTCAAGGTATTTTTTTCCCTCTCAATGTTCAGTTATATTTTGTATCTTTGCACCGTTAATAAAAATATATAAAGGAAGACAATGGAAAATAACAATTACGACATGTGTTGATGATTATAAAGAATTAAAGAGAAAAAAGAGGATATAATGGCATCTGCCTATTTGCACCATTTTTTGATTTGCCTTTGGCTTCTGTCTGAAGAATCATAAAATTATTTATAGTTTGTGTATTAGAACTTGTGGTTGGGAGGGAATTATCTATGATTTTTCCTTATTTGTATCGCAGTTAATAAAGAAATGTGGTCAAACTCCTATTAATGTTATCCCTTGAAAGCAAGGTTGTCTGGGAAATTATATGCTCTCTGGGAGATATGCTCTCCTACTAAAATTATCTTCTTTTAAAAAGACATACACTTACATGAGAAACAATTGTTTTCAGGAAGTATTAGAATAAGATTTGCCATTAGAATATTGAATCCACGTAGCCTTCCAGGATGGTGGGAGTAGAAGTTGGAGCAGAGTGATACAGAGGGAAGGAAAGATAAATAGCATTAAAAGGCTAACTCTTCCATGTCATTGGCACAATTTCATTCTGACAGATATGAAAGATTAAAAAATAGAAAGCAGACATAGAACAAACACTTTTGGGGGATATACATTCACTTCACAAATTCAGTTAACTAAACATTTTCCAGCTATCTTCAAAATGCCTTCTGCTAAGTCAGAAAACTTTTAAATTGACCACATAAACTCTTGACCCCTTGGCCTCAGGGCACCTTCTCTTGTCTAATCAATCAACTCACGAGAATTGTTTTTGAGTTTCTGTGAAGTGCTCCAGACTCTGATGATCCTTTGTCCCTTCACACCCTGGTCTTGGCAGACCAAATTCCATCCTGGTTTCTCCTCTATTATACAATTTGGTCTTCTTCTTACATTCTAGACTTTCTTCATTTACTTTTTAATTTCTCTTTATAGACTCCCAGTGCCATTCCAAGAAAAAAAAAAATAAAGGCATTTTCAACAAGTGGACAAAACTGCTTCATTCAAAAGATTTTTGCTTTTTTCTCTCCTGGAATAATTGCTGTTTTTTGCTTCCTTGACATTTCATCATGTTCCTTAAGATTGTGGTAAGGTATGTATACTATATGGTGGGAGAGAGTCTTCTAGGACTCTGCAAACTCTTTTTTTCTTTTTCCTCTTCCATTATACTAAAGTGTATATCTGCTCATCCCTGTAATTTTCCTTTAGGGATACACTGGTGTTTATTTTCTTATATGGGGGCCACCCTTCCTATAAGCATAAGCAAAAACATGTTTGGGAATATTTCTTTCACATCACTATCTCCTTTCTGTATCTCCTCTTCTATTTCAAATCCCACTCTTTGTTGGTGCCTCAGTATCATCGAGATGCCCTACTTTTGTGTTCTTATGATGTATTGTTCAATTGTAGCATTTACTTTAAACAACATCATCCAATTATTTGTCTTCCTTCTCCAATAGACACCTCGGTGGCAAGAACTTTGTCTAGCTTATATCCCCAGGATTTAGCACAGGATGTAGTCCTTAGTAGAGGCTGTGTGACAACGGATGGAAAATAGACTGTTCAGAGGAATCACTGCATGAAATGAAGGGTGGGATGTTTGGGCTAAGGGAAAGGATCGCTAAGGAAGAATAAGAAAGTAACAGGAGTTGATTTGGAGAATACAAAAAGCTAAAAACCAAGTTCTATTAGTATCTGCAGAGTTCCTCACTTTTCATCTGTGGAAAGAGAAGAGAGTACTTTGCTTGACCCACAGGCATAATCTAGCTCCTCCCAAGTTAGAGAATTTCCAGCAGAGTGAAGAATTAAGCACAGGCCTGCATTATTTGCTGATGTCTTAATATCTTCCATAACTAAAAGCCAAATAGGGTATAAGAAGTTTCTATGAGCTCTGAAAATCGATTCATTTTAGAATACATGTAATCGAGAGCCCACTTTGTGCTGCAGCTATGGATATAAAGACAACTAGGACATTGTCTCATAATTTTTCTCAACCGAATTAGCTATTCTCATCACTACAGCTGTCTCTGTATCAGACATTCATAACGCCACTTAAGGAGATCTCTAATGCTTTCTTGTGAAGAACTCCAAATGGCTTCTTTTCCTATAGGTATGCCATTCTTCTGTGCCCACTGCCAATTTAACCTTAAGTTTTCAGTAAATGAGATAGCCAAATCGGGTTCTAATAGTTAGTGTTAAATTGGTAGTTTCTTGGGGCATGTGGGTGGCTCAGCCAGTTAAGTGTCTGCCTTCCCCTCAGGTCATGATCCCAGGGTCTTGGGATTGAGCCCCACATCAGACTCCTGGGTCTGCTTCTACCTCTCCCTCTGCCTCTGCCACCTGCTTGTGCATTCTCTCTCTCTCAAATAAATAAATTTTTAAAAATGTTAAAAAAATAGAAATAAGTTGGTAGTCTCTTACTATATATTACATTTTCATCTATCCATTTAAAATGTGTATTGTGCAATGACCATAAACCTAGAATGTTTCTGTCCACAGGAATATATACACGAACAATATAGAAAATATTCCTATTTTCTTAGACCTTTTATGCCCACGCAGCAGACGATAAACAAACATGTAAATGGTATCAGCCAGAATTTTTTCTACAATAATGCTGTGAAACAAATAGCTCTGAAATCTCTGAATTAAAACACCAAACACTCACTTACCTCATTAGCAATTCTTAGGTAAGCTGGAGTTGTAGGGTTCAGCTTACCATGGCTTGAAACTGTCAGTTGGGATCTGATTCACTAGTCCGGAGAAAACAAATCCCTGGACCAGTTGCTATCTGGGGCCTGTGCTTCTCATGAAGAATGGCAAGAGTGCAAGAGAACAAGCAAGATCATGCCAGCAAGTCTAAAACTCTGCTTCTGTCACATTTATTAACATTTTATTAACCAAGACAATTCACATGCCAAACCCACTATGAATGGATCAAGGAAATATTTTTCATTCATAGTGGGAATACCTTTAAGTCCTATGGAAAAAAATGTGAGTGTGTAATTTTGTGCTAGGAAATAAATGAAGAATTAAAAGTAATAATTCAATCTATCTACCAGTGTCTTCCCTCTTGGTCACAATTTTTTAGGATCCCTCTGCATTTGAGATATACTCAGTGCCATCCCAGGAAACCTACAAAGGCTCCCCCAGTTGTTTTTTTTTTTTTAAGATTTTATTTATTTATATGACAGAGAGAGAGAGCACACAAGCAGGGGAAACAGCAGAGGGAGAGGGAGAAGCAGGCTCCCTACCGAGCAGGGAGCCCAGTGCGGGTCTCGATCCCAGGACCCTGGGACCATGACCTGAGCTGAAGGCAGTCGCTTAACCGACTGAGCCACCCAGGCGCCCCATGGCTCACCCAGTTATGGCATCAGGTTCAAAGTCCATGATCTCATGATCCATGTCGGGTCTAGATGGAACTGCTCTTGATTTAGACATCTATGGCATCTGTGAATTGAGGAGATGTGTTATCTGCCTCCACATATCTAACATACAGTGTTGGAATAGGGACAGGGTAAACGAACACTTGCATTCAACACGGAGAAAACGAGGAGAAAGATAGAAGTCACAACTCTATAGCAATTTTGAAATTCTTCTGGGTAAATTTTGCTGGTTCCCCTACAAAGAGGTTGGTTTATACCTTGGTTAGGCCCTGGTTCTACACCTGAGAGTTGATCAGCAGTCTACTCGGCCCTTGGAGCTTCTTCCTTTTTCATCTTGGCCTTTCTGACAAGTACTGGAGAATATGCCCTTCTTTGTTGCTGAGCAGATTTCTCAGCCTGCTTCCTGCCTGTAAAATTTTGGGGGCCCAGAGATCTTTATGTATCTCAAACAGACATAGTCTTTTTAAATCCAGGCTAGTGGCAATTTTTCGAAACCAATTCTCCCAGAATATTTTGTGGGATTCCCATGTAGATTCTGGTCTACTACATGTGCCAAATGCCTAACCCACTATTCTTTTAGAGACATGATTCTTTCTAGATGTAAGTGTAGGTCCTTTGCTCATTTATGAGTTGCACCCTTGATCTCCTTAATCTTTTCAGGGGTCTTAACAGAGGGTGTGACAACCACTTTTTTTATTTTGTCTTTGCTATACGGCAGTGTTCGAATGCCACACATTTACAGGGAAATGGTTTAAGTTTTCAAACTTACAATCCCCAGAATTTCTAGGTTCTTTCAAGTCCCCTCATTCCTCCTTGCAAACTAGTCCATTTTTCCCAAGCTCATTTCTCTCTTGTAGTTACTTATCACATGTGGATGATAGCAGCCAACTCATACCATGAATATTCTGCCTCAGAAATGTCCCAGCCCACATAGTAATTGACTGTAGTATATTCTTCTGCCTTCTAAGTTATTGCAGACAATGGTTTTATCAAGTGTTTTGTTACTATTATAATACGAATTGTCATTTTTTTCCAGCTTCTTATTATAATTTTTTATCATTTCCTCTCTACTTACTACATGATCCCAAACCAAATGATGCATATTTTAAAGGATTTTGACAGCAGAAGGCCATTTCTGGTATAATTTCCATGTTAATTAGCAATTGCCACATTAATGATGAATGATAAGCCTCACACTCAAACCCAAATATCAGAGGCTCAAACAACAAGTGTTTATTTTCTTGTTAATGGTCCTGTGGGTTGGCTGAAACAGCGCTACTTCAGGTCATGGGGGGTTTGATTCTAGGCTTCTGATTAGGTTCAGTTTTATTCTAACAGTGTCCTCATTCTTCTTCAAAAAATGACTAATTATGATATGTTTTTCTTATAGGGAATAGTAAGAGCACCAGGACATAAGCAAGACCCACAGCATATTTAAAGTCTGTTCTTATCAAGTCTGCCAACATTTAATTACCCAATGCAAGTTAGTCACATAGCTAAGCCTAATGTCAGTTGGGTGGGGGTCATTTTCTACCTGTAGTTACGTGGCATGCATGTTATAGCAGGGTGGGAATTAAAAATTGAGAACAGTTTGATCTAGCACACATGCCAACAAGAAAATATCAACTAGTATAAACGCTGTTAAGAAAATAGAGCAGAGTCATGTTTAGAGAATGCCCAGAAAACTGTTAAGAATAGTCTCCTGGAGATGACATTTACACTGAGGCTGAATGTCTCCCAGCCTGAAGGAATAGATGGCGTAAAGACCTGGATGCAAGGATAAGCTGAGGGTGATGGGGGAACTGAAATAAGACCATGCGGAGGATGGTAGGAGATGAAATCAATGAAGCAGGTAAAGACCACGTTATTTAGACCTCTGTTATAATTACTATTATATGCAATATCATTCTGGACATTTCAGAGGATTATTTACCAAATGCTGAAAAATAATTGTGAGTTTTACTGGCTGTCATGATAACCCATGAGTTCAACCAGTCGGGAAATTTTTATACGAATTGAATTGTATAACCAATTCCAAATAATTTACCCTTTTGCCAGTTCTTATAACCTGCGAAGTGTTGGCCTACTAAGTTGTTTCAATGGGAATACCTGAAGATACAAAGGATTCTTGACTAGAGAGGGACCAGCTAAAATACTCAGAGAAAATGGTGGCCTCTGAAACTACTTGGATTCTTAAAAACTCCAGGTATTTATTTCCCCGTGAGCTTCTTAGAGCTAAATGGAGATATAAAGGCACTGGAGCCTCCGTTCTCCCCTTACTCTCACTCTTGGGAAAAACCTCTTATTCTTTTGCTCTCCAGAGGGTTTTCTAGAGCTGAAATAGCAACAGCTCCGATTGCTGGTGATATCTCCTCCTGGGGAAGTTATGTGCTGGCGTGCCAGACAGGGTGGTCAGCTGAGGTGTAAAACCCTGGAGGTATAGCCCCTGCCCTTGAGAAGTTCATGACTGATGAGGGTGAAGAATGACTTTCTATGGGGCATACTCATGACCACAGAGAGTGTGGTTACATGCAAAGTTGGTTTTAAGTAGCTCAGAATCTCACTAAATCAAAACCTCAAAGATGCTAAACACTCTGCCCAAAATCATGAGGTCTTGAGCACTTTCTAGAAATGACCATTGACCTTTGTCCTATGTGAAAACTTTTGTTAAAAATTGGTATTTAATTAACCAGATTTTCCTTTGTCCTCGTCTTTCTGTAGACTTGAGGGAAAGAGAACTATTCTTTTTTCAAATACATGAAAAAAGTAAATGAAAACCAGCAACAGGGAGAAGCTACTGCTGTCCCTGGGTTATAATGACACCTCCACAGGTGTGCCCTTGACTTCTTTTAAGAACGACCAGCTAAAGAGGTAAACTACACAGGTATAAATTTTCACCGCAGCATCTTTTGGCAAGAAAGGGGCCATGTCTAGATGAATCAGAATATGCTGGCTGGCAGAGCTCAGACACAATAATGTAGTTTTTCAGGAGAAATAAATGCGACAGTGTATCTCACACACGTTTGTTTGTCAGACTTCAGAGCACTGGGCAGAGATCAGTTAAGCATCGCCACCTGTCTCATAGGTGGCGCCTCATTTTCAGGTGGGTCTCTGAGGTCATTAGCCCTGAGGCTGAGACAGCCCCTCCTCAGTTCAGCTCCTGTGCTACAAGATAGGACAGGAATCCCGCAGCAGGAGGACCCGGGTCCTGGCTCCTAAGCATCCCCGCGGGACTCCAGCTGCCAGCACCGCCCAAAGAAGACAGCATGCCGCCTGGCCTGCAGAAAGCTCCCAGCCCAGGAGAGTGGCAGGTTAAAAGCCTATGGGATGGTTCAATCAAAGGCATTGCCTTCCTCTGTCCTGTGCCGCTGTTGTACATTGGAACGCATGCTGCTAGGAGACAAACAGGACACACGTTTATTTTCAAGCGGAGGACTTTGGAACCACTTGGGAAGAATATTCTTGATTGAGAACCAAAACATTCCATGATGCTTAACAAACCTGCAAATTGAAAAATCAGCATCGGCCTGTGCAGCCAGGAGGCAAGAGAAGGACCTATACCCTGAAAAAAAAAATTCAAAATATTCCTTAAATGATATTTGTGTGCATTTGCAAAATTACCGCTTTCTGAATCAAAGTCTCAAGCTGTTTTCGCCTGAGAACATATGGTGTTCCGTGAGACAATATCTCGGCTGCCGCCGCCCATGACATACCCTGCCGCATTGCATAATGGACGGTCCCGCGAAGAAGGCGCTGCAGCTCAGTCAATGCCCCTGTAATAATATTTTAAAATAAATGATATGCATCATTAAATCACCGAGGATGACTAACTCAATTTTAGAAAACCCACAACTCCAGCAATCATAGTTACAGCTCTGATTTGAATATTTTCACTTTCACCTGAGCAGCCAGTGGGAGCCAGTCAAGCAGATTCGCATCCAGACTGTACTCTCAAAGGAGCAAGAAGGAACCTGTGATTATGTAGTTACAGTAACGTCGGCTCCATGCCTGCCGTCCGCCTGGGCTTTTTACACTTTTGCTTCCTCCCTTCTTGCCTTCTTATTTACATATCACAGGCATCCTCTTTGTAAAGTTATTTTAAATAATTTATTAGATTGATCTTTTTAAAATTCTACCTTGGCTAAATGTCATAAGGAGAGGGGAAAAAAAAGTCTTCTAAACTTATTTAGAGGTTTCTACTGGAGTAGGCCAGTTACCTGCTTCACTGCTGATATTCTAAAAATACCTCCATGTCCGTACTATTATCCATTCTTCACGTCCAATTGCTCTGTTATGGTAATAGTCAGAAGCACACCATGCAGTAATTACTTACAGCTGACTGAAGAAAAGAATATTCAACTCCCCCACTGTTCCACTAGAAGGTCTTTATGCACTATTAACTCATTCCTGTTTATTAATACTCTACTGGTAATTCAGACTGCTGCCTCTCAGGTTTGTAATAGGAGGACTATTAAACAGCAATTACTGACCATATGGGTTGGCGAATATTTGTTGTTTTTTTTGGTGGGCATCCCCCCCCCCTTCCGACTTGTTTTTTAAGAAGCCATATTACAACATAGTAAAAGTAACATCACATCTGCATGAGATTAACAGGCTTGGCAATATTTCTCCCTTAGAAAATGCAAATTTATTCCCAGATTATCATTACTGGCTTAGGAGACCGAGATCATGGGAGAAAGAGGAAAGTGGGGAAAGATTGTGCGAGTGTAGGAAGACCCCTACTTTGGGTATGTCGGCTCTTACCTTCTCTATGTCGCCCCATAGGCTGTTTTCTCTTCCTGCCTTTGAGAGACACTGACCCGCCCTCAACTTCTGAAAAAAATAAGCATATTTATTGAGGAATCCAAATCGAATACCATTTTCCCTTTCAAGTTCCCCCAAGCATTTGGAAGTAGCCGCTTTAAGATTTAGCGTTTGGTAAATGCATCCCCCAAAGAGCACGTATGTATAGGACCCTGGGAGATGGCGAAAGGCCCCTCCTGGGAGAGGGATGGCATGAGTAATGGGTTCAAGTGGGGCAGGCAGGTGGTAAACGATGATTATGGTAATAATAACGCATGCCTCTCTCACAGGTAGTGAGCTCCAAGCACGTGGCAAGCATTAAACGCATTGAAATGGAGATGCATCTTTGAGATAAATAGGAGCCCAGGAGCTGCTTTCCGTGGAGGAGCTGAGGGATTGAGATCCGGAGCAGGTGAGGCACTTGGTGGGCCACCTCCACTGAGGCAGTGGCAGAGACTGCCTGCCGCACTGCGCTCTCCACACCGCCGGCTTTGGCTCCAGAGCGGCCAGCCCCCTTAGTGCTCCTTGGGGCTTCTCTTTCCACTCTCTCCCCATTCCCATAAGGATCATTCTCTGGGTCCAAACTCTTTTAGTCCATCAACAAACAGGTCAGCCCTCTAAAAATGCTAGCTTGCCCTTTTCATTCTGCCAAGTAAATCTAGTGTTTACCGTTGGCAGGTGATCTGAGCTGGCTTAGCACTCTTCCTTTGTTACCTGCTGGTGTTACCTGTGGGAGGCCCTTCTCTCAGACACACTCTAAATCCTTGAAGATAGGGCCCATGTTCTTTGAACTTTTCCTCTGTTTATCCCTGTGCCTCATTCGGTAATGGACACCCAGTTGGTGTTAAGCAGGGATTGGAAGAATTCAATGGAGATATGTAAGGGCAAGAAAGGACACCAGTCCCTATGTTTCCCTACTCTATGGAGAAGTAGGAGTTACAGTTTCTGTGTGAAGTATGGAAAAATAAACAGAAAATAACACAAATAAACAGCAACAAAAAACAAAAGGACAACTATCAGCCCCTTGGTACATAACAGTACCAAGCGAATACCTAACATATAATTGATGTTCAATGAAATGAATTCAATTAAATCAGATCAGAGCTTCTTCACAGTGGGTCTAAGCCCTAGGGAAAACTACAAGGCATTTACTTCATCCATGACCTGATTTGAACTAGAATTCTGGATTGCTTTATGGCCTGGAGGATCCTCAAGGGGAAGGGGTGTTTCTCGAAGAACCTCTCTGGTGGGCTCCTTTAAAAACACAGACTGATCCCAGGCCGGATCAGACCTACTTGGGATGATTTGAACAGCACCCTAGGCTCAGCCTGCCCACAAATGTCTAATAGATTAAAGGACCTGGTAGGCACCTTAGACATTAGCTACTCCAGTGGATTTCCACAGTAATTTTGTTTTTATTACTATTGTTTTTAAAGCAGAATTTATTTTTTTCCGATTAAGCATAATGCAGGATACTGACCCAGGTGAAGACAGAACAGCTGTGAAGTCAGGTCGGGAGGCGTGGACGCCCAGTGTGATAACGCAGCTGATAAAGCTACAGAGACGCTCCTAGGAGACTCTACTGTACCTCTATGAAACTATCTGAGCACTGTATGGAAAGCATTTTTCTAATCCCAGCCCCCTTTTGAGTCAAGTGTGTAGACTGAATACCTAATTTCAAATCCACACAGTTGAACAACAGCAGGATTATCTCTGGAATCCAATCTCTTGGCTAATTAGCCAAGTTTTTGTTTGTGTTTTTGTTTTTGTTTTTGTTTTTTTCCTGTATCACCTACCTGTGCTGGTGGGTTATGTTTTTGTGACCTACAGGCCACTGTTAATAGGTACATGTGGGACACTGGGAGGACCAGTACATTGGGCCTCCTCTCGCACGGAGCTGAGACAGGTCTGAAGTCTGATGAGTCAAGGTGAATTGGATGGAGTAAGCAGAAGCCCTTGACGATCCTAAATGCCACACACATGTGGGGCCGAGGCGGTTCTTTCCCACCTGGCCACTCCTGCACTTCGTGGTTGAGTCTCAGCTCTGGCTGCAGCTCATTTGGGTATCGCACGTGTGTCTGGGCTGGATCAAACGCATGGACCCATCTCAGTCCAGCCTGAGCTGAGTGGAACTGCCACAGGGACTTGCTCAGGATGCTGGAAATTCTGCTCCTGCTCACAGCACAGAATACGTTGTGCTGTCATCTTTTATAGTGTTTAAAAATGGGGTGGGGTGGGAGTGTCCCTATTGCACACTGTCCTTTCATCCTTTCACTGACAGAGGCACCAGGGTATAGGAAACAATACAACATGGGGACTCAGGGGGTCTGGATTCCAGACCAGATTTTTCACCAGTTCAGCTGTGTGTCGTGGGGCCATAGCATTTAACCTCTCTGTACCCCCATGCCCTCATCCCCAAAGTCATGGCCTCTGGCCCAGATGTGCGTCTAAAATATCTTTGGCTTTACTGGGCCATCAGAAAAATATAATGGTCTCTATATAGTAACTCTGAGTTAAATTGTATTAAAACAAAACACATGATTATAAATAGTCCCATTATGAATAAAATGCTCATATATGCCAAGAATTTTAAATTAGGCTGCATGACAAAAACATTTATTTCTGATATCAGTGAAAACTCGAGATAAGTCAGTAAAGATGGTATTAAGCCTTGTAAATATCATCCAACTGTGACTTGGAGCTGTGGAACTCTCCCCGTGGGTGAGAACATCTGGGCAGTCTGTTGGCTTCATTGCAGGCATTCACTTATTCCGTACATCCTCACTTTGTTCTTACCATGTCTCCTTATTCAATTAATAGACATATATTAAGCTGATGCCATTGATTCATTCAGTAAGTGTTATTCAGTGCATCTTTAAGGAGAAACCTGCTACATGTGTAGCACTGTTTTCACTGTTAAAAAGAATAATAACAACAATACTAATAGTAAAAAGGTAAGTCCCTGATGGTGAAGAGCTAATACTCTCATTCAGAAGGGAAAATGTATATGCTAAAAAGATAAATAACCGTACATGACAGTGATAATAAGAGTCCAAGAGAAGTATAAAAGCTGTAAGGTTTGGGAGTATGGGGGACTGGTTACGTGGCTAGTGTGCACCGGGAGGCTTCTAGCAGGCCTGGGCTGTTCCTTGAAACGTGATGATATGAGCACAGGGGGAGAGGATGAGAGCGGTCACTTCGGTAAGGGAACAGTAGGTGCAAAAGCAGGGACTTGGATAAGATGAAGACGTGTGTGAATTTAGTAACAAGTCCAGGTCCATCTGGAGAAAAGGGTTTCGGTAAGAGACTCGTGGAAGCAGTGAGTGCGGAGTCTTCCATTTTAGAGAAGTACGGAAAGTCAGGGGAAGGATTTTGGCCATTATATCATAGGCAGAGAGATTTTTCTTTTTCTTTTTTAAGGTGTTTTGATTAATGGAAATGTTTTTATTAGTGAAATCACAGAAGAGTCCTAAGGACCAACATGGAAAGAAAAAGGGAGACTGCAGAAAATCACTGGGGGAGCAGGGGAGACAAGAGAGGCGTTAAAACATCAGAAAACATGACTGAGGCCACAGAGCTTGGAGGGACCATGAGGGAGGCAGAGACTAGACGGGGGCCTCCATTTCGGGGTTCGGCTTCTTCTGCTCTGGATTCTGTGGGCTACAAGGTAGTGTGCAGTACAAAAGGAAATGTCTGGAGGAGGGTACTGGGGGAAGGAAGAATAAAAGGAAGAAATGGGGAGAAGATAGATGGAGACAGAGATCAGACAAGAGTGAGGGATGAGAGGAACCAAGAGCACATGGTTAATGAGGTGGAAGACAAAGGAAACTAATCAAAATTATTATGTGGCAGGTTGGAGTTCAACTCATAGATTCAGGTGTGCAAGTACATATAGCCATTCTTGTGTGAATTTTTCTCCTATTTCGAGGCCTTGTTTTGCAGGAGGGAGTCATGTCAACCCAGTCTCTGGAGCTTCCTCCCATCAAATCCCTGAGATTGTCTCTCATCATAGTACCGAGGTGATGGAGGTGGCTGGAAGGGGTGGGGTGTGTGCCCTTGGTTGCCATCTGTCTGCTGGGCACGTGTCAGTACTGCCACAGTCACCAAACCATACGGATCACCTCTGAGGCAAGCTGCCTTCAGGGCCTCCCAGGGCCGCTTCCGTGCTCTTCTCCTCCACTACAGGATCACGGTGCTTGTTCCATGCTGGGGGTGGGGAAGTCCACCAGCCCATCGGCCTGGAAGGACCATGCAGTGCCATCTTCTTAACAGAGTTCCTGTATCACTGGCTGGGTGCTCCTTGCTTTCGCAAAACAAAGGTATCTGAGGTTCCGCCCCCTGCCTTCTCCCCACCCCCAGAGACCCAACCCCACAGTAGGACCGACCTGTTTCTAGATCTTCCCCCCCTCTACTCCAACTTTCCTCCCCTCCCTCCCCCACAAATGCAGACAGTTGTCTCTATTCTTGACGGCATCCCATCTAGGATGACGCTCAAACATTTACGGGCAGGAAAAATGACAAAGCGGGTTATGTGACTTACTTAAGGTCACCCATCTTGTTAGTGAAAAAAATGAGTAGAAATGAAAATATGCTAGCTTGACTACCTTTTTCTTTTCCTTCCTGCCTCCTTTCCTTTTCTCTCTGTTTTTCTCTTTCTTTCCTTGTTACTTTCTTTCTCTTCTTCTTTCTCTTCTTTCCTCCCGGTCTCCAAGAGGACTTAAAATGTGCCAGGTGGTATATAGGTACTGGGTATATCATCCTGAACAAATGAAACATACTGCTTTCATGAACTGCCATTCTAGTAGGGGAGATGGACATTGAACACATGCACACACAGACAATTTAAATTGTGGTCAGTACTCTTCTCACTCTGGCAGCACATATACTAAAATTGGAATGATACAGAGATAAGCATGGCCCCTGTGCAAGGATGACAGGCAAATTCATGAAGTGTTCCATATTTCTTAGAGAACAAACTGATGGTTACCAGAAGGGAGGTGGGCAGGGGGATGGATTGAATAGAGGATGGGAATTAAGGAGCGCACTTGTGATGAGCAGCGGGTGATGTATGGAAGTGTTGAATCACTGTATTGTACACCTGAAACTAATATAGCACTGTATGTTAACTAACTGGAATTTAAATAAAAACTTAAATAATTCGTAATAAGCACTATGGGTTCTATGGGAAAACTCTAGGGAGGATTAATTTAGGTTAGGCAACCAAGGAAGATCTTTCAGAGGAAGACATATTTGAGCTGAGAACTCGAAGGCAAGCATGGGAGCATTGCAGGTAGAGAGGACGGCGTAGGCAAAGACTTGGTATGTTCACAGAGCTCAAAAACATTTGTGTGACAGAAGTACTCCAAAAAGGGAAAAGGGAACAAGATGTGGTTGGAGAAACAGACAGGATCAAAGTCTATAGGGCTATGTCAGGCAAGTTAAGAAATTTGGATTTTATTTTAAGCTTAATAGAAAATAAACTTAGGCAGTGGAATGACATAATCTGATTAACATTTTAAAAAGTATTCTGGCTGCACTGTGGAAAATGGGTTGAAGTGAGGAAGTTTGGAAAAGAAGAAAGTCGTGGGAGTTGGGGGCTCTTCAGGCGGTCCTGGGGAGAGATGATGTGGCTTTGGAGCAGAGTCCTCCAAGTGCAGGTGGAAAGAAATGGAAGAATCAGGTCATGTTTTGGAGGAAGAGTTGTCAAATTATTGGATTTTAAGTGTTAGGGGAACAAATGTCCCCAGTTGCAGACATGAATGACTGGTTGTATGTGGTTCTATTTACTGATGAGAAAGACTATGAAAAGGACAGTTTTGGACAGGAAGATTTTTTTTTTTTTTAAGACTTTATTTCTTTATTTTGAGGTGGTGGGAGGGGCAGAAGGAGAGGGAGAGAGAGAATCCCAAGCAGATTCTGCACTGAGCACGGAGCCCAATGTGGAGCTTGTGCTCACGACCCGGAGATCATGACCTGAACCAAAACCAAGAGTTAGACGCCCAACAAGCTGAGCCACCCAGGTGCCCCTGGTCAGGAAGATTTCTGGTTCCCTGCAAGAAGATATTTCATCTTGTGGTGGTGTGACCATAGCAGACAATGTATAGACTAACTCAGTGTTTCCAATTCCTGAGCATGAGAAAGAAAACGTTTACCAGCCTTGACATAAATTGTAATCTTTTAAACATTTCAAGAAAATGAATTTTAAGGAAAATATGTCATTTTCTGTCCAACTCATGTGACCGTCCCACCTCTTTCTGTCGTAATTTTGGAGGCAGTCTTTTCTAGATGGCACAGCTGCAAGACGGTGGAGGCTTTTCAGCCTGGGTCCCTGAGCGACTGCCTTAGAGCTCTCTGCTCACCCTCAGTGTATCCTTCATATGAGTCAGGATATGCTGAGATTGTGAGAACTGATGGCTAACTCTTCAGGAATTTTCTGAGTTGCTGATTAGGTACAACCACTATTAAAAAGTAAATAAGGAAAACTTAGAGAAATCATGTTACAAAGAAAGGTAATATATATTCAACACTTCTCCCTTCCCAATTATCTTACCACATTCATCTGTACTCTCGAGATGTTTAGGTCAATTGTATCCTGCGCTAAAATACTACAGGATGGTGCGATACTGTTCATCTCTTTCCCACTTTGTGCTCAATAGCATCATGTTGGGACCCTGAACTCAGCCATGGTGGGAGTATTTGTACCTTGAAAATGAGCACATGCTGCAAATCAGGGCTTGGTAAATTGTTGATTTGAAAACTTATGAAAATGGTGGGAGAAATGTCAATCATACAGATTAAAGGTATCTTGGGTTTATAGCTGTTACATTGTGAACAGCATAAAAAGTTAAGAAAACATTCAAAGTGATTATCTAATCAGCAAAGAAGTTGCCGATATCATTGATGGAGGGAAGTTCCAGCACTGGTCTTTGCAGTTTCACTTTTGTCTAACTTGTCAATGTAAAAACGTTAGTGAATCAGAGATTGAATAAACAAGTGTGGGGGTTTTTTCAATGGCAAAAGTGAGTGGTGCATTTCTACACTATCTATAGGCAATCTTTATAGCCATGGTTTTGTTTTTTTTTGTTTGTTTGTTTTGTTTTTTTTAATATGGGGTAACATAATGGCCTCAGCAAAATCCTGTGCTGAGACACCAGTAAAGCTATATGAATTCAGGGTAAAGAAGGAAGACCTCCCTCTCTCTTTTAGACCCTGCATCTAACTCATGTTGTTCCTTCTGCATCCTATAACTCTCTCTACTTTGTCGTCCATGCTGTCTGCTGACATTGCCCTAGTTGAGCTCTTTGTCATAGTTTTCTGAGCTCAAAATAGTTCCAGTGTGTCCCTCTAGGTCTTCTGCTACATTAATGCTAGAAGTATTTACTTTAAAATGATGAAACCAGATTCAGGTACTCCAGAAGACGTGGTATAGGCATACAGTGGAATATTATTCAGCCACGAGAAAGAGGGAATTCTGCTGTTTGCAGCAACTTGGATGGACTTTAAGGGCATTAAGTTGAGTGAAATAAGTCAGAGAAAGACAAACACTATATGATATCACTTACATGTAGAATATAAAAGAGCCAAACTTAGAAAAACTGAGTAGAGTGGTAATTACCAGGGGTTGGGGAACATGGGGAGATATCAGTCATAGGTCATAAACTTCTAGTTACAAGGTTAAGTTTGGGGATCTAATGTACAGTATGGTGACTGTAGCTAGTAGTACTGTATCATGTACTTGAATGTTACAAAGACAGTAGATCTTAAATGTTCTTACCACGAAAAGAAAATGGTAATTATGGGACACAATGGAGGGAGTAGCTAATACTATGGTGGTAGTTATTTTACAATTTATAAATATATCAAATCAACACATTGTAAAACTTAAACTTATACAAAGTTAAATTTCAATTACATCTCAATAAAGCTAGCAAAAGTAAATTTAAAAAAAATAAATACTGGTCTTCATTGTCCAAAAGACAGTATCTGGACATTTTAGTATGTGTACAAGGCCGTTGACTGGGTGTCCCTATCCTGCTTTCAAACCTTAACTCCCATTTCTCTCTCACTCCCCTCACACAGCCACGTCACCACGTGCTGGTTGCTGAATATGCCACACACTTTCAAATGTCCATGACCTGCCCCACTTTTCTACCTGTGATATCATTGTTTCAAAGCCTGGTCAAATGTTACACTCTCAGTAAGCTTTCTTCAGTCTCCCCAAATCGTGGTCCTGCCAGTGTGCCCCTCTCTCAATCAGCACATTGTCTTATCATCACTCAGGTAGGTGTCTGACCTGTCCACAAGCCTTGAGGGCAGGCACCTCAAACCCCCCAGTGCTCAGCACAAAGCAGGCACCCAAAAGTTTTTTGGGTATTTTTCTTTACAAGTGATTCTCATGGACTTAGAACACTTCTCTGATGTCATCCACAGCCCTGAAATGAAGTACAGTTTATTGAAAAGCCCAGAACCCCAGATCAACTAGCTAAGTAGTGGTTTGCCTAAAATGAACTGCACACGTGGCAACTTTTCCAAGTTCTTCATCCCAAGTTGGCCACAATACACCAGTGACTTATCTGAAAACATGTCACAGGACACACTTGAAGACTTTCTCTTCATGCCAGGAGGCTCCCACCATATAGGCTTGATGAACATTCTCATATGCATTTGTCTAGTTATATGCTAAACAGTTGCTACATTAATTTGCAATTTAGATAACTTACTTTAATGTTATGTTTATTGCTGTTTTACTGTTTAAAAAAGTAGTAGGTCCAGAAGGATCCCTGGGCATCAGAGCTCAATGCTCTACAGTCCATAAAAAGTAAGTGGCATCATAAGAGTGTTATTATATCCAGGATCTCTGCACACTGATATATGTTCCTCCACACTCGTGCATAAAGTCTAAGTTTCCAAGCATGCGGTATTAGGTAGTTAAAGCACAACGATGTTAAGTTGTGAAAAAGTTGACTCATATAGCCATGCAATAATCACTAACCCAAGACTAGAATTAAGTGGAAGTAGACAGAATGGGTTTTGTTCCCGTGTATTGGCTGGATGACTTGTACATCCCTTACTGTTTATGGGCTAAATTGTATCCTCCCAAAATTCATTTGTTGAAGTCCTAACCCCCAGCACCTCAGAATGTAATTGTATTTGGAGACAGAGCCTTTAAAATGAGATCACCAGGTTGGGCCCTGATCCAATATGATTTCTGTCCTTAAAAGAAGAGATTAGGATACAGGCATACTCAAAGAGGGAAGAGCTTTTTTTGACACTGGGAGAAGTTGGCCATCTATAAGCCAAGGAGAAAGGCCTGGAACAGACCCTTTCCTCATGGCTCAGAAGTGGCTAACCCTTCCAACAATATGATATTGGACTTCTAGCCTCCAGAATTGTGAGAAAATAAGTTTCTGTTTCTTCAGCTTCCCAGACTGCCTAGCAAATATAGGCCAACCCATGCTAAATAGTCTTTAGAAAAGACTAGAGGTTCAAGAGTATCATTGCATGATTATCACAACTGATTCCCATGGCCCAAGATTCAGAGCCTGTTCCTTTAGAAAAGATGTGAAATCATTGCTAAATCTTGCTTTGAAGACGTAGAAGAAATGGAAATGATTGTTATTTTTCCCTCTACTCTAGAAACCCCATTGAATCCCATTAAGAGACAAGTTCAGCTATTATAATAGAAAACTATGTGAAATGGCCTTTTCTAGAATAGGAGATGTCAGTGCTTTGAGGATGGATGGCATCAAGATGACTATATATTTTGTGGCCTATAGATTAGATAGCAAGTGGATAAATCAGGAATCTTGTATAAGAAATGTGTTTACAACATCCAAGCTTGTTCTTACTTAGTAATAATGATTTTTCTAACCAAATAAGGCCCAAACTTGTTATTAATATTGATCACAGGACACTTGTAAATTTTCAGCCACATTTTGGCCTCTTGCCTACATTTGATCCCTCTGATAAATAAGGTGCATTTTCCCCCATGCAATAGAAATAAATAGGTCCCCAGTAACTGTTGACATTTGCCATAGATCAAATAACAATTTGGAGCTGGAGGAATGACTGGAAACTTCACCTCTGTAACAATCATTGAGATCTAGGGAGAGACAAGAGCTGCCTCACAGTCCTTTACACATGTTGATTCATTCCAGTTTGGGTTGTTTTCACTGTAAAATTTAGAAAGGCAGTGTGTAAAATGGTCCCTGGGCCTTGGTGAGATTTCTCAAAAGCAGTCTGAGGTCCACGTGAGCAGTTAGGATGAGAATAACCATCAGTGTTTCACAGTATGTGCTCACTCCAACATCCCAATTCCTATTTGGTCTCCCAATTTGGGACAGTTTGACATCCTAACGGAAGGTAGTTTAGTCACCTTGGTAAATGACTTCATGTAGGTTATTCTTCCTGGATGTAGTTCTACCAAGCAAAGAAAACAAACCTGAACAAAAACAATGCTGGAGCAGGTGTTCTAGCTGTTGGAGAGGAGTCTTTAGCGTGACATTACTCAATCACTTTGTTTCTCTTATAATAATATATTATTTATTAGAAGCGTTGCTTTTTTTCTGTCTGTATCACTTTTTATAAATCTCACATCTAACATCTAATATTCCGCTTTGGGTGTGCCACAGGCAGAAGCAAGTTATGTTTGCAGAAGGTGAGCCAGAGAAATTGTAATCCTGTTTTGACTAAAGCTCTCTCCTAAGCTTATTTAGAAACCAATATAACATTTAGCAAGACACTGCTGTACTTTTTTGTCTTTTATTTGGGTTTCTCAAATCCAAAATGTTGCATTTTAGAGCTTAGAGGAAATTAAAAACAAAAAACCTATTTCTCATGTCCCTCCATTGAAAAGCATGAAAGGAAAAGTAGCTGCATTAAATGATTCTATGAACACTTTAATAAGCAGACCAGACACAGGTCTTCATGGTAGTGCATTTTCTTGCAGTGTGCAAAGAGCAGTGATACAGTGGAATGCTTTCCCCTCATCCATAGTAGTTGAGAGTAAAAGGGATTCCATTTCCTTAGGTATCTTATTTAGTAAAACTAAACAAAGCTTCCGGATTTAGAGCCTTTAAGTGAAGACAATAGAGTGTGTTAAGTAGCCAGCTAATATTCTGCTAAAAACCCGACAACCCTCAGGGAGGCCTCATAGAGTGTCTATTATTGGATTGTGAGTCTCATCCGACATGTTTTTGATTTGGATAACTCCAATTCTACCCCATTCCCTCGCCATTTCAAGCAGCACTATCACAGTTCAGGCAATCAACAGAGACCTGGAGGAAGAGAACATTAGATCTGCTCTTGGGAACACAGGGGAGACAGCATGTTAAAACTGGGGCATTCGCCTCAAAATTGGGGCATGTGGTGCTCTTACAGAGAAGACTCTCCTCAGAAACTTGCTGTCATTCCCTTGAGACTATATCCAGTTATCTTGGATGTGGCTCTATGAAAATGCTACAGATGCAGCAGGAAAGAGCATTTCTTTTCCTAAGATGATTACTGCCAATAAAGAACTCCTGTCAAATATAAGTAAACTTACCCGAGGAGCTTAATAAGCACAGATTGGTGGAAGGAGAGGGAAGGTGAAACTTGGAAATTTCGCACTTCCTGCATGTTCATCTTCTGTAGTCTGGCTTGGGTGAGTAGGGTCACTTAGAAAGGAAAGTGGGCCAAAAGGAGAGGCAGACAATAAAAAGGGACTTTTTTTTTAATCAGGAAGTTTCCCATATTATTGATAGTGTCATTGTTAGTGTCTAGTGTTTCCACTAGAAACATCAAATATGCAAATAAAAAAGTGGTCATGAATGTAGTCACTTCACAATTAGCCACATTGATGGAAGACAAAAATACCTTAGGGATTTGGGGAAGTAGAGAGAATACATATACTCAGATTATTTTTCATTACCTTAGGCTCCTATTGGCATTAATAATGTTTCACAAGGGCTTAGAATTTAGGGAATAGGCTGAATGAAAATGAACAGGTACAATATAGCAGTGAGTGTGTATGAATGCCATCCAAGGCCAGCATGATTACTGCAGCTTCCACTATAATTAGCACACATTGACTATCCCCTCACAATGTGCCAGGCAAAGCTCTAAGTCCCCTCTGTGATAAGGTATTTAAATCCCCACAACAATGGGAATTGTTATTTCCATTTTACAGCAAGTGGAACCAAAGCACTGAGAGGTTGAGTAACTTGCTCCTAGGACCATGGGACTCACAGCAGAACTAGGATCCAAAGTACATTATTATGCTTCTTCACAAAGATGACTCTATGATGCATCTGTAATGGGAGGACAAAATGGAACTCAGACCTGAATGGAAAACCTACATAGCAAATAGGCTGTACTTGGTTAATTAGCTAGCCTGTAGGGTATTATGTTTTAAGGGTTGCCTAATTGATGGCTTAGGAATAAGTCAATTCTAGAAATAGTTTAGGAATACATAGTTGAACAAATCATGGTATAATACCATGCTCACTCTAATACACAGTATGTTTCAGTTCTGTAGGACCTTGTGGCCAAACGATGTATACTTTGGGTTCTTTCTTTCTGAAGTAAACTAAATGAACTCATGAACAATAAGGCATACTCGGTACTTTTACCCGTGCACACTGATTTGAGTAACATCTCATTGAAGTATTGGGACACTCCATTCTTGAATCTCTAGCTCTCATCCTGACAATTTTTGGATGGGAATTGTATGGAACTCATCCTAAAAATAAATAGTTGTCCTATTTCACCGAAGATATTATTTTACAACTATGTCTAAATGTTATTTGTCTTCTAGAAAACACAGTAAAGAGAAGAGCCCAAGGATTTGAGAGAAGGAACGTGTTGATGGAGGAATAGCTCTCCCAGGGGAAATGAAAGGACTTTCTCATCCGTGGTTCACCTGAATGTGCAGCGTCCAGTGAAAGTGACAAGAGAGTATGTTGTTTGTGAAATGTGCACCTGCAGTGACATCCTCACCTTTCCAGCACTGATGCCACTGTAGACGTTTTTCCAGCCCTCTTTATACTCTTCAGACAGCGTGATCTACCTTGGCAGGCCTTTTTCCTAAATTTTAACCCTCAAAGATGCTAAGATGGGGCTACACATATGGTATGAACAGAATGAATGGAAGCAACTCAGTGCAAAGAGAAGCATTTATTTAACCTCAGGAAGAGAGACAAATAGGCCCTTCTTAAATTGGTATAGAACTATTGGGTTGTTCTTTATGTGATTGTTCCTTCTTAATTTTAGTAAAATATTTCAGTTTGGGGGAAATACCTTTCCTAGCTAATAAGATATAAAAAGAGAACACTTCAAATATTTGCAACTCTTCCTCTAGAATTTCATGCTAATTTGGCCTCTCTCCCTCCTCCATTTCTTTCTATGCAAATCATTCTTGTATATTTCTTCCAATGTATTTTTCATGAAGAAAACATAGTAGAAAGTCAAAGGTAAGCAGAACAGATCAAGGCAGAGCTTCACCTTTCTCCAAGAAGTCTTCCAGACTTCTTTAGATGTAATGCTCTTGAAGGCAAGAAATGTGTCAATTTTATCTCTGTTGGTATCTGGCACATATAGGTACACAGTAAATTATCTGACTCTATCAATAAATGAGCAAACAAGAATGGATGAAGAAAGGAGATGTTTTTCTAAGGCTCTCAAAGATGATTTATAGAACATTTTGGAAATGGGCCCACTTTGTTTCCAAAGGAAATTTTACTTTCAAATTAAAAAAAAAAATTTACCCAAATGAGATTTTGGGGGATTTCATGTGATTAACTCTTTACATTATCTTGTAGTAATTATACAGAAATCTCTATTTATGTAAACATGGTGAATGCATCATAACACTAGAATAAGTGTACAAATACTGCATGTCAAATTAGGTTATAATCACTTTCAAGGGACGTGATTTCCTAGTTAAACAGATTCGTTTACATCTTGTGAAATAAAAAATAAGTGAAAATAACTATATAAAATCAGGCTTACAGCTGGACAGATCTTCTTGGCAATGGTCCAGGCACTGAGCGGGGAAAGCCCCTCCAGCTGAGGGATGCTCAGGATGCCCAAGATGACTGCAGGCTCGGCCTGGAGAGGGGCCTTCAGCTGCTGTCCTGACTGCTCTGGGTCTCTGGCTATCTGTGGGGAGATGGGCTGTCTTCACATTTCAGATGAGACTCTCCGCTCAAGGGGTTTGGGGAGGGTTTGGGGGGGAATGGAAACTTGCTTAGTGGAGGAGAAAAAGCCAGTTCAACATATCACCCTTAGGGAAAAAGCATAATAGGATAAGTTAGGGATCCTCTACCTAAAAAGCAAATAGTTGAAGTAGCATTGGCATCATAGGGGCTTAGAGTCAGAGTTTGAGAACCACTGATCATCTGGTCCAGTCCTCATAATACAGATGAGGAAACCGGCCACAAGGCGAGAAGCAGGACAAAATGGAGACCCATAACTTTTCTTCCCAAATCTGGTGCTTATTTATGGGACAGCTGAAGCTCGCCCTTTCAAGGGAGATAACTTTTTAAATGCTGCTCATTTTGATGCATATTTTTAAAAAATACATTTCACATCACCCTGACTTAGCCACTTTCAGTGGTGGAGGGGCATGTTGTAAACTTCAGCCAGACGTGGCATGGTAATGTGGTGGTGCTGTCTATGGCTAATCGGACATAGTTTGCCTCTCACTAGGCTTCGGTAAACAGGGAGCTCTTGGTTATCTTTTCTCTGTGTTGCCATCATATTCATCTGCTACTGATTTTCATTAATTACAAGAAGTTACTGAAGCAGTGATTTTTTTGAACCCATGAATTCTGACTTGGAGGTAATCCTGCATTTCTGCTATTGAGTACATTTTTGTTTGTTGCATTGATACTCACGTTTGTTTAAAATATATTTGTTGAACACTAGTTCTCTGCCATGCTGTGTGTACATTAGCTTCTCCTCGTGTTCCATTGGTTGAATTGTCCAGAGCAGGGCTTGGCGAATGACGGCCAGTGAGCCAAATCTGGCCCACTGCCTCTTTTTGTAAATAAAATTTTATTGGAAAACAGTCACACACATTTGTTTGCATATTGTCCGTGGCTGTTTCCACACTACAACAGCAGTGCTGAGTAGTTGGGATAGAGACTAGATGGCCCATAAAGACTAAAATATTTGCAGTTTGGCCCTTGACAGGAAATTTTGCCAACCACAATCTTGAGTGTGAACACTCGAGGATCTAGCTGGCTTGGTAAGAGCCAAATAAAATAGATGGCACTAAATTAGCCGCCCCCGGGCACGACTCACTCTCAAGTGTTTGTGGCCACGAGTCATAACTGTGGCACTAAACAATGAGGAGAGTAAGGGCAAAATAGTCTTCTGAGAAATACCAGCCTCCTCCAGATTCCTTTAAATTATTTTCAAACCCTGTTCCTGGAACCATCCCTAATCTGTACTAATACTACAAACTTGTAGCTTTTGCATTACAAATTTATTGTTATTTCTTTTACCTCCTTTTTTTCAGGGAAAAGGTAATTAGGCTATAAACAGAGGTCTGACAACTAATTTCAGTCAAGGCAAGATTAATACAAAGCAAGCAGATAATTTTAGTCACATGAAATTAAAATAGATATTTTTTAATGACATTCTAAAAAAAAATCCAAGTCTCTCTCTCTCTCTTTTTTTTTTTTTTTGCCCTTAGTTTTCCCCTACCTAACCCTGTTCTCATGTAATCCCCTACTCGTGTAGGCGACATGTGCTAATTTAGGTGAAGTCCCAGCCCACAGCTACAGCCGTCCTCACCACCCCTGCTTCCCATCCCCACTGTTGGTCTTTGTGTGGAGACCTGCTTCTTCTTTCTCCTTCTCGGGGATTCCGGGACACTGAAAAGACAGCAAGCACATCTGCGGGAAAGGTAGGCACTGCCCACCCCTTAAATTTCCAAATTTTCATTGATGTTCATAAGAGCCCCTTTGCTAAATCTATTTTAGAACTTCAAATATTTAAAGGTTAGTGGCACTGTGGGTGGGTGTGTATTTCTGGGGCAGGGGGAGATTCCAACATTGCTGTGTTCTGTCACTCCAAGAACATATTAAATATGCATCTCAATGTCAGCAACACCTTGAGATGCTATCTCCAAAATTATCACCTGCCTTCTGAAAACCATAACCCTAAAAATATTGATTGGTTAAAAGGCAGGATGAGCCAGTGTCTCTGTGAATTATCCTAATCAAATAAGGATGGTATTAACCTAGATACTCACTGATCTGCCAGTATTTGGTTTGAAATGTAGGCATCTCAACTGAAGTTATGTGTTTCATTCTTTTGAATATTTCTCCCAGACATTTAAATACATTACCACTAAGCCAGAACCAAGAAAAGCATAAAAAGCATTTTAGGGAATAAATTCAGCAAGTTTCCATTTGTACCAGATAGTAAAATTGTTGACATGCATTATGAGGCCTGTGTATTTTTCAGCCTGTCAGGTCTCAGTCACGTGCTCAAGGTGGACTATTTTGGCTGCTCAAGGTGATGTGGGAAGGTCTCAGCCCATCCAGGTAGCAGTGCTGCCTAAGAAAGAGAGAATTTCCAAGTCACCTGGCATAGCTAGTTAGGCAAGTCAGAAGAAAAGCTTATTTCATTAATTATGCTATCAATGTAACTTCAGTGAAGGGTAGCCAGCTAAGTATAAGACGGAAGGGCTGGTAGGGATCCTCTCCATTGAAGTGTGGAGCTTCACGCAATTTTATTTAGAGGCACTTCCATTACTAAGAAGACTATGAGTTGATCGACTGTGTCTTAGAATTAACTACAGTGGTGGAAACACAAATTGCAAACCAGCATGAAGTCACAAAGGGAACAGAGAAAAGAGAAGAGGTAAAAGTCGGGGACTCATGTGTGCTCCTCGTTTGCCTTCACGGAAATAAGTGTGCGCCCAGCTGCCGTGAGCCCGCCGTTAGCCAAGCGAGCCTGATTATTGCCAGGCAGAGCGCCTAATGAGACGCACGCCACCTTCCTGTCTCTTCTCCAGTGCTTCTGGTTTCAGGGGAGCCTGGATTTTTGTTGGAGGCAAATGATTGTGTCCCCTCTGCTCGATATGCTGGAATCAAATAGGATTGGTAAGGAAGAGAGGACCTGGCCTGGAAAGGTCTTGGCCACCACTTATCTGTGTGGGCACCAGAGGAAGGTTCCAGTGTAATACTGTGTGTAGTGAGGGGAGGAGGCCATGCGGGCCCCTGAGCGCCACCACCATCTCTGAAGCCTTGGGTGGGCGCCCCTCATTCCTGCCAGGGACTGTCAGCCCTAGCCTTCTCAGCGCTCACTTTGTCCTTCCCAATGGAGAAGGCCAGCTCAGATCAAAATTAAGCTTTAATCCTCTCTGAGAGTCATAGTACTTTTTTTCTCTTTTCCTGATGCCTTGACTGATTTTTCTCCAGATTCAGGGCTCAGAAAAATACTTAAATTTCCCACAAAGGACTGGGAGGCAATTTTGTCATGAAAACCCTAAATCACAATCTATCGAAGAGTAATTCTGTGCACTCTGTCATGTATGTCTCTGTGTTTCCCATGGTGGCCTTGAGACACTGTTGGTGTCTCATTGTTAAATGTACCCTGACGATATTTAGTCTTTATTTGCATATCCCTTTCAGTTTACCAAGTGATTCTACAACGATTAGCTCTTTTGCCATTAGAAGATAAGCCCACAGCAGAGCAAACTTCATTCTCATTGTAGACATGAGGAGACAGACTCCAGGGCAAAGATTTGGCACAGGTTAGGTGGCTGCTCATTGCCAGATTCTTCAGGGAAACTCCTGACTCTAGGTTGGTAAGCATTATGCTGTTTCCCGTCAGTCTGTAACATCTTTGAAACACCTCTCCAATGTGGAAACCTTGTTTCTTATTGGCTTTTTGTCTCTAGAGGTGCCAAGTCTGAGCAAAGCCAGTTGAAAAACCCCCAGGCAAGTGGGAGGTGCTGGAGGCAGTGGTGTGCTCCAGGTGCCTCGGCCTCACAGGGGCCAAAGGAGACCGTCTCTTCCCGCCACCAGGTTCAGTGATGTCACGGCAGCAGCCTGATATTGGCCACGACAGCAGTGTTTACACCATGGAAATTGTCGACCACCAGGAATCAGAGAGAGTGGTTAGTTACCTCCCCAAGAGAGATGGCTGTCAAATATCAACCAGCGCACTGCTGGTTAGAAATCTGGGCAACTCGGCAAAAAACCTGCATGCAGGTTTCCTGACGCTTAGAATGTGTTCCAATGTGCTTGCTTTATAAGATACTAAATTTCTTTGTGAAACCTTTTAAATATATCCTTTTGCAGTCTTTTGAAACTACAAGTAGGAGAACATCAAAGTATCTTCCAGGAGAGGGAGAGTGAGGTCTGGGAATAAAATTAACTACTTGTTTAAGGCTATGGGTGTTTGTGAACATGCGAGTGTGCTTTAAATTACGTATAATTTTAAACAACTGTGTAAAAAGAGTTTTAAAAGTTTAATGGTGCTGAACCACGAATAGGAATTAAAAATTGAAAAGGAAATACAAAACTATACCTTGTTTTTTGCTTTAAAAAATAAGTTTCCTTCTCATTTGCAATTAAGATGGAAGAATTTGCATAAAATGTGTAAAATTAGAGATAATTGAACTACAGTAGCTATAAAAGTGGCTTTTCCACTTAAAAAATAAATCAGATGTCCACTAAAAGGGTGTAAGAGCCATGTCTCCCCCCCTTGCCTCCCTCTCGCATTTAGGTCTCTGGTATTTTTCACACTTTTATAGCTGATTTTTATTGCCAAACAATCCTTGGAGTTTGTGGCAGCTCAGAGACAGCAGCTGGCCCAGGCAGGCCTGTTAACTCTGGCATGTTAAGGACCCTTCAGAAGATTTCAAATCCAGCCTCAGCACCCAGGTCAGTAGATCAAATCCAGGGAGACCTTAGGGAGGCTGTGAGCGGGCGTCGGAGGAAAAGGGAACATGGGGAGAAAGGAAGACAAGAAAAGCCAAAGTACAGAAATGCCTTGAAACTAAACATCAATAGCTGTTTTTGTTTCCCTGCACCAGGATCCCCCCCCCCCCCCCCCAGGAAACTCAAGTTTTAAAGGGCCAGTCTGGAAAAGATTGCCCCAGTGATCAAAGTGGCCACATATGATGGTCCAGACTGATGTCTGTGTTCCCACTGAAGGAGACTTTCTTCCCAGGATGAGATACAGTCTCCACTCTGAAGGGAAGCTCAGGACCAGCCCGGAGCAACTTCAGGAAACATACGCTAGGCCTATCCCTGATCGCCCGTGGCTGAGGTGGACTGTGTCTCTCCCATTTGGGGTCCAGGCCGATGATGATGCACGTGGCAACGGTGTGCCGTCTGTTTGCTGTTCTCCCTGGGGTGTTTGTGACATGCGGTATGGGGAGGTATTCTAGCCACTTGGCTCATCTGTCTTCTCCCTTGAAACCAGAAGCACTTCAAAGGCAGACACTATGCCGGTAAGCAGAGCACGGGGTGGGGGGGGGGGGTGATTTCACAGGTGAAATGTGGTATTGAAAGTGCCCATGTGGTTCTCAGAAATGTGACAAAGCTCCCAAGCTATATAAATGGGGAAATGCTAGCTGTAGTTCTCTATCTTCTGCTACAGAGTAAACAAAATCTCAGTTTTTAAAAAAAATCATGAAAATAAGTAAAAACAAAGATAAGTGGTCTCCCAAAGCACCGTGAGATCTCTCCTACTAAGCCATTTTATCTGTGACCCTCGACCGTCTGTTCATGCCATGCCTGTGTGTTGTGCAATGGACCTCAGAGCATCTAGGAGGTAGGTAAAAACTGTTCGTGGATTTGATTTGCCATCCTCTCTTCTCAGGAACCCAGAGCCTTCACAGTCAGCTCTGTCCACAGAGGCCTTTTCCAGCACAGCTCTTTGCGGCTAATGTTCCTACTCAGTCTACGTCACATCTTTTTAAAATAAGTAACAGAGGGCGCCTGGGTGGCTCAGTTGGTGAAACGACTGCCTTCGGCTCAGGTCATGATCCTGGACTCCCTGGATCGAGTCCCTGGATCGAGTCCCGGGATCGAGTCCCGCATTGGGCTCCCTGCTCAGCGGGGAGTCTGCTTCTCCCTCTGGCCCTCCCCCCCCCTCATGTGCTCTCTCTCTCTCTCATTCTCGCTCTCTCAAATAAATAAATAAATAAAATCTTTAAAAAAAAAGCACACCTCATTTAAAATAAATAAATAAATAAATAAATAAATAAATAAATAAATAAATAAAAATAAAATAAGTAACAGAGAAGATCCTGCAGTTCCCTTAACTCCTACCCTCTCTTTGGAAGTTATTAACTGGTTGGATAATAGGAAATAGGGTTATTGATTTTGTGTGTGACCCCTGCCTAGTAGTGTGTTTGCCTTCAATTTGGGGCATCCTGGAGATGAGGTATCAACTCATAGTAGCAGTTCTGCTGGCCTGGGAGACCCAGTGGGCGATAGCAGCAGCAGGATGTGAATGTTCTGAATTCCAGCAAAGCTACACTACCCAGAGCTGTCTTCTCCATTTTTCCATTAGGCCAACCTGGATGTGCCCCCCTTTAGCCATGGGGACGTCCGTTTCACTTACACCAGGCATGTCCATTTCCCAGAAAGAATCAACATAAACCTCAACTTATTTTTACACATTCTATTTTCCGTGTGAAGGTGTGTGGCTAAAAACTGAGTCATATTTAATAACATATAGAACATAAACCTGATATCTAACGTGAATATGTACAATCATTCTTTATATAGTCTGACCCAAAGTTCTTAGCAAGCCAGGATGTGTTCTGTGAGGTTGCATCTTGAAGAATGAGGAATGTGGAGGGGTCACTCAGACCAGAGAGGATGGCAGTGCTTAGTGAATGACATCTGAAGCCGGTCATTGGCACCTGAGGGTTGAGAGAGCTGGAATACACACCGCCATTCCCTTCTTTGTGCGTGTTGAGACCTCCTGTGACTTCAGAATCTTCCTCAGCACAGGTGTCCCAAGAGCAGTTCATTGAGGTTGCCCAGAGCAACGATGCTGCTTTGGCGCTCTTGATATTTTTCCTAGAAAAGTATGGTAAACACTGCTGGAAGTAGAATGTGCAAGTTTCTGGATTATTTTTTTTCTAGTTGATGAATAGGTTCTCTTCCAAATCTTGGGAAAGACTTGTGCTTTCTAGATACTTCAATTTTGTTATTTTTTTCCTCATACTCCACCCCCAGCTTTTCACCCTGTTTACATGGGTACGGATGCAAAGCTAGTTTTCATGTAAAGCTAGAAAAATCAAAAAGGAAGAAAGTAAAAGTAAAATACGTACCATATGATCTTCAGCATTTTTGCCCGTGGACCCAGAACTTGCATTTCTATTTTCTAGCTCTCTACCATCAAAGAATGTCCTTCCCAAGCCCATCTGATCGATGACTGGGACAACAAAGAAAGGGCTCCACAATGCTTGAGGTCACTGGGGACCACCTTACCTTCATCTTTGCGCTCAGACTGTCCTTTGCACTCATTCCTGAATGTCCCTTCCCTCCCCGTGGGAAATGACCCTGTAGTGCCTTCTTTCCTACTAGGAAACTTCCATCTTCATGGAAGTAATATAAATTCTACTCAACGTAAATACTATAATTTTTCAAGAGTCTTTTGTTTAATATGGAAACTTCAAGCAGGGGACCCAGGGCATTTTCTTTCATCAACCTGGCTCTAATTTTACTGGAGCACTAAAAAGAAATCTACCTGGCTTTTCTCTTGTCCGGCACTCCACTTGCTCTGAAGCACATTCGAAAGCCACCTCTCTGATTTGAAGACGCCTCCACGGACTGATGTAATTGGACCAGCATTGCCAGTCCCCCACACTCTTCGCTACTCCACATTATTGCAGAGCAGACTACTGTTTTGCAGACCTTCCTTATTGCGTAAATGGCTACATTATCACTGTGTACACATTAGGACAAGCAAATGGGCCCCTTAAGGCAAATAAGGGTTCAAATAACCCAGACAAGGTAGCCCAACTGAATTGAGGATTCACCCTTGTTACAACCTTATTGCTTTATGGCACATGAACCAGTGGAAGGGACAGACTGTTGCAAGTGTGTTTCTACTGATCCTGCTGGCAAATCACAGCTTTATTACAGTAATGAGCCTGACCATATTTCTGTGCTTATGCATATTAGGCACCAAATGTATTTTCTGGCCTGCCAGCCTGTGGTAGTAACTAACACGAGCAATTTGTCCTGGGTTACAGTGTGTGTGCATGCATTAGGTATGAGCATGTTAGTTGCTTTGGGTGATAAAATACTACATGTTTCATCATGCATATTTTTATATGCACAACTTAACTGTATGCAAAATAGCTTGGCAATTAACCAGTACAACTTATTAGCTTATTACAAGATTATCGCATAAATATGTGAATTGGGGACAACCACACTTTCGAGTTAGCAATATTAAAAATTTCGTAGGATTATTAAATATCTAAAGAAAAATGGTGTCTTTTTTTCCCCCCTCTATGGTATAAGTGTTAAGGTTCTTTTAAAAAATATCTTGATTCTCCTCTCAGTTTCATTTCCATAAATAACCCTGAGCGGCCCCCTTTTTAGGAGGCTGTGGGATTTGAGACCATGAATTCCCCCATACTCAGTGTGAGCTGACATTTGGCCTCTGACCCATCAGCTTTCAGTAAAGGTGAATGGTCATTATTTTAATTTCTTCCTCAGGATCATATTTTATGTATGCCAGTTATTGGGTCCATGATTATTAAAAAGTGACATCAGCATAATTCAGCTCAGCCGCTAAAAACAATGTATATTCTCCCCCCTCTCTCTCTGTTGACCGCCGGGATCGTAAAGCTCAGCGCTGCTTGCTCGCGTGACTGCCTGGGCAGTGTACAGGACTCCAAAAGCGCAGACACGCGGAACCCCGTCCTCCCGAACTCTTCATCAAAACGAACTCTTTTCTCTGGCTCTGCTGCCAGACAAAGACACGGACAAAAAATAAATACAGACTATAGGATTGGTGCAGAATAAAGGTTTAGCTGGGTGGGAGGCTTCTGCTGAGGGGACCGCTGCTGTTGCTGCCTCTGCACACGTCACGTACCAGACAGGGTGGTGGCAGAGAATGACTATTTTTTTTCCCCCTCCATTCGGGTTGGATTTATGTAAATGACCGCACAGAACAGGTGCCTTTATTTAGTTGCTACCGAAGCTGGAATCGTGTTGTGCAAGAGCTGATAACATGAAATAACATGAAATAAGTGGGCTTATCCCTTCTGAACCTTGTTTTACAGTACTGGTATTTCTCTTTCGCAAATCCTGCTGCGTTTTTAAGTAATATGATAAAACAACATAAATGTCTTTGTGGCTAAAACTGATTGTTTCCGGAGGAACGTGGCTGTTTTATTCTTGTCTTTTATCTCCCTGCCACTGAATTTTTGAAAACAGGACCTGCTCCCTGGCCTGAGTGTATATAATAGGTTATTTGCGCAGAGACCCCCACAATTATTCACACACCAAAGAGAGGGAGAGTGGGAGGGAACCCTGTGCTGATAATAGCAACATCCCAAATAAATAGAAAACCAAGACCGAAATGTGCCTTTTGCAGTCCTGTCACAGATTAATATGGCTCATGATAGATACTTAGTTCTCTGACAGTTTCCCTGGCACCTTCGCTGGGAAGTTGATAGAAATTACTCCAGCTGAATGCTTAAAGCAGATGTTATCCCATTAATTAGCTCTGGACCCGGGTACACTCGAGACTTACCCATTTTCAGGCCGAAAGGAATTGGTCCCAGTGAGCGTGCTCTATATCCACATTTAGTATCATCTCATAAACAGCAGTGAAAACACAGCAGGCCCTTGATGAAGATACATTAGCTTATTTCTAATTTAAAGTTATGTTGCTTAACCTTAATGTAATTGGTCACCGGTGGCCAACTGTTTGTATAGTGTGTTGATGACCAAAGAGATGTAATAAATTATAAAACTCTCTGCTTAAATGGAGGGAACGACTGTTTTGTTAAAAGCTTTGCATGTAATAATGGTAAAATAATTACACCTCAAGCCGAATAACTGTGAAGCTGTTAATACTAACAACAGAGTTGTTCTCAGGATAGCTCGGTTCATCCTCACTTAAAACAAGTCTGGGAACCTGGTTCTTGTATGTAGCGAAAGAGTAACTCTTTGAAAGTTCAATCTCACATTGATTAAAATAAATGGGTAAGTCATCCTGTTACCTTATTTGGGGATGATGGTGATGGGTAGTAGGGTGGTGGAGTGAATTAAAATAACCAATTGCTATGGCTAACGAGGAGACAGAAAACACAAACAGTTCTCTCCTGTATGTTGGTTTGCAGTCACTGCCAGACACGTCTTTAAAGAAGACTTGATTAGCTGGTGCAATAACGGGGATAATAATCAAATACGAAAGTAATTGACACAACGTTAATGTTTAATAATGAATAGCATGCCAGGGGCAAAATAAAGGGAAACTGTCTTCTTTTCTGAGAACAAGTTCTGACTTAAAATTTCTTAGGCCAAATAGAGAGAGCGATTGCTTGAGGTTTGTGAACTACAATTCCAGGATTATAATTAAAGTTATAAATATGGTTAAAGTACAGTCACATGATTAACAATTTTCAATCTATCAGGGGTAACGGTATTCATTCCATAGGTTTTTATGTCACTGTTAAAAATCTAGTCCCCCCCCTCCCCACCCTTCCCTGCCCCTGTTAAAGTCTTGTGACTTTAGTTTGAAATGCAAAAGTGAAATAAACAGGGCGTGCTTCTGTCTGGATGTTCTTTTTTCCATCCTGGTTGGATTGTGTTAATTAGCTTCGCCGAAACAAGTAAGAAAAGTTTTTGCTTTTCTCAAAAGATAGTCCTTTTCTCTAAATATTTGCATTGTGAATTTGGATCACCTCCAAAGGGTACTCGCCTCACAATAGAGAAAAAGCATTTCTCTCCCTTCTCACATTACATTTCTTAGAAAGACCTTCCAATAATTTAAACTATTTACAGTACCTCCAGGTCATTATTTCCCCCCACCTCTGCTGGAATACCCTGGGACACTATTTACGGCTGACTTTCTGAGTTACCCCACAGGATCAGTTTACAAAAACGAGACTTCACCATGTGAAAGTCATTATTTCGTTTAGCACAACTTTAAATGTTAAGGGATTCCCCCCCCTTTTTTTTTTAATTTGCCACTTATGCACAGACACTGAGTGACTGGTAGTGTCAGTTCTGAAAACCCCACAGCTCAGATGTGAAGATATGTATCTCTTCAGGGTCAATCTATCAGTATTATTTGGGGCTAATTCATAAAATCAAAGATACTGATGACAAAACAAGAGGAGGATTAACAGACTTATTTTTTTACCTTCTGGGGGTGGGGGGGCGGGGAATGAAAGAAAAACTTCCTATGACATTAACAATTCTGCATGATGGATAATAACATAACAGAGGCTTCTAAGCAATCAGAGGCCAGTGGGCCATCCCATGAAGACCATGCTAATTGAAGCTGTGAAAGGGGAAGTCCCCAAGTTTGTACAGAAAACAGTTGTGCTCTGGGAATAAGTTCAGAGCTACCCTTCTTAATAGTAAAAATGACTCTGTTGCTGTTCCAACTAAAAATCAATGTGGCTCACAATTTTAATAAGGAACATGAATCTGAAAACGTGTTTAGTATCAGGTTATATAAACACACCCTAATGAGATACCATAAAATCCATCACATTAAAGGCTGGTTTCCTGCAAGGTATATTAGCTAAAAATGCTCCATATATTAGGTCAGTATACAACAGTACACATAATAAAGCAGCTCTGTCAAGATAAGATGCATGTTTTGCCCCTTAAAACTGTTATGTTTTGCACATTTTATAAGGTTCCTTGAATACATGAATAAGATAAGTTATTCCCATCTCTTTCTTAAGCAATCTCAGAAATGGCTATGACCTGAAATTGGAATTCTTGAAAACACCCATCCGAAGAAAATGTGTGTGGCTCTGTCTTAAAGAGACGGTACATGTTTAATTATCCCAACTTCTTCTAGCAGAATACTATTAACATGCACATTAGCATCATCTCATTGGTTCATCCTGCTGCTCCACCTTAGGGGCAGCAGTAGGAGCTAATCTTATTGCTCCCATGCGCATAATAATGAAATTTGGTCTTGTCTCAAGGCAGCGTTCTTTGGTCTAAAGTACAGCTGGAGACATTACTGTTCTGGAAAATTTCTGACCGATTCACTGCAAAAGATAAAGAAATAAAATAAAATATAGTCCCAAACAACGATTGGGAAATGTATTATTTTACCTTGGTTATCAAATATTAAGCGATTGAAGATACTGATGACTTCGTGTTTGAATAAAGACAGGAGAGGAAACTAAATTCTTAGATGCCTGTATTTGTGTACATACCAAGGAGCACACCCCACATGTAAACTCCAGATAATCAGTGGATACCAATGAAAGTTCTGCTCCTGAACGCTGTATCTTTGGCTGTGTATGGGTAGGTTAAAAATAAACCCAAACCATCAAAAGCACCCTTTTCTCACATCTTTTTCATCCGTTTTCCAAGAAACAATGACGAGATCTCATGGAATATATAATACCCCTGCCTTTTCGCATGCAATGTTGGAAAGCTCTAATAAAAGAAATATGCATACACCACCTAGCACACACAAAAATACATGTGAATTCAAGGCTACTGAATTAAGGGAGGTTGTTCCAACATTTCCCCCACTGTCCATTATTTGTATTCAAGGTTTTTGAAATGACATTGTAATCTGATGATGCACCAGCCTATTATATTGTCTAGCAGGACAAATATCCTTGCGTTTTCTCTGTAGAACTAACACAATTTTTCCATGTCAGAGGTGCATAATATCCTGGCGGTCATAAGGAATGATGCTATTAATCCTCTTGGGCAATCTCCAGGTCTGATTATTAGGGAAATAAATTTGCATGCTGCATATGAGCTAGGTGAATCACCGAGAGCACAAATTATATTTCCTGACAGCAAGTTAGAGGATGGAGCCGTGCCGCTTTTTTATCTTTCCCCCCCTCTGAAAGCTATAGAATTTCAATTCATTACATGAGATTGGTTAGAATTCAAGTCTCTTTTTAAGTTGATATTAAGTTGAGTCTGTTATCTCTGTGAAGGCTGGTAGGTTCCCCAGAGTATCCACCTAATCACTACTTAAAAAAATCGAAACGTATAGTTAGTGTCATGATTTAGGTACCAGAGCTCCTTTATTTATCAGCACAGAGTGAGATAATTTCAATTTGAGCCTCCATAGCCCTCATGAATTTAACTGACTTGAAAGCTTTTCACCCCTGCTCCCTTTCTCCCTCCCCTTTTTGTTGCATATTGTAATACTAGTTCTTCCGGGCACCTTCCTTGCTGCCATGCCCAGCATTGCACCAGGCGCCTTCCTCCATCGTGGAGGCTCGCTCCCCGCCAGCCTGGCTTGTGCACGCAGCCCCGACTTCTCTCTCCACATCTGACCGCGTCCTCTTTGCCAGCAGTGGTGCTAGGCGTGTCTGCATTCAACATCCATGATGAATGTATTTTTATTATTTCCAGGGGTTGGCATCTGAGAAACCTTTTTGCATTATTAAATTTGAGCGGGGAGAATGATAGCAAATAAGAGCATAATAAATTGCTTTATGTCCTAATGTATTAATTAAGCAGACATTTATTATAATGGTTGTTTTATAGACCCATTGTAAAAATGTATGATTGTGTGGTGATACTCCTAGCTGGAGCCACATATGGTAACTCGGGTGGGTGGGTTGTGACGTTTGTCAGATTGGAAAGGGTTCACCAGGCCCGGTCTGCAAATTCACAGGGAAGCAGAGAAGCTGGCGGAGGGGTGAGTTTGGTGAAATAGTATGGCTAGCTTGCAACCAAGTCAGGAATCCTTTTATTATTATCGTGGTTACGCATAAAAATAAAAAATAAAAAATACACCTAGCACACGCAGTAAATACCTTTTGTTGTATAGTGCTTTGCAGTTTTTAAAGTACATTTACAGATGAATGCACCACAAAAAGATACACTAGATTATAGAGCCTTCCTTCAATTCAAAAATGTGTATGATTACCATTGCTTGAAACAGAAACATGGGTACGCTTTGGAATAATAAGAATAATAGCAAATCCAGGAGGCAGACAATGTTGGAATATGTAAGATCGAAGTGTCTTAGGTTATATGTATTTATTCAGAGCGAACCCAAAGCAGCACAGCTCCGAGGGTTCTAGCTCGGCCTTCTGATTACTGGAGCCACGGGTAATTGTCAGAAAAACAATTCTTTCTTTACCGTGCTTCTCCCCAGTGGGTTAAGTGATTCAGCTACAATTTTCCCCAATAAATAAAAGGTTCTAGTAAGTTCTTCCATCACTTTGCTTTCCCATGCACTCAACATAGTTTTGGTGCAATCCTTTTCAGAACAGAAATAACCTGGGTGTCACGGGTATGCTTTCTAAGGCACGTGGCGTGTGATTTTTGCATCGTCAGAAAATCATCTCCACATTTAAGGAAAGGAAGTTGGAAGGAATTCAGGGAATGTCCATGGGAGGGATGCCGGGGGACTCGGGGCCTGTTTCCTGTCCCTCACGTGGGGGCTACTTTGGGTTTCAGATAGTAGTGGTTTTCGGCACTGTTTGCTTTAACTCCTGCCTCATACTGGACACTGAGGCTGGTAATTAGAGGCAATGTGTGACAAGCTCAGAAAAGAACATGAGGTTAGAAGCTAATAATGCCTAAAACCAGTAACTGCAAAGTAAAGCAAGCCAAACCCATTCCCAGAACCCTCCCAGACTCCTCTTCGGGATTTCGGCACTTGGGCTGGCTGCAAAGCAGGTGTCGGAATGACCAGGGAGAGGGGGAGCTGGAGAAGGGACGAGGCTGGAAAATACTGGTCACCGAGCACGTGTGAGAGTCCTTGAGGCCGACCACTGGCCAACTATGGAAAAGAATGGTAGAGGCCATGCAAGGTGCATCCGTGAGCTGGTAGCCAAATGACACACGATCCAGAAAAACACGGCCTCCCTCTGCGTGATGTGAAAATAGTCGCTCAATTCAGTGCAAATACATCAATGTGATAGGAATCTTTATATTTAGAAAGTGATAAAATCTGAGTGATCTGAATGTGCTCTTCCCGGACCAGTTGTTCAGATACTATGTATAGGTTTGAGGAGGAATTTCTCTTCCTTAATGGAGAGCATCCTGTTAGGGTCCTTGTTTATGCTGTTTTCCATGGCTCACCCATGGCCTTACATAGAGGGAAGGAGTGTAGCTTTATCTTAGATGCGAGGCCGTGGAGGTCTGAGCAGTTCAGTCAGTACCTAAGCTCACAACTAGGAGGTAGTAGAGCTTTTGTTCAAATATGGTTCTGATGCCTAGAAATCTCGTGTTCTTATTCCTGGGCCAATGTTTTCCCTAGGAGAGGGAGAGAGAAAAAAAAAAAGGGTAGAAGGAGACATAGGAAGTAGGAGAGAGAGAGTGAGAAACAGAGAGGAGAGGAGGGAGGAAAAGGAGAGAGAGAATTTGAATCTTCTAAATGCAAGGGAGGTAAATTCAAACTAAAACATTCCTCTATTTTTTTTTTCATACTTCTGCTCCAAATTTGTGACTGGGTGCTCTGTCTTTACATCTACAGGAATCACATGTAAACCATTTCTATTTGCTCTTGGGAATTAAAGGAAAGAGCTTAAGGTAACATGACTTTTGGTCACCGCCTTTCTCAGAAGACTCATTGGGTACAGCGTCTATGAAGCCACATGCCTCTGGGTTATGCTGTTTGGACTCAGACAGAGTTGGGTGTAAGTTAAGTCTTGATCTTTACTAGCCATTATGTCTTAGAGAAAGCCATTTACCCTCTGTGACTGTTCAATTATTATTATTATTGTTATTATTAATATTATGATACATAATAGACTCAATTGTAAAACCCCATGAAGCACAGTAAATTCTTACAGGTCTCTGGTCAAAATGCAAATTTGTATAGTCCAGACCATAAACCAGGCAGAATCCAATCCTCCTAGGTCGTTATCGACCCCGCATTAAACCAGCACCTGATTGGCCGGGCCCCACACACCGAGCATAAAACCAAGCTCTGAAAATGCCCGTGATTAGCCTCTCGCTGGGATTGTGTGCGATCTGATAACACATTCGACTGTAATCATAGTCATTTCCGTGCTTACATTCGTCCTGGCCTGTGCAGTGAGCAAGAATTTTTACTTCAGTGTTTTCCCACGAGCCCCATAATTACTCCAAGAGAGAAATGGTACTTTCGTTGACATTTTACAGATGTAGAAACCGAGTGGCAGAGATTTGGGAAGACCGGCCCAATGCCGCCAGTAACAAACAAAACGGGACCCGAAACTCAAGATTTTGGCACCTTGCGGTTCCTCTTTCGGGTACCGAAATTTTGGATCTTGAACCTAAAGCTGAGGTGTTTAGAAAAGAGAATAAAGTACTTTCTGCCAAGTTACTCTGCCAGCATAAGGAACTAGAGAACACCAAACTTTGTATAGGGTCTGGACCCATAAAGTGAGTTGATTGATATGTCTTTAAAAATTGCACAATTAGAACAACACTAATACCACTTAGATTTATATAGGGCTTGGATTCCAACCATCGCATACTTGTCCTGAAAACAAAAGCTAGCTTTGCAGGATTTCGCCCAGGGCCTTGGCCTCCACCAGGGAGATGGCAGTCTTTGGTTAGCTTCTGTGCAGTGACCTATCATGACAAAAAAAGGAATTTCACACAGCCCAAGCAACTGACAACGCAGCTCACCTTTCAGGGAAAATGTAATATTTTCTGATAAGCAGCTTATGCTAGTTTTCTTAGCAAATAGCCCAGAAGCATTTCTGTCTGTGGCATTTCTAGATGTGATAAGTTGAAGGGAACCCTTCTGACCATGCCATAGTCAGGCAGGCCCTTTTGGTTCAGGAGACAGCTATTTGGAAAGATGTAAACATGTGGCAATTTGAAAATGATATAAAGTAATTGATCATGGAGACAGCTCAGATCATGCATTGTTAAGAGAAATACATGTCCCTCTTTATGGAGTTGTAAACAGGGGAGCGTATATTTATTGTTGGAGGCAGAGGCCAAAGCCTGGGGCAAGATTAGGTCAAAGCCTTGTCACTTTTGCACATGGCCATGCATAAAAGCTCTACACATATTTTAGCAGTAGTATTTTCTAACGCGCGTTCAAAGAACAAGGCACCAGGGCTCGATGTTCCCATTCCGGGTTTCATTTGCTCGCCGTGGCAACTTAATGAGGTGCTCCTCTTGCCATTTTGTGACTGCGGAACTGAGGGCCGGGAACGTCTAGTAGCTCACCTTCCACTAGGAAGCTGATGAACAAACAGCAAGAGTGACAATCTGAACCGAGTTCTGACGCCAAAGCCCAGGGTCTCCAGAACACCATTCTCCCTCCAGAGCTGCAAACGCGAGGTGCGTCGTTGGGCACAGGGCTTGCCTACCTCTGCTGCTCGACGTGAACCCCTAGGGTGATGCTCTCAGACCACGGGAGGACAAGCACCGTGGTCTTTTGTCCCTCCCTGATTATACACCCAAGAAAATTAAAGAGGTGCCGTATCTCCTCCCATGTCTGAGTACCACGGGCTCGGTCAGGCTCTGGTGAAGGATGAAGACAGTCCTTCGGGGAAACTTCCAAGTGACTTGCAGCCTTTGCATTGCAAAGAACACTGCGGTGCCTTCAGAGTTTGCTTTCATAAATTTGGTTGCAGGCTATTTTGAGGGAAAATGCCTCCCATCTTCCCTTTACCTTGCAGGTATTCAGTAACTATTAGACCACATTTTAAAATGAATTGTGTGCACTGATGTTAGAGAAGGTTAGGCTCTCTGAGCTGCCACCAGTGACATATGACTACCGTGACAGTCAGCGGTATTCAAACTGAATTAATCAGAAAACACAGCCTACTTCAGTGTGACGTTTAGAGGGAGGAGGGATAGCTACTTATTTACCAAAGGGATGTCACTGAACCATCTTTCTATCTGGAGATAGCCTATGGCTACAGAACCCTTTCAAACCAGCAGGAGAGCGATAAACCACACTCCAAGCCAGGGCTTTTAGGCCACGGCCTCTTGTTCTCTCCTCTCATTCCTCAAGCTGGCCCTGGTTATTTTATTTGGGGCAAGGCCACCAGATGAAGTGGGGGCTTTGGATGCTGTGTGTGGGGACCGCAGGGACACAGAGAGCCTTTGGAGATGGAGGCATCGCTCTGATCATTCTCGAAAGTGAACACACATAATGTGGCAGCACCCTGCAAGGAAGGAAATTTGGTGAGAACAGGGATCGCGGGACCTCAATTTTCCAAACATGTGATGCTAATTACGCAAGCAGGTGAGAACTCGGAAATCTCTTCATTGTGTGTGTCATGCCACGGAAGTATTATGCAGCCTACCTCGGCATTATACAGTAATAATGTTATTTCACGTTGGCTACTTGACAAGCATGGGCCAATGCTGTCTGTCAAACAAAACTGTTGTGCCAGATTGTATCTTGGCGATAAGTAGAAGAGCCACTCAGAGTCTGTTTATGTATTAATCAAGGCATCAGACTCAACATCGTTCCTTCAGATGCATCCTTTACTACAAAATATGAGACTCTTCTGGATACGAGGTGTCTTAGCTCGAGCTGCCACAGCAAAGTACCATAGACTGGGTGGCTTGAACAACAGAAATGTATTTCTCACCCTTCTGGAGCCCGGAAGTGTGAGATTGGGCTGCTGGCATGGTTGCCATCACCTTCTTGCTGTGACCTCACATGGCAGAGGGAGAGAGAGAGAGAGCTAGCTTTCCGGTGTCTCCCCTTATAAAACCCTACCCTCATGATCTCATTTAAATCTATTTCTTTCCCAAAGGTTCCATCTCCAAATACTATCATATGAGGGGTTGGAGCTTCAGCATATACATTTTGGAGGGACAATTCAGTCCATGGCACCGGAGTGTGGCTGACACCCCCCCACCTTACTTCTCCTTTGCTCACAAACTTTTTTTTGAGCTCCAGGTATATTGCAATGAATTCTTAGAGTTGGTTCCATTTTTTCCTAAGAGTATAGGAAATCATCTTGCTGTAACTCCCCAAGTTGTATATGCTCCTCACCCTTAAACACAAGTGAGACAGACACTATGCAAATTTGCCATAAAGGCAAGCAAACTACTTTGCACCCAGGACCAGTTAGATGTGGTAAGACTTGAGGAATGATTATGACACTCGTCCCAATAAAAAGTACTTTGCGTGTTCGCTTCGGCAGCACGTGTACTAAAAAGTACTTTGCTTCTAGAACAGATCCAAAATAACATGTACATTTTTACACTAAGCCACCACTCCTCCTTTCTACTGAGTGCTTAACGGACACACTTATTTTTTAACACTCCGTAATTGTCACAGTGGGTAGGAGTATTCAGATCTCCATGCCAGAAAGGTCTGGGATTCCAGTCTGAAACCAAAGCTACATGACAACATCTGTTGGATACCTGAAAGCAACACCAATGATTTTCTTCACCCAGTTAGTGTTGGAGTACTTCAGATGAGTTGTTGAAATAAAAATGCCTTCAGCCCTTAGGTGATACCCGTCTTAGCGGGAATCAGAGGTGAAATTCTTTCTTTTCCTTGTTTTCCTCCCTCCCTTTCTCCCTCCCTCCCTCCGTTCCTTCCTTCCTTCCTTCCTTCCTTTCTAGAAGCTGTGAAAAAAACTGAGGAGTTTATAGCATTGAAGGAAGAGATTATTGAGTAATTACCGGGCAGGATTGACTTGTGAAGAGCTTGGTGGAACTTAAGGGCTGAGTCTACATAGCACAACATGAAGAGGATATTTGGTAATTATTATTTAATTTGAGCAATCTTTGCCAAGAGGTCCTTTTACAATTAATTAGTCTTCATTTAAACACAATTTCATAAGTGGACCTCCAAGTATCACCTCAGGAGAAAAATGCAGCTCCAGTAATATTACTATACCAGGACATATCATAATGGAATCTATGACATGGCACAAATCATTATCCATAACCCAAACAAAGCAGTCCTTCATGTTCAAAACATCAGGCCTGTATCTCTCTCTCTCTCTCTCTCTCTCAAAGAAAGATAGAACATTTTTCAAGACCTATATAGACAGATTTAGTAAAATGTTTCCATTAGTGTAGATTAGTGACCCTGGGTGACTTGAACTTAGAAAATGCTGTTAAGTAAACTTTTCGAGGATTTATCAGGGAGTTTCTTCTGTAAGTTTGTAGTACAAACAAAGGAGACCTTTCAGGCTGATCTGGAGATGATGCCAGGATGGGAGCAACCATTCTCTTCCATGTATTTTAAATTGGCTCCATTGATTTCAACTACCTATAAGGTGCACGTGTACGTGACACCTCTTCTGTTGCAGGCGCTGTGCTTTCTAGTTAATGAGCTCCTGCTAGACAGCAAGTGCTTTCTGGGCAGGAACCCGATCTTAATGGACTTAGTGTCCCTGATGCCTAACAACGATAGGCAAGTGGGGATGAGTACCGTGGGTTTGGGGAACACGGTCCCGGATGGGACTGGGCAGTAAGTGGGAGGGTAACGGGATGGGGGACCTGATCACAGAAGGTGCGGAGGACCATCAAGAGAGTCTCAAATAATGATAGAGAAACCAGAGAATGTTCCCGTGGTAAAGACTTTAATCCACATAACATCCATGCCATTCTCTAGTGCAATTTATCCAGTTGGCAATTTTTGGTTTTTGGTCTGTAAAGAGCAAGGTAGTAAGTCTTTTACTGTTTTCTGGTCTCTGTTGCAGGCACTGTAGCAAGGAAAACAGCTACAGATAATATGTAAGCAAACGGGCCAGGCTGGATTTAGCCCATGGGCCATTGTTTGGGGACTTTTGTTCTGGTCCGATGCTTGCTTTTCTTCCTCCCACCCCCAACAAAAGACCTTTTGACTGAAGTTTTCTGAATGACAAAAGCAGTCCCAGTGAATAGTATTATTAGTGTTTTTTTTATCACACACCCAATATACAGATCAAAAAAATAGTAATAAATGGCAATATAACTCAGAAGTCACCATACCTTCAAAGACTATATTTGTCATGCTCAAGTTGAATTGTAGGAATATGGATTGAATGGTGAGTGAATACTGCAATGATCCTACCAAAAATAATGTTCCAGCAGACAAATTGAATTTTGGTAACCTAATTAGACTAATTTAAAGTCAAAATATCAAGAAACCACTCAATTCTCCCGAGAGATCAGCATCCACTTCCAGGTGACACTCAGCAGGAAGATAAAGACAAGCTGAGGTCTTTGACCCGCGCCAAGTTTCCTCAAATGTGAAAACTTGAGTCCCACGAGGTACCCGGCCAGATTCTCAGGTGAGCCTCCGGCCTTCAGCGCCCGGCGATGAAGGAGTCCGAACCCTGGACTGTGTCCGGCTTAGGAAGTCAACCATGGGCAAGAGTTTTTCAGAGCACAGTTGTTGCCCCGGGAGTCAAGTGTAAGCAAACATCTGGAACTTCTACCTCCTTCCAAATACTGCTGTTACAAGACTTTGTCACGTTTGAAAAGATAGTGGTGGGAACAGCGATGGCCCAGCAGGGAACCAGCTGCGGCGCGTCGGGTGAGCGAGGATGGAGTGACATTTCCCTTGCTTCCTTTCCACCAGCTCCCTGAGCATCCCTTCTGCCCAGGCGTGATGTTCCTCTCGGTAGTAATTTTTGAGTATTTGAATGGTAGATCACACACCTTTAAGGCTGTTATTTTCAAGTTTTAATAATGTTTTGCGACTCACTTCCTGTTTCTCAGCTGCCAACCTTGCCAGAAGCATTCCTTGTCAGGTACTAATTTGGGTGATGTGACGACCACTTGATCTAAATTTTTGGTGGGTAATTACTGAGTCAGAAGTGAGTAATTTTTTGATATCCAGTGGCAGTCAGAAAGGTGGGTATTTTACTACCCACTCATTAGAGATTCTCCAGTAGTGAAATGTCCTGAATTTTGCTCTGTTTGCAGACAGAAGAAAAATCTGACTGTTCAAATGAAAAGTAACTTCCTGCTTATTTTGGCAGCACTAACAGGGTGTATTGAAGTTTTTTTTATTATGAACCCAGTCCAGAGTTTCATTGTACCTGCAATATTAATTTTGTATTGATCAAAGTCTCCTGAAACGACTTTCTCCTTTTTCTAAGTTATAAAGATCTTGCATTTAATTTAAAAAATAGTTGAAGATATTTCAGTTATGAAGGATTTAAGAAATAGTAGGAGAAGTCCTCAGTAGTAAATCTGAGTACTTGAGAGTAAAGAGCACCATCCTTTCTATGAAAGTGCTAGCCCTTTTCGTGGAATGCATTTGAGTGGATACCTTTCATGTTTCTAAAATTGTTCATTTGACATTTCTATCAGAGGAAATAAACAATGGAAATGTCTTGGGTGAGAAATGAAATATCACTTAAACTCCAAGCAAGCTCATGTACCCATTTATTGGAAATGGTAAAATGAAAGATGACATTTTTATTGTGGTAAACTTCTACTTTTAGTCACAGACATCAACATACCCCATCGCATCATATTCCTTTAACTGCAAGCAGAAAGTTGAATTGACGTTACGTACACTCAGAGATTTTTTTTTCCTTTAATAATGCCCTATGATTAAATCACAACTTTTTGCTGTAATTAGCCCAAATGCATAATAGAGAGTTACACCTTTATAATGCAGTTTCAATATTGAGAATGCTATGCATAAAGAGCCAGTTTAAAAGTGAAAACTTATTTAATTCATTTGCATAAACTATTTTAGAACTATTGACTTGCACTGAATACTTCCGTGTTAGTTTCTGTGGCTGCTATAACAAATTCACACAAAAACCTGTGTGGTTTAAAGCAACATAAATCTATTCTCTCATAGTTCTGGAGACCAGAAGTCCAAAGTCTAGATTACTGGGTCTAACTCAAGATGGCAGCAGGGTTCTGCTGCCTGTGGAGGCTCTTGGGATAAGTCTGTTCCTGCTTCCTGTGATTACCAGCCTTCCTTGGCTTGTGGCTGCCTCTCTCTACTTTCTACCTCCATGGTTACATCGCCTTCTCCTCTTCTGTGTGTACATGTGTGTGTGTGTGTGTGCGTGCGTGCGCGCGTTTGTGTGTGTGCGTGTGTGCGTGCGTTTGTGTGTGCGCGCGCGTTTGTGTGTGTGTGCACGCGCGTTTGTGTGTGTGTGTGTGTGATCTCCCTTGCATCCCTCTTACAAGCATACCTGAGATTGCTTTCAGCGTCCACCTAGATAATCCAGGGTACTTTCCCCATCTCATTAAGACCATTAACTTAGTCATCTCTGCTAAAACCCATTTTTTTGATATATAAGATAACTAGCAGGATCCAGGGAACAGGATGTGGATTTCTAGGGGGAGGGTGTTTTTCACTGACCCCAAATGCTTATTGAATATTGACACTGTGCAATACAAAATACTGTCTACATACTGATTGCAGTACTATCTTTTGCAGGGGTTTGGACAAAATAAAGCTCACTCCCACTTGCGAATAGCAGAGGTTGTGAAAGAAAGAGAAGTATAAATTATGCCTTGAAAATAAGTGTGGATTTGAAGGCAGGAATAAGGTAGAGAGAAATTCCTTGTGAATGGAAGATTTGGATAGAAGCTGTAGAGAGAAGCTTGGCCTGTAGATTGTGGCACTGGGTTAGAACTTTGGGTTCTAAAATCAGATCTTTGGGTTTGAATCCTCACTTTGCCTTTTTCTGGATTTGTGTCTTTGCTTGATCTCTCTGTACATCATTTTTTTTCATATTTATAATGAGATATGAGTATCTAACTCATAGGGGTTTTGTTACAATACTTAGTCCACTTAGAATAGTATTTGCAATATAGTTAAAATATAAGTTCCTGTTATTACCTTAAATGTCTAATATCGCCTTATGTTATTAATTGCCCCCAAATCCCTTCAGAAGTAGGTAGGGGTACAAGTCTTACATGAGTTACTGAGAGGAACTAAGGTTTATCAAATGAATTCTTTTCTTTATTCATCACAGTTCAAAGGCATCTTGGTGGCTCAGTCAGTTAGGCATCTGACTCTTGATTTCAGTTCAGGTCATGATCTCAAGGTTGTGAGACTGAGCCCTACATTGGGTTCCACGCTCAGCAGGGAGTCTGCTTGAGATTCTCTATCTGCCTCTCCCTCTGTCCCTCCCCCCCTACGCATACTCTCTCTCTCTCTAAAAAAAAAAAAAAAAAAAAAAAAAAATTATTGATCACAGTCCAGGCCTATTAATCACAGAGCCCTAAGATGAAATTGTAATGATAACACTCTAGTATGTTTTTTTTTTTTTTTTACCTACAGAACTTTCAAGTAAGGAGGGGGTAGAATTCAGCAATTCTGAGATGCACACTCTCTCACTATTGTGCCTTATAATAACTGCTATGTCACAGTTTAATTGGTTAACAATTTTTTTTCTTAGTGGCATATAAAATAATGGCAAATTTTGTAACCACGGCCCCTTAGATTTGATGAAATATGGGTTCTGTCTCATGATCTAGGTGGGAAGACTGAGATGCTATGTGCTTTGTTCAGGTGAGTCAAAGATCCAAGTTTAATGATAACCTTCCATTTCTGGCTCTTGGTTGCGTATTTTCTTCTCCAGACAGAGCCTCTTTCATGGTCTCTAAAAGACCCTTCATGCTGGGGAAGAGGCAGCATGTGATAGCAAGAAGAACACGTGCTTCACAATGACACAGAACTGAGCTCATACCCAGACTCTGTCACCTGTGTGACACTGACCAACTTGCATGTCCTCTCTGAGCTGCAGTGAGTCCGTCTCTTCAAAGGGATTGATAATACATTTCTCAGAAGGTCAAAGTAAGAATCTCATCAGTTTCCTATGGCAAAGGGAGAAGGCAAACCAAATATTCGAGCTGCTCCTTCACATTGACTTGCTACCTTGCAACAAGGTGTGCCATGTGACTAGTTCCGGTCCCTGGGCTGCAGGTTCTACTCTGGGCTGAGGCTCATAAGAGCTGGTGTGTGACACTTCGGGTGCCTCATCCCTGAGCATCTGAGGGATTGTATGTTCTCTGAGGTGCAGTTCGTGCTGTATTTCTGAAAAATTCTGGGGGGCATATCCCAGCCCAGCCCCAGACATTCACATGAGCCACAGAGCTGGAGAAGGGGGTAACTGTGTCCTGTTGACGGCTGAGGTACAGAGGAGGTTAGTCGTTACTCCAGCACGTCATAGCTGTGTCCCTTCCACGGTGCTGCATAACAACTGACCGCAAACATAGAAGTTTAACACAACACACATTAATTTTTCAGTTTCTGTTGATCCGAAGTCCAGGTTGAAAGGGGCTAGATTGTCTGCTTTGGGTCTCATGGGGCTGGAGTTGAGGTTTCAGTGAGAAGGCAGTTCTCCTCTGGGGTTAGAGTCTTCTCCCGATCTCACTGGTTTTTGAGATAGCTCGCTTCCTCGAGCTCCTAAGACCGAGGTCTTGTTTTCTCTGCTGGCTGCTCCAAGCTCCTGGCGGCCATCTGCCTCCCTGACCGGGTGCCCCCTTCCACCTTCAAGCCAGCGACAAAGAGTGACATTCTGCACATGCTTCAAATCTCGGATTTCCTCTTCTGCGGCCAGAGAAAAGTTTCTGCTTGGAGAGGGTTGGTGTGATGAGTTCAGAGCCACCCAGATAATCTCTCTATTTTAAGGTTAATTGATTTGGGGCCTTAATTACATCGGAAAAACCCCTTCTCAGCAGTACCTAGATTAGTGTTTGTGTGTGTGCACCAAGAGGTGGGAGTCCTAGGGATCGTCTTAGAATTTTGCCAGCACAAAGCATATCTTAATTTACAGAATACCACCCACCTAACAGGTGCTTAATAGATATGAATCTTCTCATCACCACACTCTGATTGGACATTTATCCACATATCAGTATTTCAAAGTATTTTTTATTTTTTTAAACAAGGAAATATTACAAAAACATCCTCCTTATGAAAAGTCTTCCCCTCTTGTAAGAGGAAGAGAAACTCTGTTATCAGTTTGGTGAGAATAATATCAAACCATTTGCTATTATTTATATAAATACATAAATACCTGTACCAAACAGAGAGTGTGGCTTGGTGTGTGCATGTGTATGAGGTTTCGTGTGTGTGTGTGTGTGTGTGTGCATGCACATGGGTGCCCTTACACAAGCAACATCATACTAAATGTATGCCATGCTGGCTTTTTCACAGAAGAGCAAATCTTCTAGATGTTTCCATATTAAAGCATATGGAACGCATCATAGTCCACAGTTGTTATACTGTATTACATCAAAGGCTATTGGTGGGCACCTAGGTCTATTCAAACTTCAGCTTTCACAAATAGTTGCATAATAAATACTCATGCATATGCCTCTTTGTAATCATGTATGAATGTTTCTCTAAGTTAGATGGTGAAAAATGGATTTGCTGTGCTGTAGCATATGTATGTTTTAAATTGTGATCAGTGCTGCGAAATTGATCTTCTAAGTTTCTGTAGCAATTTTACTCCCACGAGCAGTGTAAAGGAGCACCTGTTTCCACATATCCTCACCAACATTTGATAGTGGTCAAAACTGCTAACATTTTTTGCAATGTTACGTGTGAATATGATATCTTACTATGGTTTGGAGGTCATTCATTGATAATGTTGGGTTTCTTAAGTATTTGGATTCTGAGTAACTTACGAGGTACGGAACTGCCCACTCTCAACAACGTGACAACATGTAGTCTCTCATCTACCATCATTCTGGTTCTATGAATACTCACTTCCTTATTCTTCCTTTGAGGTATAAGAAGGACCCATTTCTGTTGATACTTTTTCATGCCCCTGAGTCTCCTTTGAAGTCATCAGCATTTTGAAAAGTCTTAGCTTGGAGATAGGAAGAAAGAGGGCAGTGGGAGATAATAAATTAGAGATATGAATAATAAAAACCATCATACTGCCCCTGCCCCAGATGGATCTGATATCTTAATGATCAACTGTGCTCATGTGCATGCACTGTGCTCATGAGCTTTTGTGAAGATACCTATAGCAGCAAGCCCAGAGCCACAAGCTAAGACTAAAGGAGTGAGTAGGACCTTTTTTTGTAATGCGCATCAAAGGCAGCATTGGCTGGTCCAATGCCAGCCTATCATTTGCTATCTTCTACTAGTAAAACTCTTCCAGTGAATATGGAATTAATGGGGAAGATATTGATTTTGGTTGTTAATTTGCTTTCAAAAATTGAGCTTCAGCAATCTTGGAAGAGTAAGTCTAAGACATAGCTGTTTATCCATTTATTCCTATTAAAATGGCACTTCTAGAAAATATTATCTGGTATTAATCAGGTGAATGGTGTTATAAATGCCAGGGTTTATGTTTATTATACTTATTAAACTGGTCCTGATATCTCATAAAAATAAAATAAATGGCAGGGTTGGAAATGGAATACTTTGTATAATTCTTCAAATCTTTAATATTCTGTTTATTAAGTTTTTATTGAAATACAATACGTGGAGGACAGAGTGAGTGAGTGGAGTCTGAGAGCTATATAGTGGCTCAGCTCCAGCAGTCCTAGGAGAAAACATAGTCCTGCTTCTATATATATATATATATATATATATATATATATATATATATATATTTTTTTTTTTTTTTTTTTTTTTTTTTTTTTTACAAAAATCTCTTAGACTTCTAAAGTCTCTACATTCCTGGAAATTTGCTTTTCAGAACTAGCAGGGGAAGTCAGCTTTTCCTTTAGGAAGTGCTTTGGTTGAAGAGAAAGGGCAGACTTAGAGACTTTCCAATCATCCAGAGCTGATTGCATTTGCCATTGTCACTTTTACATAGAAACAACCTTAGCAGTGGGGGCAGAAGGAGCAAGGAAGGGAGCCATGACAGAGGCTTACAGAAGCTCACAGGCAGAGAAAACAACTTGGGGAATTCTTGGGGACAAAAATAAGTGACGTTTTCACCCTCGTTCCTTCACCTGTTACGAATAGTGCTGAGCATGGGATCTGCTCTTGCCTCTTGCCGCGCACCTTTTGGGGACAGAGAGCAGTGACATTGAAATGAGCACCTGGAGGAGGAAATTCATGGCAGTCCAGTTCAGCAGAAGGCTGGCTCTTTCATGGGATAGAACACAGGGGCAGCCCTGTTGCTTAAACTTATGAGCAACTTTCACCATCAGGGACTCCAGCCTTTTTGTGAATCATTTAACTCCCTGTGCCTGCGTTCACAACCAGACAGTGATAATACCAGTGATTTTTAAAACATCCCTTGTATATTAGAGAAAAGAAGCTAACTATGATAAAGTAATTTGAGAGCTTCTAAAGTAAAGCAAGATAGTCGTTGAGCAATACTAAATAAAGTATTCCATCTGCACCTCAAATCTGAATGGTCACATTTCTTATTGCTCTCTAATCTGCATGTCAACTCTGACCTAGACAGAGGAATAAGATGTAGAGTGGGCACAACAGGTAATTGCTTTCCTAGGACAAAGGGAGAAATTCTAGAAATACCTCCAATGTCCGTGCCTGGGTATAGAGACTGCAGAATCATTTGTGTAGAAGAAGTAATTGAAACCATAAGGAGAAAAAAAAAAAAGCATCTCTAAGAGAAAGAATACAGAGCTGGGGCAGTTAAAGACAGACCTAGAGTCTATCAGCATTCAGCAAACTTTTTCTGTAAAGGGCCAGACCCTAAATATTTTAGGTTCTGCTGACCACATAGTCTCTGCAGCAAATACCTGATCCTGCTGTGGGAGCTGTCCCAGGAAAGCGGCCGCACACAAAACATACACAAATGAATGTGGCTGTGATCTAGTAAAACTTCATTTGCCAAATCAAGTGGTGAGCAGGATGTGGCTGTGGGCCCAGTGTGAGGGCTCCTGCTCTAGGTTGAAAGCTTCCTGAGGACAAGGACTCTTTCTTATTCATTATGTGGGTCCCCAGTAACCTGTGTGACTGACAGAGAGTGGAGGCATGACTAAGGTTCCCCTGAGTGAATAATAAATTATTACCTTTCTTGGTTTACTCAATCAAATGAAATTTTGTGTTCAGATTCTGTTTCAACACACTTTTTGTGGGGGCCTAAAGTGTAAAAGGCACTGGGGTATTTTATCTGACAGCTTTAACTGCTTCCCTTCTTGGCCTTATCCGTCTTTAACATCAACTTATTTTTTGTTTTTGTTTTTGCCTTTTTCCTGGTTGCTTCTGTTTGGTAGCTTATTGTGACCGTCAGAAATCCCTCAGAAGGGATTGAAAGTAGAATAAGCATATGTGAGAAAATAAACAATGAGTGTTTTATATGAATTTGCATTTTTGATGTATTTATTTTACTGAAATTTATCCTTTGAATAAGACATCGTTCCCTAACATGCATTCTATGTAACACCAGTCCTGCAAAAGGCTTCTTGAGAAAATGTTTCTTAATCAAAAAAGCCTGAGAAACTGTATATTCGGTCTACTAGAGAGTCAATCGACTAAGACATTAGGTCGTATGGTAAAGAATCAAAGAATCCTGAAGTTTTTTGTTTGACCCCCTCATGCAACAGCCTATGTGCAAACACCAGCAAATGTCATTTGGTGCAGGGTCTCAGCAGGTGCACAGGCTCCTTGTTCTCTCAGAGTCCTGTGGAGATGTGAGAGAGGGATGCTGGGGCAGGGCACAGCAGGATCTATTGAGGGGCTGTATTCCTGTAAAGGAATTTGCCACCATATTGCTATCCCTTTGTGTGATGTAAGCAGGAGGACAGGCTTCAATGGGGAGAACTGGGCTCAGACAACTTGCAGTCAGAACTTGGACACCAGCCCCTTGGGGGATTGCTGGGAAGTCCAGCTGCCTGGCATCTGGAGTCTTAAAGAGCCTGTGGGAAATTGAATCTCATTGCCACTCCGAAGCTGAGAAAAGAAGGAGCTACTGAGCCAATGGGGAGCTGTAGCTGCCCCTGCTGAGAGAGTTGGAGCCACTGACCCTGCTGGTTCATTTTGGGGCATCACAGACAGGGATCCTATAAATGCACTTTTCCAATTGTCTTTTGTTATGGAAACCCACCCTTCTCCATTTTTATATGTGTGCATGTGTGTTGCTTTGCAAACCACCAGTTAATAGTGTATGGAGCCAGTGTTTTGTGGAGCATGCTTTGGAAACACTTTATTAACTACTGTGATAGAATTTTTTTTTTTAAACGGCCACAAATGTTCACTTTTTCCTGTATCCACACCTTTTGCAATGTAACTCTGTGGCTTCGCCATTAAAAAGTAAAGTCTCTTCCCTCTACCCTTGAATCTGGTCTGATGCTGGGAGCTGCTTCTGCTAATGGAATTTGGTGGAGGTACCAGCTCTGAGCTTTCACTCACCCCCTTGGACCACTGTCAACACTATGTGAATAAGCGTGGGCTAGGTTAGTGTGTGCTGGGATAATGCACGAGTGACCCATGTCCTAATCAAGAATTAGTCAACCCCATCGAACTCTACCTCTGAAACTAATAATACACTGTATGTTTATTAATTGAATTTAAATTAAAAAAAAAAGAATTAGTCAACCATCAGACAAAATAGTGAGGCTACCGTAGACCAGCCAGCCTCCAAAAGACCCCAAAACATGTGAGAGATCCCAGCCATGACCATCAGTGTTGATGACCCAAGCCACCACTGATAACAATAAGCCCAACAGAGACCAGAACTACCCAGCTGATCTTTAGACTCAAGAGCAATAATAAGTGTTTAATGTTTGAATCCACTGAGTTTCAGGGTTCTGGTAGCTGTGGGCTACTGCTGGGATGCAGTCAATGCCCCTGTCACAGCTACGAATTTTTGGACTTTTTTTTATTCCATCTCTTATCTACGAAATCAAGGCTAGGCAGTGATGTTATAGGAAGAGAAAACTGGATTCTATATATAAGAATGATAATCAGTGAAGAATATCATACCAAGAATATATGTGTTAACAGAGGATTCTTGTAGACGTATTGTTTTCACTCACCACGGGCAACCTTGTATAGTCATAGACCAACAATGTGAAATTAGTGTGTGGGTTGGAGGGGGGATGGATCTCAGTGATCTCAAAGAGCGTTTATGGAGATATTTTCTGCTTCTCTCCCATTGAGCCTTCCCTTCTGACTGAATTGACACATGCAATAAGGCGACGTTTCTGGAGATTTCTTTCCATTCTGAATGTTTTTGCTAACCTGTATTTGTCTGGCAATAATAATGAGCAATAATAAAAATGAGAGCCTCTTTGTTATTAGCTTTTAGGCTTGAAAGATAGAAGAAGAATCTTCTCAAATGGCTAGAAAAGATAGAAACAGTAAAATGACACAGTGGTACCCTCTTCCCCCTCCCCAGGTTTCTGTCCAGTGGGAAAATATCCAAGCACAGAGGCCTCTCCCCTCTCACAAAAGCATTCATGGGTCAACAAATTGGTGCCATCCCTGCCCGTGCCCTGAGAAACTGTGAGTGTAGCGTGGGGAGGAAGGATCTCTCTTCTAGGGCAACAAAACAACCGCGGAGCTGCTCACAGAAACCGGGGAGCTGCTCACAGAAACTGGGGGCCCGCTGGACCAGTGGAATTCCTCCACCAAGCACTTGAGGCACTTAACTAGTGCCGCTTGCTGGGATGCAGCCAACTAATTGAATTTAAATTAATGACGTACATTTCTTTTAGTTTAAGTTGTTAAACTGTATTTCCATGTTTGATAGTCATTTGCTAAATCTTGGGAAAACATTGCATATATAATAATATGCTTGAATCCCCTGTAGCATTAAAAAAGAAAGCTAACAAGTTATATATGATTTACTCATTTGCAACACATCTGTATTTTAAAGAAACATTAGTATAATCAGGCGAGGGATTGGGTTATTGATTTGAATTCTAATTCAGATATTATTTAGGAAGTCTGTATCAGAAACAAAAGATGTGTGGCTGTGTTTCTCAGAGTGGAAAGACTTTGGCTCACCTTTTTTTAAAAAAAGAAAAATGAGATGTAGAGAAGTAAATAATTTTTCATGACATAATCATTCTTTTTTTAATCAGGCATAATTCTTTTTGCTTTTCTTTAGCTCTCTGAACCCTAAACAGCAGAGGTAAAGAATAATTTACTCATCGGCAACTAATTTGAAAAACTGAATATGTAATCTTTTTCCCAGCATAAATGACTTGATTCTTTGCACTTTGCTAATTTGGGAAAAATGCATAAGGTTGCAAAGCAATTAATGAAGAGCACTTAAAGCAGATTTCTTCAACTTTTTCTCATTATCTTTATCTATAGTGAATTTGTCACAAAACAAACATACACAAGATGCTTGCATTTGGTTTATATTATATTTGGGTGTGCTCTTTCCTTATATATAATATTGTGGTAGAGATTACATGGAGCTAAGGGTGAGAAGACACGGATTCTAGTTCCAGCTCTAGAAATTAGGAACCAGGAAAGCTCAAGTGGCTTGCTTAACATTTCTATCAATCAGTTCACTTGTGTATTAAATAATTACATTAATATTAGGTTGAAATATATAAAATTGCCAGTATTTGGCCACTTTTGAGCAGCAAAAATGACAATTTTGTATGGTTCAACCTAACACCGCTCTGTCTTACAGGGTTACTGCAGGAAATAAATTTTTTAAACATTTTGCAATACTATATGATGTATGTAAATGCAAAAATATTAGGTTATTATCCTAATGTGTGTGTATCTGTGTGTGTGTGTGTGTGTGTGTGTGTGTTCACAGGAAACCTATTTGGCGGAATTGTGATAATAATTGATACAGATAACCACACGTTTGATTTGCTTGGGGTGCAAAGAGGATTGAGGGGACCAGATGGCATGAGTCAACTTTTTTGATGGATCATTTCTTCTCCATTGAGATGTCTAAAATTTGGCCTTTGCTACAAAAAATATGAGTTAGAGAATGAATAGCCAGCAAAGGATTTGTTGCCTACCTACAAGTCTTTCTTGACCTGTCAGGCAGACAAATTAATAAACTGGCTGTTCTGTAGCCATCATCTGAATGCAAAGCATTTGGAATCTGGCCCAAATGTGTCTTTCCTTCAAAGACATTTAAGCTCTAAATTCTGGTTCAAGAGCAAGCCATCTCAGGTAGTCACAGGTTAATTACCAGACAGTGGACTTAGGTTTTCCGTTTCCCTTTGGGCTGTGCATAGACCCCCAACCTCCTTGGCTCCCTTCTGCTGTGTGTCTGCCTGCCTCCCATACCCTGCGCCCTCCATCCCACAGCACACCCACATGAACTCAACAGCTGCTCTTTCTTGCCAACTTAGGAGTGCTCATCCCCGCTCAGCCACAGTCATTCTTGAGCTCCTGTGTAGGTCGCCAGCCCATCTGCAGGGACAGCCATCTGCGGGGACAAACTGAAGAAGGGACACCATGAGATGCAGTGGTGGGATCTAGGGGTTTCAGGAGGAAGATACAAGTTACCTTTCTCATAGCTTTCTAATTTATGGCTCTGGCCTGTTGTGGGCCCCAACTTTACTTCCTCCCCTAAGATTTTGTAGACTATTGTGTATTCTTACAATTTTTACTTATCCGGGTCCGAGTGGTTTTCTGCCACCCACAAACATGGGGCTCAGGCTCAGGGTATATGCCTCTTCCAGAGACAGCCTGCTCTTGTGTCCACAGACCTTTGGCTTGCTTATGAATCCCTTGACACAATCACTTTCCTCCCTTTAAACTTATATCTCACTATTTTATGGACGTTGTATCATCATACAGAGTTTTTTTTAATGCAGCTTATTTATCAGGTTTATATTCAAGTGACGTTTGGTCTTTAATCAGAATTAAATTCACTCTCACTTTTAAAAGAAAAAAAAAATGACTGTTAAGGCTGTTCAAAGTCCTGTGCTATTAGACCAGAAAGTCCACATCCAAAGAGGATTTCCAAACACCCTTTGAGTCATTGTAGCACTGTTGGAAAATTCAGATAGCCTCCCACACTGCCTCTTTGTGAGGTAGCAAATTTCGATGGGCACAAAAAAGTCACATTTCAGAGCTGCACCTTGAAATGCAGACTTTAAGGTCACCCTAGGATGTAATTCTAAGTGATATTAATGTTTTCACCACTGTGAACCCCAAATCAGTGCTTTTTAACAATTGAGATTGACAATGACAGCTACCAGGGGCTTAAAATAAATAAACATAAACAAAAGGCGGAAAACCCAAATCAAACATTTTTCCCCCCAGTCTAACCACTTCCCAAAGGTGTGAGCAGAGCAACGAGGCGGCAGTGGATATTCTTGAATCTGTTTGGATAGAGCCTCTTACAGACCTGTTTTATGTAATCCTGGCATGGATGTCCTTTTGTATTTTGTGAGCAAGAGAAGTCCTTATGCTGTAGTCTCATTGAAAGACAGAAGTGACACCGCACTCCAGGAGATATTTCTTGTTTAAACAAGTTACAAGAAGATTATTTGAAGGGTAACAGCCAGGTTATGTACCCCATAAAAGTACGAATGATTTACAAATATTTAACAAGGAAAAAACTAATTATGCTGCTCTTGTCACAGAGAGGCCAGCCTCAGAAATGGTATAATCAATATGGGAATGTTCGCTGTAATACAGTCTGTCAGCTTTTTAACCAACCAACCAAAGGGGGAAAAAAAAAGGATCAGAAAGTCTATAAACAAAGTTGAGGCTTCTCCTCCAGCCTTGTGAATTTTATGTGTGTGGTGGCAGGTACCTTCCACATGTAAGGTATCTGGACCTTCAGAAGTTCCTTCCAAGGCCATTTGGGAAGACCCATTTGGCCTGAGTGCCAGTGGAATATTCTAAGAGAACTGGTGGCTTCACAATGGGACACTGCGCACAAAATATGATATTTGTTCTCTGGCCCTGGTTCGTGTTTTTGAGAACGTTTGTTCTTTTCCACCAAGTCAACAAGAATTTGACTCCACTATCGACTCGGGAAATTGTTTTCCTAGGATGTGCGTATGTTTGACGAGGTGCACTTTGTTGCATCTTTTTGCATGGTATTACAGAGCAGATGTATTCATGGGTACCTAAGAGCCCAAGAAAATTGTCGGGTAGAGAACCATCACCCTGGAATACAAAAAGTACCCAAGTGGCTCTCAGAAGAGTGTGAATAAGGGGGTGTCACAGAATGGTCACGGGCACAGCTGGAGTCAGACTCTACGAGTTTTGTTCCCAGCTCTGGTCACTTAGTATTGACGATCCTGTGTAAGACAAATGCAGTACGGATGTTTCATCTGAGAAGAAAGCAGACAGTGGGAGTTATTTTATAGGGTCATGGTGAAGATGAAATAATACATGGCAAGGTCCAAAGACACATTCTAGAGCATAGTAAATACTCAATAAATATTAGCAATTTGCATAAAACCAAAGCCTTTCCCATTTGGAATTCATGTTGTCTTAGCCTTGCTAACCTCCGGGTACAAACGGGGTCACAGTCCCAGGAAAGGTCTAAATTTTCTTGTCATTTGCCAGCAACTGCCCAGGATTTGGAAAACACTGTGAGATGCTCCCATATGCCCCTCTCCCTCTAGCCCCTACCAATGCTTGCTGGTTTTCCTGGGCTGTTTCACATGAGTTCACAGAGGGCCTCCTACTTTCCTTAGTGGTAGTGGTTCACCTCAGAACCCCCGATGATGATGATGCATTGCTGTGGGACCTGCAGCCAAGATCTATGGGAAAGTTGAGGCCGATGCCAAGGGCTGTGTCTTCCTTCTGCTGCTTCCACAATTACCAACTGTGAGCAGTCAGGCTGGTGTCCTGCCTCTTAACTGTCCCTCGCTCCTTGGGATCTCCATGGTGGAAATGTCTCTCTCCTTCACTCCGTGCCACGTTTTATTACTAGGGCATTAAAACAGTTCCTTCACTTATGGTTCCTTTAAAACAAAACAAAACAAAACAAAACAAAACACTGCTTCAACCTTTGCCCACAGCGCCCTCCACCAGCTGCAGGCATATATTGGTAAGGTCCAAATAGGGACCGACATGGAACATAAATACTATGCTTTCCTCTCCCTCTCAGGCTTTGTGTCAGGCATCTGTACAAAAGAGCACTTTCACAGCCAATTTTCTCAGGAAATTGGTTCCTTGAGACTCTGGCCAATATACCAGTTCTTCATCTGTGCCCAGGCGCATCTGAACACCAGCGTAGGCTCAGTGGCGTCTCTTCTCTATGTGATGTAACTGGCATGGGATTTTTCTATATTCCAACAGAATTTTACCCCGTCTGATTTTGGGGAACATGATTTAACACATGGCAAATATCAGAATCATAGAATATTGATGGCTATGACAGGCCTCCCTCTGTTACACGTTCAGAGATGGGAGCCCTCCTTGCTTCTACACACAAAGTTCTCAGACTTGGGCCACCTCTGATTTGTAGCTTTGTTTCAGTAGTTTGGGTTGGTTACCACATTTTACATTGTAATAACTTTACTTTATTGCTACTGTCACAACAAAGCAAAGCAGCTATTATCTTATAACAAACTAAAGCTACATTTCTAAACCATCGCATCTAACCAAACTACAGTGCTGTAACACCTAATTTACAGTTTATTCCAATTGCATGGACACGAGGAGCATAAAATAAAAACAAAAATATATCTACCAGATTTCATTGGCTCGTCTGGGCCGAGTGCTTTGAAGTTTGGGAGGATGGTTATAAAACAGCCAAGGTTCCATGTTGTTCACAAGACTTCTTTTTAGCACAGGGAAGCTATTTGGGGCTGACTCAAAAGTATCCACATGGTAGATTGGCATCACACCCGGGTTCTCTCACCTCTGTCTGACCAAGCTAGAGCCTACTCCCCTGGGCTTGTGCAGAGCTGCCTTTCCAGAACTACATATGGGCACTGCTGTGTAAGGGATTCTTAAAGGTCCCCAGAAGGTGAAATATTCTCAAAGATGATCCACCAGGCCAGCCAGTTAAGGGTTTGGAGGGGCGATAAGAGAGATTCTAAGTGCAGAGGCAGAAATGCAATGTGACTTCTTGGTGTCCTTACACAGTGTACTGGTGTGTTTCCATTGAGGGGTTTCCGGTCAGAGATAAGGATGAGCCACCTTTAAAATAAACCAGAGAAATGAAAGCCTGATTCCTTTTTTCTTCCTATAGTCTCCTGCACAAGATCATTCAGGTTCAGAATGGCCTTACCATTCCTCTCTCCCCCAAGACGAATCGAATCTTTCCTTTAAGAGCCAAACACTTCCAAAAGATAACATGTAAGAATTTCATAACAAGGACCTAACCTGGGTGTTAGCCCCCCACCCAACACACACACACACATCAACCTGACAGGATGGGCTCTTCCCTGAGCTTCCATAACTCTCAATTATTCCCTAAACCATGGCCCATATGGTAGCATTGCACTCAACAATCTGGGTGAAGAAGCATTTGGAAAAGGGAATGACTGAAGCATAATATGGTAGCACGGGACTAGGGGAAATGTAGAGTGACTTCCAGGTTTCTGGTGGTCATGGGTCAATGTGATAGTGCCATTTATTGAGAGAGGTAGAGATTTGTGATGTATGAGAGTTGATTGCCTACTTTTTTATATAGCCATTTAACTATACGAATCATTTATCACTTAAGCTGTATCTCCTTACACTGCTAGTCATATTTTTCAGCCTAGCATAGTGGTTTCCACTGGGTAGTGACCCCGAAATACCAGTTAATGACTATGGGGGTGGTGCTTCCCTCAAACCTGGGCAAGACAGACCTTGGATATCAGGCTTTAGAATGCTTCTCTCTGGTCCTCTCCAGCCGTACTCCTCCCCACAAGGTGAAGAGTTTGCAAGATTATGGGAGTGAGCCGAAGCAGCAACTTTGCCCTCGCTTCTAGACCCTGTTCCCCATATCCTGCACCTACTTCCAAGGCCAGTGCAGGCTTACCCCAGCTCCAGCTCTTTACAGACAGACTACCCGACCGGTAAGTGCACATCTGGGCCACCGGAGTGGTAAATGTAAGCCAAGGGATGGCTGTTTGCAGGGCTAAGAGGTGAAAATGTCTAGATGTGCAGATAGGGGTGTCCACATAGACATGGTGTGGATTAAAGTCTGTGTGGGAAGTGAGGGTGTTGTGTCAGGAGGCAAGATTTGGGAACTAAAGACCAGCTTTCTCCATACCTCCAAGTTCCAGGAGAGCATTCTAAGGACTCCAAAAATTTTAACTTGGAACCTGAATTTCTAGGTTGTTATAACTGTGTATTCACCGAGGTAGGGGGATAGAACATATTTTTTGGAATAAATTGTTAGCCTGGTAGAATTTAATACTTAGATGTATGATACATGTACTCCTGACCTCAGTTCTGAAATGTCAGAGCTGGACCTGACTGGGGACACCAGGAAGCACTTGATAATCAGGGTATCCTAAGCTCACCTTGCAGAATGTGACCATCACAGCTCCCAGTGTTGAAACTCATGGGGCTCTATCACTGAAAACTGGCATTTCAGTAGGTCTGAGACACAGCAAGAGAAACATCTCGGGCTCAAGAAGTTGGACAGCAGGAGGGGCCTGGTTCTTTCCTCCTAAATTATTTTGCTGTCTCAGTACTTCAGACTCAGTCCCACTGTCTTGAAGCTTAATCTATTCTCTCTGATCATATCATGCTAATTTTCCTTCTTTCCTTTGAAATAATAACATTACAGCATTCGATTTTGTTTGTCTCCGCCCACCCTACCTCCTGGGTGTTGGACTGAATTTCTTCATGTTTTCATAAGCTGTGCTACTCCTCCACAATCTGTCCATCATTGTAAGGGTTAGAATACTTTATTTTCCTTCCATTTTTAGGAACGTCTGTATTTCTCAAATCGAAGTATTGTTTTGACAGTTTTCCGATTCTCTCACCTTCTTTTCCTACCACTCTTTCTTTCTTCTTGATCTCTTCGTTCATGTCAAGCGGAGAGCAGTGTGTATGAATATATCAGGACCATTTGATTTTCTCAAAATATACTGGGCAGAAATGCCCAGACGAGAGTACAGAGAGGTATCTCCAGGCTTTAAAGGGAGCCTGTGAAAAACCTACGTACACGGGTGGGACCAGAGCACGATTGTCCATCATCCCTTGGGTTAGGAGGCTGTCAGGCAAAACCTGGAAGGAAAGAGAAGGTGTTTGCTGGGAAGAAGGAGGCCAAAAAGATGACGCAGAGGTGACTGCAAGAGAAGAGTCTGGGGTACCTGTGAGGGAAGGGGCCATTCATGACTGATAGCTGAGTTTCTGTGGAGTGTCACTGGGTTGCACCATTATTTTCCTTTACTGCTCATCGCTTCAGTTGCTACAGAGAAATGGAAATGAACGACCATTGTGAGGACAGCTCCTTCACCCGATCCTTATTGAAAGGCATCTGTCTGCCCACCTGATGCTTCTACAAGGAAGCGGCCGGCAGTTCCTGCTCTCACGATGCTTACAGTGTTCCTGGAGCACCAACAGGCACACACATGCAGATGACAGGCTCAAGCTCTTTTCTCATAACAGGCAAAGGATAAATCCCCACCTCATCTGTCATAGGGTGTTCATTGACATTTGTCCCACAGGGAAATGGAAGGATGTCTCTTTTCTGCACAGCCAGGACAACACACACAAATGTAAGAGTGATTTTCGTTCTCTGCTTGGCCTCCTAATCGGGCCAACCAAAGGACTTGCACTTCCCTGTATTCTCAGCCCTCCTGCTGGGCACAGGTCCTTGGCATATACTGATTAAGCATCTTTAGCTCTCCATGTAGTCTAAATTTTTTATGGAGGGCACTGCCTGTATAAAACAAGGGAGTTGTAACTCCTTTGTGCTTTCTTCTGTTTTATGCGAAACATTTAGTTACTACATCCTGCTTCTTGTCCTATTTACCTTGCTGATTTTTTTTTTCCTGGAGCTAGCCATGAGCCACAGACAGTAAGGTGGGTTGGGCATATGTATATGTATACATGTTCTTGGACTTCAGGAAAACAGACTAAGTTTGAACCAAAGTTAAGAGCTCCTAAGTTAAGAAACTTTGCAGAATTTGTTTTCATTCTTGTATCAAAGCATTTTTTGATGGAATAAAAGATGCCATTGACACTACTCTGTATTTAGATGATGTGATTTGGTCACCATATTACAATGAAGGGTAGTTCAACATTTTGTCTTCAAAAGGTTGCATGCTGTAATAGGGCAAGCCTAGATTTTCTGCAAAGTGTCCAAGTTCAAAACGACTATTACAGTTTTTAGTTGTATGACCTTGACCTTTTTAAAAAAAATTTCCAGTTTTATTGAGATATAATTGACACATGACTTTGTATAACTTTAAAGTGTACAAAGTGTTGATTTAATACATTTATATGTTGCAAAATGATGACCACCAAAACATTAGTTACCACCTACATCCTGTCATGTACTTACCATTCCTTTTTTGTGGTGAGAATGTCTAACATTTACTTTCCTAGGAACATTCAGTTATGTGATACAGTATTATTAGCTACCATCACCATGCTGTGCATGGGACCCTCAAACTTATTAATCTTGTAACCAGAAGTTTGTATCCTTTGTCTACTATCTCCCCATTTCCTCCACTCCCCTGCCACCTCCTGGTAATTACCACTCTACTCTGTTTCTCTAAGTTTAACTTTTGTAAATACCACATACAAGTGATATCATACAGTATTTGTCTTTCTCTGTCTTATTTTGCTTAGCATGACACCCTCAAATTTCATCCAAGTTGTCGCAAATGGCAGGATTCCATCTTCTTGCTCATGGCTGAATTAGATTCCATTGGCTCTCCATACCGCATCTTCTTTACCCATTCATCCATGGACGGACACCAGTTGTTTCCATATCTTGGTTCTTGTCAGTAACGCTGTACTGAACCTGCAGATATCTCTACGGGATCCTGATTTCTATTTCCTTGGATATATACCCAGAAATGGGATTGCTGGATCATATGGTACCAATGAAATTTCTTAATTTCACTGGCCTTTACTTCCCTCATCTGTAAAGGGGGTTAACAGGGATATTTATCTCCTAAGATTTTAAGGATCATATAAAATGATTTTCTTAGTAGGACTTGGCACACAGAGTCTCAGGGCATGGGAGTTTTCCCTCTTTTCCCGTCCCTTATCATGAGTCCCTCCTGTGTTCCCAACAGGAAGTAAAACAGACCTATTAAGTGAACAGGCATTGGAGTTAGATGCTTTCACTTTACTGCCCTGGGACCTGGACAGCTTACTTAATCTTATCTTTAAAATTTGAATTAATAAATGGACCTTCTTCACAGACTTATAATATGAATGAATTGAGTATTTATATCAGATGTTTATCCCTGAGACTTTTTTTTTAAGATTTAATTATTTATTTGAGAGAGAAAGAAAGAGTGAGAGAGACCAGGAGCAGTGAAGGAGAGGTGCAGAGGGAGAGAGAGAAGCAGGCTCCCCACTGAGCAGGGAGCCCAATGTAGGACTCGATCCCAGGACCCTGAGATCATGACCTGAGCCAAAGGCAGACGCTTAACCAACTGAGCCACCGAGGAGCCCCTCCCTGAGACTTTTCAAACACTACCAGGAAATACTGGATTTATTCATTTATTTTTAAAAATCACATCATGATGTGTTTGTCATCTGTGGCCTTCTCCAGCTTGACCTAAGCAGAGCATGGATGCATTCCATGGACAGGCTCCATTCTAACCAATTCCTGGGACTCAGTCTGGACCAAAACAGAAAAGGTATTGTCAAGCCTCATGCCACCAGCGAAGTGATCTGGAATTACTCTGTAATGGTATTCTTACAGATAACCTTATGCATTTTAATTCTCCCCTAATGTGTTTCCCTTGCAGCCTTTTTCCCTCCAGAGTGTGCCCTGTGGTGTAGTGCCCCAAGGTAGGAAATAGAGGCTTCTTGACCTCTTTAGCAAGACAGAAGATTGAGAGCATTTAGAGAATGCAATGACAATAGGTTTGGTTATAGGAATCAGGAATCCCTTGTGGGAAGGGAAAGGGCAGGGCCAGGGTCAGGTAGCCCAGCTCCTCTCCTGCTTGGAGAACAGAAGAAAGAAGATTGACATGTGGGGGAAAGGAAAGCAGTTAGATGTCATGGGACTTGATGGCCTCTCTTTGGCTATAGCTTAGAAAAAGCAGATGCATCACAGAGGTATACGGGTTACTGTAACATGGGAGTTCTGTCCAGATTCCAAATGGGACTCTAGAATAGACCATCCCTTCTTGGCTGTTCTCACTCTCTTCCATCCACACCCTTCTATCCTAACCCCACCTTGCCAACTTTTAATGTTGCTATATGAAAGTAAGTTTGGCTTCCCAGCCTGGTTAGGCAGAGAGAAATCCTTCAATTTATCTTTCACAAGTCACTCTCTTGCTCTGTGTGGCTCCGGAGAGACTCCAAAGTCCCTATGTCTTTTCTAGAAGGGATTTAGAGGGCAGTTGAGTTGTGATTTAGTAGGATTGTGATAGCACATCCTATGCCTACCTAAGTCGAGGTAGCTTTCTGCAGAGGCTGGGGATTGGACATCAGCCAGGGGTGGATGGAAGGTGTGGCAGGTCCAAGGTAAAAGTAGGTGCCAGAGAAAGTTACAAGGTCTTGATACAACTAAGAAAGGAAAGGTTATGAGTTATACCAGCCACAGATGTCATCCATGACCCCTAAGGGCAAGAGGTGTTTCTGAATCTCCCTACCCCCTACACTCAGGTAATGTTAATTCTTAGGAAAGTTATATGACAGGAATTAGCCTACATTCAGAGTGGGTTGGGGTCTGCAATTAACACCAATATTGTTTTCCTACTGAAGATGAAAAGGTACAGGAAATCAGCTCTGTCATCCAATTTCTGGTGGCTACAACCACCCCACTTTTGGCTAGACTTTAGGAATTTGAGCTAGCTGCCCACCAGTGAGAACAGCTGGTGACAAGAGGGGATAGACAGTCCAGTGATCAAGCCCATAGCTAGGACTTGCACCCAGCCACTAGGAAAACAGGTGTGGGCAAACTGGCCAGGTGACAGGAACCAGAGAGCTTAATCTGATTTTAACAAAAATGGGGATTTTACTGTCCTCAAAAAAAAAAAACACAACAAACAACAACAACAAACAAACAAAACAAAAAACAGAAAAGAGAAAGCCACTGCAGATATCCCCCCTTGTACCAATTCATGCCTTGCAGTAAAATTTCAGCTCTGTGCTGAGATGGGCATTCTCAGTTTCTCTTCAGTTATGCTGAAAGAATACATTTGCTTATTGCTAAATACTCCACAGGCATACATTTAAATTCTGATCCTTATACATAAAATGTCCACATTTAATTATGTCAAAAAAACGAAACTCACAAATATTTACAGTTAGTTAGGCACCCCAAGAAATAGAAGTAAAAGGTTAAGGCTTGAGGATGGCAATCAAGTTGCAGTGACAGACAATAAGGTGTGAGAAGCTAGTGACCGCCCATGACAAGAAGAGATGGACTCCGGCTGAACACAGCCAATGGCCGAGACACAGAGAAGGGAGAGATCACATCGACTTGTGCAGTTGGCGGGGTTTACCCTGGAGAAAGCACCAGACGAAAGGTAGATGTGGGCAGTCATGGGGCAAGCAGAGCAGTCTACAAAGGATGCTATCAATCAGAAATACAGTGTGCTTACCCAGCAGGAAACTCCTTGCATAGGTTTCACACTGTCAGTTGGCCCAGCTACCAATAAAGCAGGCAACACCATGGTGTGGGAGAGCGACGGCCCCCTCACTGGCACGACTAGCTTTGAAGAGGATATTTGCAAGTTGGGAGGGACAACCCAGGTTTGCCTCCAATCTCAAGAGCAGCTTGCCGATGCCACCTGATATTATAGTCGCTGGAAGCAGAAATTCTGTAATAAAACAATGGGTGTTTTGTACAATTCACCTGCATCAAGACTTTACCAAGTGTAAGTAAGTAGCACTAGCCAATCACAAATAATAAGGGTGGGATCGCGGTGGGGAGGAATCCGTGAAATGAAAAGCAATTCCAATGAGATTGAAATAGTATGTCCCATTCAATTCACGTTATGAACCTGCAGCAAAAAGTGTAAACATTTTATTATTTGATATGTGGCTTGTGAAAGAACACCACATTGTCAGCTGTCCACAGTGACCCCTTGTCTCAGCCTAGCCCGGAGTAGAAGCAACATTTGAGCGGGGTGTTAAACAAAAAGCATGATGTCAAAGTGCAAATAGTCTAGAGAAATATCAGGCAAGAGGAATGCAGCGAGAGAGGGAACACAAGCAGAGGGAGTGGGAGAGGGAGAAGCGGGCCTCCTGCCGAGCAGGGAGCCCAATGCGGAGCTGGATCCCGGAGTCCCGGGATCATGACCTGAGCCGAAGGCAGACCCTTCACGACTGAGCCACCCAGGCGCCCCAAGAGAAATGCATTTCTGACAAGGAGGACTCATCTTGTCTGGACTTTTACTCCCTAGTACGTGAAATTCGGGGAGTTCACATGACCGTGCTTGCTGGGCTCATCTGCCAAAGAGAAAAGCCCTAACTAGTGCCCTTCTTCTTGGCAAGTATGTATCCCACTAAAAAAAAAAAAAAAAATCTGGCAGCTTAAGCTTCCCTGTGCGTGTTGGCAAGACTCTGGGATGGCAGTGTGGAGATCGAGAATCAGAGCGGGGAAGTCAGGAGGGCCTGGGCTTGACTTCTGGCTCCACCCCTTACCAGTCGTGGACGTTAACCAAATATACTCATCCTTTTTAGAAGGTCTTCAATCTCTTCATTTTAAAAATGAGAATAATATCAATGAGCATGTAGAGATATTATATTGCTTGAAATCACACAATTAAAGCATCTATCACCCGGGAAGAACTCGGTGAATGGCATCATTACTATTTTAGCTTTGTCTATCTCATTGCAAAACTGGCAAAGAAAAGCAATGGTTATTCTTTCTGCTACATCCGGGCTTTCCCTGCCTATAGTATTGAATAGCAGGTATGCATCTGATACATTTTTTTAATAGCCATTTTCTTGGCACATCTTGACAGTTTCTCATCTGATAATTTACTGACCTCTTTGCCCCAGAAGATTCACCAAAACATGACTGAAGATGGGTTTTCATGACCCATGAATCAGTTGCCAAAGTAGGAAATCTACTTGCACATTCTTTTTAATACTCTAAAGTAGACTTTAGTGGCTGTTGATTTTGCCTGCCCTTGGTGCTCTTCCATCTCTCATCTTTGAGTGAAGTCTCTTCCCTTTAATTACAAGATTAGAGTTTGACCCAAGCCTGGCCATTCACAGTATTCCATCCTCTGGGCCGCTGTGCTTGGCCCAAGACACATAGCATGTAATCCAAGCTAGTCCAGTTGATGCACTGGGAGAAAAAAACTGTTGATTCCTCTGAAGTTATTAAGCTAGATCTGTTTAATCTGGCACCATCAGATGCCATTTCTTTATCATATGAAGGGAAACTTGCTGCTAGTACTAAGAGCTAACATTAGTTGAATTCTGACTATGTACAAGTCCTGTTCTAAGAATTTTACTTGTATTATTTTACTCGATCTTGACAACATATCTTATCTTGTAGATAATTCCATAGGAATTATTAGAGAGTTAAGGACATTCAAGCACAGAGAGGTCAAGCAATTTGCTCCATGTCACATAGCTAGGAAGTGACAGAGATAGAAGTTGAATCTATGCAGTTTGTGTTACTCATCTCTTGGTCAGTGGTTCTCCATTGGTGGCAGTGTTTTCCTCCAGGGGACTTTTAGCAATGTCTGGAGACATTTGTGGTTGTTGAAACTGGAGCACGAAGCATTATTGGTACCTAGGGGGGAGAGGCTAAGGAAGCTGCTAAACATCGTGCAATACACTGAATTACACCCAGCCCCCACCAACAAATAATGATCTGGCACAAAAAGTAAATAGTCCCGAGTTTGAGGAACCCTACTGTAAGTTATTCAAGTTCCCAAGCCTGATGGACAGAAGAACAGAAGCACCCAAATCATGCCAGTGCTCGTCCCTGAGGCTCACAGTTTTGTGAGCTAACCTCAAAACATTCTCGGCTAAATAAGCCAGAGATGCCCTTTATATTGAGTACAGTTTCAAATGAGGTGTTTTTTCAGGTTGCAATCAGAAGAACGCTGCCTAATGCATATACAGACCCCATTCTTACTCTACTCCAGTCATAGATGTCTGAAAAGAGCTGTATGATTCCATGTGTGCTGCCGATTTTCCACCTCCGACCATCAGGATTATAGGGACTGTTTTTCTCTCTACATATCAAGAAGCTTAATTAGCACTTTTGGGAAAATGTGATAGTGATGAGCTATAAGCCATCACACTTATCACACGGGTCAGGGTGGAAATGATCCTCAACAGTGTTTTTCTCTACCTTTAATTTAGAAATAATGATTCAGTGAGAGATAGTTTCTCAAACATTTAGACTTAGAGGCAAATGCATGCTCAACACATCTGCTTCAGGAACCATTCTTATGTACATTTTATTTTCCTCTCTTTGCATCCACTTTGGAATTGTTTCTCATCCTATGTGCATCATAATAGACTCGTGTGTTCTGCAAACACACCAATAAGTCCATGTGTCTGTGCGCCTGCAGGTCAACAAACGGCTTTCTTTTTTTTAGGCATAATCAAATGACTATCAACACCTAGAAACAACTGGAGAATTGGGGGAAAAAAAAGTCCACATGTAACACCTAGAACATCTGCAAATTTAGGAAATGTGGAACAGACCTGGGGAGTAGCCAACAAGCTCCCATTTCTATATATTTCACAGCAACCACCAATATATGGGATGTTAATATTTATTTACAAGCCTCAAACTTAGGAATTCTGTTATGTATTGAGCATGTCACTTGTAGCAATGAGGTGAACACTTTGATACTTAGGAATAATAAATCTTATAGGCAAATCCTTTTGGGGTGTGTGTGTGTGTGTGTGTGTGTGTGTGTGTGTGTGCGCGTGTAGCTGTTTTAACAGGTCTGGGTCCTTCATATACAGATACTTTAAATTATGAAATAAATCCTTAAATAAACCAAACCTTAAATAACTAATTGAATTACATTGAACTTTTTAGATGCTCTTGTTTTCTGTGGGGCATGTTGCTTTAAAACATTTCAGGTTGTCCACTGAAGCTAAAATGCGTTTTGTTTCTTACTATTAAGGCCTTTCATCTAATTAAAATAAATGATCTAAGACCTCTGTCTTGTAATGGAGACACTAAATAATTCTCAAATAGACATCTTCAGGGGGTCGTAGAGACGATAAAAAGATAAAAATGACTTTGCTCAACCTCATTGAGACCACTGTGGATGGCATCAAGATGTATTAAAATCAGAAACTTCTTACCAACGACAACCACTTCCTTGGATAGTATTTTCTAGGTATTATATTTTTCTCTCTTTGTTTTACTTGTACTTCTTTTACATGCAAAAATTTTTCTCTGTTAAAACAACTTTGCAAAATATTGTCTCCCATCATCGTTAAACTTTGCTAGCACAGATGTTAAAATTCACTGTCTTATATTGTTTTCCGTGGATTCATCATTGTATTCCAATTAGATAACTTTGAGGGATTCTTTTAAATCTAACAATCTTCTACCTATATGTTCCATTAATAGTTAAGAGGCAGCATGATAGAGGGGGAAAAACTATAGTTGGGGTTTAATCGTATTTGTTAGTTGTGTACACTGGAAAAGGTACACTGAGTCTCAGTGGCCCCCATTGGTAATGATATGCTAATGTTTCTGTGCATGGGAGATTAACTGGTACCAGACTTAGAGACTGCAAACAACTGGTGAACTGGACAAAATATATGAAATAACGGTTTTCAGTTGTTGGACACCAGGCAATGCAGAATTGTGATCCCTCAGAAAAGGAAACCAGGGAGGTAAGCCCTCCCATCGCCCAGACTTTCAGCCTAGAGGTATGTAACCAACTACAGGAAAAGGAGGGAAATCAAGTAGGGAAACCGTCATATCACCGACATGAGGAGACAGATGTTGGAACTTGTGATGTAGAGTGGTGTCAAGAAGCAACACAGAGAACTGCTGTAGGAACCTGTGAGGGGTCTTCACGAGTCTTTGGCTGGAAACTGCACAGGGGAGCTCAATAATACTAAGTGAAGGAACAGGGCCACCAGCTGAACAAACCCCAGTCTTCACACAGCACTGGAAGACTTTCCTGTTAGGGTTGGCCAGGTTGGAGAGGAAGAAAATCCAACATCAGGAAAGGAAGAGGTGATACCACTGCACATCCGAAATTCATTAAATATATATTAAGATAATATAAAAAAACCTTAAGCCAATAAAGTTGACAACTTAGATGAAATAGATCAGTCTTTTAAAAGACAGAAATTACCAAAACTGACACTAGAATAAATAGGAAATATAAACAGCAATATATGTGTTAAAACAAATTGAATTGGTAATTTAAAAATATTCCCAAAATAAAAATTCCAGGCCCAGATAGCTTCGCTGGTGAGTTCTGTCAATCGTTGAAGGAAGACATGGTACCAATTTTATGCAAATTCTTTCAAATACTAGAGGAGGAGAGAACATTTTCCAACATGACTTATGAAGCCATTATTACCATGACACCAAACCAAGACAGACATTATAGGAAAAAGTTACAGATCAATATCCCTCAAAGAGCATAGATGCAAAACTGAACAAAATGTTTGCAAATCAAATCCAGCAATTATATGAAATGGATATACATGATGACCAACTGGGTTTTATTCCCAAAGTGTGAGATTCATTGAACATTCACTAATCAACATAAAATCACCACACCACCAGAATAAAGGAGGTAAGGTGTTTGTGTGTGTGTGTGTGTGTGTGTGTGTGTGTGTGTGTGTGTGTGTGTGATGGAGATAATCATAATAGATGCAGAAAAACTGTCATCAAAATTCAAAATCCATTCATGATATAGTTAGCAAACTAGGAATAGAAGGGAATTTCCTCAAACTGAGAAAGATAAGTATCAGAAAACCTACGTCTTAGGCCCCATTTCCAAGCTTTCAGCCTTCCGTGGAACCAATGGCTTACCTTCCATGATCACCTTGATATGTGGACTTGCCGCAGGGTGGGCCCCATCTTTGTGTGAGTAATAAATTTATTGGGTCTGCCCAGACTTGCTCAAGTCAATGAACCTAGGTTCATCAATCTATAGCACTGATTAGTGCAAAGACTGTCTACAGTAGCGGTTATTATTCTCATGTTCATTTCTGGTATTTTCAAATAATCTGTAATTTCTTTGAATGCAAGGACCAATTCCGCAACTCCTCTACTTCTATTCCCAAGCATTGTATTTATTGTCACTACACACTTAATAAATGCTCTGTTGTTGATGATGATGGTGTTGATTTAATTCATTGTAGCCAACAGCATGGTATAAGTTCAAATTTTGGATAATTGTAAGCAAAGATAACAACCTTATTGTTATATCAACCCTTCCATGGTTTAAAAGTGCACAGGTTCTGATTATAGACTTTTTTTTTGATTATAGATGTTTTGATAAGAACAGGTGTTGAAGCACCTCAGGTAAAGACCCATCACTTTTGTAAGCATGGACTTCAGTCACAGAAATGCCAATCAGTGATGCATATCAGGGAATAAATATTTCATACTCATAGATGCTTTCAAGAAGAAAACATGGGTTATTAAATAACATGCAAATTATTAATAATGTGACCTTGATTCACATTAGTGTTTTCTCAGTAATCTCTAAATGTTGCTCATTTTCAGCAGCCTCCCAAAATATATGAAAGCTATCACTTAAACATGTCCTCTCTAGATGCCAAATACAGTGATAGGTTTCTATTCTATTTTTCATTTTCCTGAGTGTATTGTTGAAAAGTGATATTCATACCCATTAGACAAATATAGTTGGAATTGTTGCAGTTATATATAACACATCAACACCTGCTTGTTTCTTCTCATTAAAAATGTGATATGTACTGAAATCTGGTTGCATTTGAAAGGGTGAAAATGCATATCAAAAGCAAATCAAAGATTTTGTAAAAGAGCAGTGGTGCAAACCTCTGAGAGTATCACTTCTTGAAGATGATGTATTGAAATCTGTCCTTTCTATGAATTTCCATGTGCAGCCTCTTTAACTGGTGAAGGCTCCCTCTCCTAACCTGATGGGTTTTTAATGGATGTGCTGGGGGATAAGGTATAAGGCTTTCATTTATGTGACCTTTCCAGCAGTAGGTGAATAATGAGAATATTCAACAAACATCTTTTTGACTACCACATCTTGTCCTGCATCACTGTGCAATTTACTCAAAGGACACTCGGACTGCGTTGGCACCTCAAATTTGTGAAAGACTTAGTTCCCAAGTCCCCAGAACCTACCTGTGTTTTTCAGAAGGGTGCAGCTAGAAGACATGAAGCTACTCCAAGAAGCATGAACTTCTTTCCAGGATGACAAGAGTTTTCAAAGGGGGGTTTAAACAAATCTCGGTTATCTCTAGTTTGATGCAGGAAGACATGGGTTAATGATTACTGACATAGGCCACTCATGGTGCATTTTCATGCTTGAACTATGTTTGATCAAATCAGAAAGTTTTTTTTTTATTTTAATCACTATGAATTGCTTATATGTTGCTTTCTTCGACTTCCAAACATGATACAGCAATCTATGATTCGGTTATATTTAATATTGTCCTCAGAAGGGTGTTCATATGATTTAGCTATTCATCCTTTCTTCTCAATAATAAAAGCATTTCTTTTTACTTGCCTTATTTCCTTTTGTTTATTAAGTATGAAAACATGGGCCAGCTAAAATTTGGTTAAGCAATTGAAACATTTAAAAAAGACACAGGATAGATTTTGTATTTGAACAAATTAGAGAGTAGGCTACCCACTGGGATAACCTCAAATCTGAGTGACTTTACACAGTAAAGGTGGCTTCTTGCTCATTTTAAAGCAAAAAGAAGACCTTTCATAGTCATTCAGGAACTAGGTTCCTTCCACACTGTGTCTCCACCACCCTCTAGGTGCTTGGAGACCTCTCCATTCAACTGGCACAGAGGGAAAGAGTCAGAGTAATGGTGACTTGGGGAGTTTTTATGGGCCAGGACATTTGTCAGGACCTTGGGATGATGGCGACAACTGAACTGCAAGGGAGACCGAGAAATGCAGTCTAACTGTGCAACCCAAAGGAGAGCGGACAGTATTTGTTGGATTACTAGCGATCAGTGCCACATAAATCGATATGCCAATTTCAGAACTACAATGCAAAACTCAAAAGACTCTTTAAAAATCCAAGCCTATCACTAGAGCCTTCTATGAAAAATTGTGTAGGATGTGTACTCATTGAACCATTTGGTCAGAGACCTACAATGCAGTTTTCTTCCACGATATGCTAGACATGAGTAATGAAAGAATCACCTATCTTCACTCTCATCATCCATTTTTTCTTTGATTGGCAATTGATTGGCATTTGCTGAGTTCTTGAGCTCCCAGGCTTAAGGCATTATTAGTCTTGAGTGTGAAGCTATATATCTCTCAAGCCAAAATTCCCAGAGGTTCATCATATAATTAAAACATTTCCAAAATAGTCATCATGTTATATTCATAGTAATAAGTAAGGCTGTACCAGAGGTTATAGAGCTGTGGGGAAAAAATAGGGGTCATTCTCCTTTAAATACAATGTGGCATATTTTCTACTAAAAATGAATTTTTTTGAAATAATAGGTAAGCTGTCCTTGTTATTCATAAACATCTTATTTATGCATCTTCACTGTTGTGATAAATTAGCTGGGTTTGTTTTATATTTCCCTACAGTTTACTTTAAATAATCCTTCACAGTCGTTCACCACAAGACCACATAAGGTTCTTTTTTTAATACCCAGAATGCTGAAATAGCATTTTGAGCACAGACTGTAATGCATAACAAGTGTATTATTTCTTCTTGGGAATGCCATGCAAAAACTTGTTCCTCTCATATTGTCTGTTTTTAGTTTAATTCCTTAAGGCTGCTCTGTATTTTAAAGGGTGATATTCTTTGACCTTACAACCACAAATCACCCCCAACTTCCCTTTCCTTACCCTCCCTATCAGCCACGTTCTAGCATAACCATATCCTGAATTTCATTGCTACAAAACGCTAACCATTTAAATGAGATTATTAACATATGACACCGCTCACCCTTTCCCCCTCTAATACCATCTCTTTAGTTTTTCCACCACACCGGCTATGCCAGTTCTACCTTCTCAAGGGGCATTCCTCCTTCCACCCACCTGCCTCACCCAGGCCAAGAGTGCTGATATCAATGACAAAGGGTGGCTTTTAAGTACAAAAAAAAAAAAAAAAAAAAAAAGCCTGAATGCCGATTTTCAATTCTAACAACTGCCGACCACCCAAAAATCCACGCATCCCATTACCTCTATCGCCCCCAAATGCCCAGCTACAGACCATTGTGATACACCAGACACCTGTTAAAGGCGATGTACTTGACCTATTTGAATCCCACTTTAGGTGTGTCTTCTTGTGTTGCAGACCTGACTAAGACTGAGGAGCATGAAAATGTAAAAGTGCTTATTCATTTTTTTAAGTGAAAGGCTGTAGAGAATTTTACAAAGTCATTCATTCAAAAGCATACTGAGTACCAACTTGGTGGGTACAATGAGATAAGAATGACAGTGTGATTCTTGGAGTTCACCATCAAGTGGGAAGAGACAGCCACATCAGGAGTAGAAATGTGGTAAAGGCTGTGAGAGTAAGTGCAAGACACCACACAATTTCACATTTCTCTGCTTTTCCCTGTTATTCCCTCTGGCCCAAATGACATTTCACTTTAAATTTTAAAACACTACTCATCCTGTGTTATATCCAGTATTGGAATGTCCTTAATTCATGCCCCACTCTTCCCGGAAGAAGCACTACTTCCTTGGTACTGATAGTAACCTTCCTGTGTATTCTACATTCTCTATATTATCACAATGTGTCATAATCACCTGCTCACATACTTTCTTCCCCGTGGGAGTCCTTGAGGCTGGGATCACTTCTTAATTAATTTTATATCACTGGTGCGTAGGACAGTGTCTAGAAAACACACTTATATATACATTTGAACTGAACAGGTTCCATCAGGACAAACCAGGGCATATTTATACAAAGAATGATATTTGGGGAAGAAAGAGGGAGAAATGTACCCCAGACGTGAGAACAGTGTGTGGAGAGGCATGAAGATATGGGAAATACAGAATTGGGGCAAGGTGGGGCCAAGGGCTCATTTTCAGTGTTTCAGTGTTTCACAAGCGTGTGGTATGTGATGGGAAGGAAGTGAAGGGGTGTAATGAAATTGCTGAAGAAGTTTGGGTAGATGATAAAGGTTTTGTAAAGCAACATTCTGAAAGAAAACCTAATTCAAAGCATTGGTCCTTAATCTTTGAAGCGCACAGAGCCCTTCAAAATTTGCAAGCATCCATACACCCATTCCACAGAAAACAAGCAATTTGTATGCACAACTATATCACTACTGGGGCGGGCTCAAAATACCCCAAACCCAACCAAGGAACCCTGAAAAAAAAAAGTGTGTTTGGCTTTTGCCTAATCAGGAGTCGAGAAGCCTCAGTTTTAAAGCATCACTCACTAATGACTAAGTTGTCTTGTCTCCAGAACTTGCCCCCCACATCTCACCTGCCCTTTAGAATGTTAGGAACCTATCTACATGTAAGCTTAGCAGAAAGGAACTGAAGAAGCCACACAGCCTGGGCTAACTGAGGCCTCAACTGATAATGGCAGAAGGATTCTTGTAGTTCAGGTCATCGCAATGAAAGGATCTTATTGTGATAAGCCTTGTGCATCTTTGTGGAGTGTCCTGGCTACTCAGCTTCCCAAGAAAGCACTAATCCATAAGAATGCCATCCCGAGTCAGATTCTAAAGTTTGTCCAGTCCTGCATTCCATCTCCCATACTACAAATGGGTTGTGGGGAGGTATGGCTGGATATGAAAACAGATTACGGCACTAAACTTGGAAACTTATGGATGTTTTCTATTTAAGCCTCACATTCCTCCATCTCCTGCTGTGTATCTATTTTTCATAAATGTTTTTCATCCTGTAAACTTTTCATGAGGCTAGTTATTGGTTATCCCTACACTGTATCTTAGATTAAGATCTTTTATAAGCTAAAGAATTCTCTGAGGCAAGAGTAGTTATGCAGAAATATTAAATAGAATATCATTCCATGCAGGGGTTCCTGCATGTAGAAAGTGTGGAGTGTTCTTTTCTGAGCTTTTTAGGTTTTCTTCCGAAAGTTTCTTCCATTATCAAGTTCATTACTATAGCGGTTTTTCAAGCAGATTCATTTGGCGTCCTGAGATTGAGGAAGTAATACAAGCCAGGTTTCTTTATGATTTCTCAATTTTTGTAGAGCAGAGAGAATTAGTCTCCATACATTGCAGAAACATGTAGTAAATTCATGAATTCAAAGAAAAATAATTCAAAACAATGAGTTTATTCATTCAACAAACCTTTCAGTGCCATGTTAATGCTGCAAACACACACATGGTTTACATTAAATAAGTATCGCGTGATTGTAGTTGAGCAACAGGGAAAGCAGGGGATGGAGTTCATAGATTTTCCTCTAAGAGCGGAAAACAATAGAAGAAAAGGAGAAAGGGAAGTGGTTTTGTTTGTGGTAGTCTGCAAGTGGTTCTGAATTATGAGACTTTAGGGGGAGCCCTGATACGACCCTGAGAAAAAAAGACTGATATAGTTAAGTAAAGGGAAAAATGATCTTTATTCACCCAATTTAGGCTGGAATAGGTGGGAAGAGGCTTTAAATTATGGATTTTGCAGCAACAAAACTTACTGAGGCAGTTTCTTAAAGCCCCAGAGAAATTATTATGGTTTTCATCTTCGGGTCGGCACTGGCTTTGAATAGCAGCCTTGGAGAGTTTGAAGCTTCCTCTCTGTACTCCCGTTCCCCCCTCTAGCCATCCAGTGTTGGAAACCTTTTCATTTCAGAGACCAATTGAGTATGTTTGCCAAGGAGAAAGTTTTCACTCGACTCACTTCTCTATTTTCTTCCTGACGCAGAAAGCCGGAGTCAGACCTCTGGCCAATAGGAGGGCATTGACAAATCCTTCTCCTGGCCAGGACATAAAATATTTATACTCAGAGAAAGCTAGACTAAGTAGTCTGCAGAGTATTTTGCAGCGTAGAAGCCAAACACCTCCCTAAAAGAGCAGAGCATGTTCACAAAAGCTCCTCTTTATAGACTGAAAAGTAAACTCTGATTTCCATAGTAGAGGATTGCTTGATGTTCCTTTGACCAGTGCCCACTATGGACCTTCTTAAAACACAGTTTGCTGGATTGAAGGGCGGGGCGGGGTGGGGGGAGGATTGGGGGATGTTTTTTGAGTCACTTATTTACTTCCTTTTCCTTGCCATTATCAAAGGCATCGACTTCTGGGTGGGAGGGGTAGGCTTCAAGGCGGAGGCAAGATTTCCCTTCCTGGAGACCAGTCATCCAGGCCCTGACCCAGACGGCGGCCTTGGCGGGGAGTTTGGAGCAGGGCTCTGCTCGTTTCACCGTCTCGACATTATTTGCAATGGTGGGGAGAGGAGGCGAGCTTTGATGTGGAAGACACTCAAAGGAAAGCAGAGGACAAGGGGAAAAGCACCGTGAGGATAGCACCGCTGACCCTGGACAAGCCTTGGCTGGCCCTCCTGGCCCCGCCCCATCGCCACGGCCTCTCCATCAGCAGCAAAGGGCAGAGAGGGCTTTCCTTTTAGTTGAAAGCAGAGGGTGAGCTGAGCAGGCGGTTCAGAGGGTCATTAGAAAGCATCAAAGGAGGCAGCCTCATGATGGTAATAAGACGGCTGTGAGGAAATAAAGTGGGCATTGATCTGCACTATCGAGTGTGACATTTTAACCGAAGCTAAAAGCCAAGAGCAAATCTAGCCCTCTTATTCATCTGCCTGCCTGTTTTAGTAAATTGTCTTCCCCCTCCCCCCAAACCACTGGCCTCAGAGGTCACTTCATATTAGCTGGCTTGTTAATACTGAGGCAATCAATACTTAATCAACAAGTAATGGGATTTTGCAGTCATCCTGTATGATCTTTCAATAAGGCCCCGAATCCATCTCGGCCCATTCCAAGCCTGACGAAAGGTGTGTGGTTACAGCAGACCCTGGATTTGATGGTCTGATGCTCTTCGGCTGATCTGCATCTTATTAAGACACCAGGCAGCCACCGTCCTTCACCCCTTTGTTTCCTGATCCCCACAGAGCACAGCGTGGCACAGAATCCAAGCAGCTGAGATTTTACATGCATCAGTGGGAAAATTCAGATGTCTTTACTGCCGAAGGTTCAGGACTCTTTGGTAGCATCATACAATTAAAAAATGAATAAATAGAGGTCCGGAGAGAGAAGAGAAGCAGCCAGCAGGGGAATTGAAAAAGGGAAAAGTGGCTGATTTAATAGATGATATTAGGCCAGGGAGCTGGAATCTCCACACGTCCCAGTGTTTGAACTTTGGGCCCCCCGGGGCCATTCTCCAAATGGGCTCCATGACTGAGGAGGGGAGAGAGACAGGGCTGGGCATTGGCTTAGGGACATCCAAAGGGGGCTCCGAAGGAGTCACCTGGGTACTATGATACTGAGAGAAATTGGTTTTGTGACACAGGACTTGGTTTTCAGTACTCCCTTGGTATCTTGATGAGTATCGGCGTTTTGTCCACTTGTAATACTGCAATTGCCTTCCGTAGATGTTTGAAGGGGTCTCAGCATCAGGGAAAGCCTGGCTGCAGGCCTCACAGGATCCCCCAGAGCAGGTTTTCTTTGGTGAATTAGCCACTTGCCATTGTCTCACCTTTAGACTTCCAGGCTTAGAAAATAGATCTTGACAGTGTCTGACTCAGTGGTGCCAATTCATGCTAAGGAAGGTCAGTGAGTGATGAACATAACTGGGATGCTGATTTACTGTTATAACTTTCAAGCAAATAACCCATCAGACAAATGGGGCAGACACAGGGCCTCACCAGCATATCCTGGCGCTTCGGAAAGGAAGCTACATTATTAGAAGATTGATCGGCAATCACAGAATTAGATTGAGGGGAATTAGGAGATGGTACACAAATATTTAATGGCAACAAGATCTAGTGCCACGACGCATCCAGCTCTACAATCGGCTAGGCCTGCTATTCTGCAATTTCCACCAAACTTCCTGTCTGTGAACACCTCCCCCATTATGGATGTGTATTATTTCATGACAACCTAATAAAATAGGCATGATCAGTAGCCACATTGTACGGATGAGTAGATTGAGACTTAGAAAGTGGTTGAATTGTGCACCCAAGGTCATATAGGAGCTAACACATAGGAAAGCAGAGATGCAAACCCACACAGCCTGACCCCAGAGCAGTGATATAAACACCCTAGCCATATTGCCCTGGCTCTGCCATTTACTAGCTGCATGACTTTGAACATGGCCTTTAAAACAGGCCTTAGTTTCTCTAAACCATACACTGGGAATACTAATCATCCCTATCTCACTGCAACTGTAGCCCTCAGTGTAAGAGTTTGGCTTAGAGTAAGCACTCCCTAAATGTTAGTAATATTATGATATCATTGTAGCATCCTCATATACATGGAAGCTTGATACATCGTCTTCCCTCTTGCGCTCTGTGGATGGTTTCTGCCAACATGTCCACTTTTTGGTTCATACTTTATCTCCTGGAGGTAAAACAGAATTCCAGGTACTCTGATGGAAGCTCTGACTAGCAGGGTGCTAGCTAAGAAATTTTATGGTTTTCCCTTGGTATTGCCTGTGGCTGCTAGGAGGATGCACAACATCCAAAGTCTATTTTCAAGAAATTCACTAGATTTGCCTTAAAAATAGTTTTGAGGATCCTAGCAGCAAAGGTAAAGAGAGAAGCTAAAATGTAGTGTTTCCTTTATCTGACTTAATTTGACTGTTTTCAAGACAGACAAAGATGTTCCTAAATACTAAACTTTTCTTGTAATAGTTGATTTCCTTTAAAAGACTCTCTTTCCTAATAACAGAAAAATTTGTGTTCACCTTTCACAATTCACACTGTATAAAAGTTTCCAAAATAAAAAGAGAAAGTTTCTAGTAATATAACTCCTTAGCTGATCTTGACTTTAGACATTGTGCTTTCCATCACCGACTTGGCTGGATTTCTCTTCCCTAAATATTGTGCTCATCAGGTCCCTCGGCTTCTAAATAATTACTTTTAACAGCTACCTAATCACTACGGCAAAAAGTCTCCCCCACCTCGTTTCTTCAACCCAGTGCCACCACATGTGCTCATCTCACCAGCGTGAGGGCCACGGCCCCCCTGTGCAGACCTTTGTTTAAGTTAGAGTTGTGCTCACCTCCCTTGGCACTTTCCTCCAGTTGTTATTGCCACAAGGAATGTCCCCACCTTAGCCTCACTAACCCACACCTGAGTTGAAGATCCTTTCTCCATGAAATGAGTCCTGAAACTTCAATCCTGCTAAAATTCTCTGAACCTCTCCAGCACTTATGGTCTATACTTCATGATTGGCCAAATTATGTTGTCCATATTCTCTGTTCTGTTTCCTGTATATGCATCCTATCTCCCTTATTAGATCACAATTTCCCTTGTGGAAGGACCCAGTCTTAGACTTCTATCAAGTTTGTATGAAAATGTTAAGTGCATGGCAGGATTTTAATATATACTTGTTGATTAAAACGATTGTGTTTAGACAATTCATTAACATGGTAAGAGTATTAAAGCATTATTCCTGTCATCATCATTATTAAAAGCTATAATAATACATGTTTTATAATCATAAATGTAATAATTGGTAAATTATTATTTACAAATCAATCATCCAGCTAAAGAGTTGACATATATTTTCTCATTCCATCCTCAGAAAGTGATCTGGGCTAGGTATCACTGCCCTTACTTTATAGCCAAGAAATCGGAGTTTCTAAAAATTTAAGCTAGGGCGCCTGGGTGGCTCAGTTGGTTAAGCGGCTGCCTTCGCCTCAGGTCATGATCCTGGGGTCCCGGGATCGAGTCCCGCATCGGGCTCCCTGCTTGGCGGGGAGTCTGCTTTGCCCTCTGACCCTCCCGCCTCTCATGTGCTCTCTCTCTCTCATTCTCTCTCTCTCAAATAAATAAATAAAATCTTTAAAAAAAAATAAAAATAAAAAAATAAAAATTTAAGCTATTTGGTCAAGATTGCAGAACCCGGGAATGGTGGCCTTGGGATTTGAAAGCAGGTTTATGGGATTCTTATTTATTCACACAACACCATATGCACCTATCTTGCAAATGTTCTTTCAGCTTATTTCTTTGTAAATTGACACCTGACCTCCAGTTTGTGAAACTGACCAAAAGAACTTTATGTGAGTGCAAGGAATTCTAGCTTTTACTCTCAATACATGCAGTGTTACTGTCCCGGTCAACCTAGGCTGTCTTCTCCCAGCCCATAGCAAAGCTCTTCACCTGTACGGCTCCTCCTGACACTCAGGAGAATACTTGCTTCTTCCTATTTCCCAGTCTTTCTCTCATTTTATAAAAACTGAATATTCAGGTCAGATCCTTTGAAAACACTTCAGAAGGAACGCTTCTTGTGCCACCAACTACGACTCACTTTTCTTTTGGAAAACAGAAGTATCTATACAATAGTAGATAAGTGACTTTGAACTGGTTCCCTGAAATTCCTAGAGGAACCTCTCAAAAAGAGTAGCTGATTTTGGCTTTACTGCTTTAGGATTGCTGAATGTGTGTATCATGTTTGGAAAGGGATTCTGGTAAAGAGAAGTTTTCTGGGCTCTACTGAGATCATAACACTTCTTTAAAATTAATAAACTTCATTTTTTAGAGCCGTTTTAGGAACAGAGCCAAGTTGAGAGGAAGGTAAAATATAGATTTCCCATAGACCCCTGCTCTTCCACATGGATGGCCTCCCCCATCACCTGAGTCCCACACCACAGTGGTACATTTGTTACATTGGATGAAGCGCCACTGATGCATCATTAGCCTCCAAAGTCCATAGTTTACATTGGAGGGGCACTCTCGGGGTTGTATGTTCCATGAGTTTGGGTAAATGTATAAATTATGTGTATCCACCGTTATGGTATATACAGAACAGTTTCACTGAAGGTCTTCTGTGCTCTGCCTATTCATCTATCCCTCTCTCCTCATGCCTGGCAATCTTTTTCTTATCTTTTTATTTTTTCCAAGGTTTTGCCTTTTCCAGAATGTCATGGTTGGAATCACATACCCTGGAGTCTTTTCAGATTGGCCTCGTTCACGGTCATATGCACATAAGTTTCCTCCCTGCCTTTTCATGGCTCCATAGCTCATTTCTTTTTTGCGCTAATAATATTACATTAACTGAGTGTACCACAATTTCTCTGTCCACTCATTTATGGAGGACGACTTGGTTGCTTCCAAGTTTTGGCAATTATGAATAAAGTTGCTCTAAACATCCATGTGCAGGTTTTGGTGTGAACATAAGTTTTCAGCTACTTTGGGTAAATACCAAGGATCATGATTGCTGGATCATATCGTAAGATTGTGTTCAGTTATGCAGGAAACCACCAAACTGTTTTCCGAGTGGCTATACCATTTTGCATTCCCATCATCATGGAACGAGAGTTCCTGTTATATATGGCACATCTTTACCAGCATGTGCTGTCAGCATTTTGGATTTTGACCATTCTAATAGATGTGTAGTATCTCATTGTTGTTTTAATGTGAAATTCCCTAGTGACACGTGATGTCAAACACTTTTTTTATATGCTTACTTACCAACTGTATGTGTATCTTCCAGGCTGAGTCTCCTGGTATCTGAAGAAGGAGAAATGTACGTATGCATCATTTCTCATTCAAGGTTGAGCATTGGTCTACCAAGCTGAGCCTCAATCCTCAATGGATGGGAAATATGAAAAGAGTGAATGCAACTTGTGCTCTCTGTGAGGGTAACCCACTGAGGTGAACAGATTCAGTAAGACTTAAAAAAAAATTAACTTGTTTTGTTCCAGTTTTGCAAAGGCAACAAAACAACTTGAAAAGTCTGTCATTTCTGCTCATTAAGCTACCAGGCCTCTCCTTTGCTTGCAAGTTGACTGTCTCTTTCTGCCCCCTTGCTCATAGAGCATTAGTGCTGAAGAACATGCAGTGTTCCAAGAATTCTGGTATAGAAGTAACTGTACAGGTTGATGCAAACCATCAAACTTCAAGAAGTTATATGTCAGGCAGTAAGAAAGATATGACTGCATAGAAAGACTACTCAAGAGGTGCCATGGCAATAAACCACATGCCACAGAGCTTAGCTCGGGGACCTACTGGCTGTGTCAGTCCCCACTTCGCAGCACCAGCATCAACAACATTCTTTCCCTCCTCTGCTCCACTTCCCAGCACTCTGTGGCCCTTCTTACTCCCTGACCGTTCTCCAGCCTGTCCTCCTTAATTTGCCTTTTAGTCAACTGGCTCTTCTTTCAGACTCATACCTGCCTTTCACTTCTTGTTGTTGACTTCAGAGACATCCAGAGACCTGGCACCAGTACTCTAGGGGGCTGCTGACCTTAGAGTCATTGGTGTTCTGGGTCCTCCTAAGGCTTTCAAGACAGGGCAACCGATGCCAGTGGCTATTTATGGTTTCCCATTAGAAAAGTCAGGCTCATCTCTCATTCTGCCTGGCAAAGATACCCAGCTGCCATCTGAAGCCACGGGCTCTGCCTCCTCTTTGGGGAGAAAGCAGATGAATACTAGTTGAGTAGTTCCTTCTAGTCACCAGTTGAGGGAGGTTACTGAAGGGAAGTAAAGAAAAATCTCAAGACCGCTTAGAGGGAAGGACCCCAAAACCCGCATCTGTGAACGCATTTAGCTTGGTTTCTTTTATGCCCTGATCTAGAGGTCAGTGCTGACTTTTCTGGCTTTTCAATGACTGTAGGAGAAGTGATTTTGGACTTTCCTTGAGACACCAATTGTCATGCCAAGAAAAATTCAAAGGCTTTAAAGTGTCCTAATGTAAAAGGAAAGAAAGCCCCGCATCTATGTAGCGTAGCTCCCATTGCATCTCTACTCCCCCCCTTCCCCCTCCCTCACCCCCTCTACCCCCCCACCCTCTCTACCTCTCCACCCTGCTTTGGGTGAAGAAATCCCCATATGTGGACTATTTCTATGTATTCCTTACCATCTGGCTTATAGTTGCTTTTGGCTAATGGGAAGCACCACCAAGATTGAGAGTGGGGTGGGTATTGTTCCTTCAGCTCCCTGCTTGCTGGGTTATTGGGGGTTGACTCTGTTTCTCTAGTGAAGACCTGGACTCCTGTGAGGCAGGCTTTTCCCCTGCTATGGCCAGCCTCTCTGGGTTCTGTTCTTCCTCCCTTTGTCCATTCAGTCAGGAGTGGTAATTGATCCCAACTATTCCTAGCCTTACAGTACTACCATTCTTTTATGTTTCCCATATCCCTGCCCTTTTAATTGTCCCTTTATTAGGCTTTCTTCAATTATCCTCTTAAGTGTGCTATCACTGACTTTCACTGATACCATATACAATAATGACACATTGAGAAGGAGGAAATGTCTAAAGACTCTTAAGATCGAAATAAAAATTCAAAATTTGGAGGGCTTTCTGAAAGAAAAAAATATTGTACGCTATTTTACCTTCTAACTTGAGAGGACTCTTTTACGTGAGCTATGAGTATAGTATATGTTTATATTTTGGAAGGGGATGGTGGTAAACTTAGAAATTAGGATGAGCATCACATGTGAAAATAAATGATGCTGTGAATGGCATACTTCTCTAGTGATTATGATAAAGCCCCAACTCTTAATTTGGATAAATTGCTAACAACCCAACTTAGCACACCCATTTGCAGTAATCATTATTTTGCTGACTTGGCTCTATGTCTGGCTTGCATTTCAATAGTGAATGCAAAGCCTATAAGCATTTAAGGGCTTTCTTGCTACACATCTCCCTATTCACAAGGAACCCAACCCAGAATCAGAACATCCTAATGCCTGTGCTATATTTCTGGTCGAACATGAAGAAATTTTGAAGTATGGTTTAACTCTTAAATGTTATCAAGGGTCTTTGGAATCAGTTGCTAATGCTAGTTGTGAAGTTCAAAAGACATCATTTCAAAACTAAAGCCATTAGCCAACTGCTTTATTAACATAATGAATTGTATTTAGATGGAGCGCTTAACCTTGGCATGCACTCAGTCCTTGCTCTGTCACATGTGCATGAGAAAGGACATGGGTGGGTATGTGCATCAAATGAGTCTAGTCCAATCATTACCTGAATGTCTTTCTGACGATCAGTCAAATTAACAAGCTGCATTATAATGATTTTCCCCCCATTGGCCACTTTTGTGAGTTGGGAGATTCCATTAGTCATTTAGAAAAGAGCCTTGGTCTGGGAGTTCTGGCCCTAGGTTTATTACTAACCAACCAGTTTGAGTGTTTTTGAACAAGTCATTTAACTTCTCCGACCTTCTGTTTCTTTATAAAGTGGAGCATTTGCTAAAGTTATTTTCCACACTAAAGTGGTCTGGCCAGGCCCCTCCAAATATGTGTGGGCTCCATTTCTCTGTAGTGGTGATACTTTGGTATCTTGACAATGTCTGGAGTTTAGAATAGCATTTATTTGCATGCCTAGACATCTCAAGGTAGTTGAGAAAGAGAGCTATGTATTCTGAACATAGATACTCTGTCCCCAAAACACAGTGATACCCACCTCTGCTCTCTAGAAACCAAATTCATCTGCTGGTTTAATATCAGCTTGACCTTCCAAGTCCATATCTCTGTTCCAGGCCAGCTTTGATTTTGTTTTCAGCTGAGCTGTCTATTTTTCTTTGATGTGATAGTTTATAAAGCAAACTTGAAGGGACTCTGAAATTGGTCTGGGCAGTGTTGTTTTAGCAGAGGCCTTGAACCTCAGTGGAAGGAGGCCAATCATACATTCTGCATGTATTTTACCAAAGATGACAGTCCGTAGCTAATGCCTCGAAGCCTGCATCTTGAGACACCTTTAACCGAGTACAGCTCAGATGGAGAGAAGGGCAAGGAAAGGCAAATGAACATCTGGCAAGGCCAAGAGTGTTATGAGTTGTATCCAATACCAAGCATGTCCTGATTAAATATTTCATGCTTTCCCCAGCCAGACATCACCTAACTATCAGCTGTTCTCTTCAGCAGGGATAAATTCACCTTTACGAGAGGATGCACTAGCTGGGGTTATATCAGCATGTTTAAGAAGTGTCATGAAAAGTTTGTTTGCACCTGCTTGTATGACCCATCTTCCTTTCCTCTTTCCCTCTTCTCTCTTCTTTTCTCTCTCTTCTTTTCTTCTCACCCCACCCCTGTCTTATCTTGGAGACAGATTTTACCTGGAAGGATCAGCCTGAAAATATTTTCTTTCCTTCCAACACTAGGATCCATACTCTCCACAGGTTAAAGGGGGCTACAGGCTAGTTCCTGGCTCTGGAACCTTCCAGCATAGGCCATGAGCCTGGCTGGACTGTACTGTGTGTCTGCAAATTTGGTTTGTTGTTGGTTTTTTTTGTTTTTTTTTTTTTTGCAGAGTTCTTAGCTATGTTGTTAGGTGAATACGCTTCATGGTTGCTGTATCTTTTGTTGGATTCCTCATCCTTAATATGTAGTCTTCTTAATTCTATTAGAGCTTTTTTCCCTTTAAATGTTATTTTGTCTTATGTTAATATTGCTACTGCCTTCTTTTTAGCAAGTTTTTACATAGTGTATATATTTTTCTTTCCTTTGTCTTTAACCTTTTAATGTGGCTTTGCTTAGGAGATCACCTTTGTGTAGCATATAACTTTATCTGTTTAACCAAATCTGATCATCTCTATATTTTAATATGTATTAAATGTATTTAATATATATGTTTATGTACTTACTGTGCATTTGTACATACCATTTGCATTTGCTGTGATTACTGGTATATTTTTGGTTATTTAAACCATCATACTTTGTGTTTGCTGTTTACTATCCTTCTTTTCTTCCCTTCAGGCTTCTTTTAAATTGAGGTTCTTTACTATGCCTCTCCAGCTATCACCATCTATTTTCTTTCTATGGTGATTTGGAACGTATGCATTACATTTCAATTCGCTTAATTTTTTAACATACTTACATGACTATAATTTTTTACATATATCAACAGAAACTCACTTTTTTCTATATTTTTCCTAAATAGTAGAATAATATTAGCACAATCTGGTTACAAACATTCCACTTTCCATGATTCTATTGTCTAGAGTCATAATTTTGCTTATAATAACTTAAGAACAAGAGTTTGAAAAAGGCAGTCAATATAGACTTAAATTGTCTGTTAACTTCAATCAGTTTCTGTCCTCTTCACAGTTCAATTTTCCCCCTAAACCTTTCTTGGGAAGATGTTTTTCATTTTATTTGGTGTGTTTCATTTTATTTTTGAAGAAGTGTATATCTATTCATTCTTTTAATGGGGACCTGTCTGGGGAAAACACCCTTCATTTTCATGTGTCTAAAAATGTATTTACTTTGTCCCTATTTTTGAAAGATAGTATAGCTAGGCATAAAATTCTAGGGTTGACAGTTAATTTCCATCAATTCATTGAAAATAAGAATCCACTATCTTGTGGCCTCTAATATTGCTACTAACAGCCTATTGTCTCCATAAAATAAAATAAAATCAAACACCTATCATCTCCTCTGGGTAACATGACTTACCTTTATGGGAATGTTTAAGACTTGTTTATTTAATTATTTATTTATTATCTTTTTTATTAAAAACATATGATAGTTCCAATTGCTTAACATCTTCATCAATTGTTGGTATTTTTAATTTGAGAAATTCTAGCAGGTGGAGCATATTGTTGTTTTAATATGCATTTTTCTAATGATTAATGATGATGAACATCTTTTCATGATTGGTTTATTTGTTTTTGTGTAAGTACAGGCTTTTTTTTTTTAAACTGAAGTGTAGTTGACACACAATGGTACATTAGTTTCAAGTGTTTGACATAATGGTTCCATAACTCTATACATTATGCTATGCTCAGCACAAGTGTAGCTACCATCTGTCACCGTACAATGCTATTATAATACCACTGACTATATTCCTTATGCTGTACCTTTCAACCCCATGACTTATCCATCCTATAACCAGAAGCCTGTATCTCCCACTCCCCATCTCCCACTTTCACCCATCCCTCCTTCCCTCTCCTCTCTGGCAACCATCATTTTGTTCTCTGTGTTTATGGGTCTGTTTCTGCTTTCATTTGTTTGTGTGTATTGTTTTTTAGATTCTACATATAAGAGAAATCATGTAGTATTTATCTTTCTCTGTCTGACTTATTTCACTTAACATAATACCATCGAGGTCCATCCATGTTGTTGCAAATGGCAAGATTTCGTTTTTTTTTTTTTTTTAAGGCTAAGTAATATTCTACTGTGTTTGTGTGTCTGTGTATGTGTATATATGTATATACATATATACACACATCTTTATCCATTCCTCAATTGATGGACACACTTAGATTGTTTCCATATCTTGGCTATTGTAAGTAATGCTGCAATAAACATAGGGGTGCATATATCTTTTTGAATTAATGTTTTCCTTTTCTTTGTGTAAGTAGCCAATAGTGGAATTACTGGATCATATTGTACGTTTCTTTTTAATATTTTGAGGAAACTCCATACTGTTTTTCATAGTGGCTACATGAATTTACATTCCCACCAACAATACATGGGGGTTCCCTTTTCTCCACATCCTTGCCAACACTTGTTATTTATTGTGTTTTTGATTCTAGCCATTGTGTGACAGGTGTAAGGTGATATTTCATTATGGTTTGGATTTGCATTTCCCTGATGATCAGTGATATTGAGCATCTTTTCATGTGTCTGTTGGCTATCTGTCTGTCTTCTTTGGAAAAATGTCTATACAGGTTCTTTGTCCATTTTTAATCAGATTATTTGTTTTTTTGGTGTTCAGTTGTATGTTCTTCATAAATTTTGGGTATCAACCCTATGTAGGATATATCATTTGCAAATGTTATATCCGATAAGGGGTTAGTCTTATTTATTTATTTATTTATTTATTTATTTATTTATGCATTAAAATAGAAAATATATGTTGAAGCATGAAATTATGGCTCCATCTTGAATGAACAAACTTTTTTAAGAAATTAAGATGATATTTAAAAAATGTTTATAGAAATGCAGACAAGCAACAAAAAAAATTTAATTCAACCATATAGAAAATCTGGGGTCATGTATATATATTTTTTTAGCTGTGTGTTAATAACATCTTCCCACTTTGAGAGATAACCATCTATATCATACTTTAATGACTTCATAGAGAAACATCTGGACTTTAGCTAGAAGTACTCAATGTAACTTTAGGAAAATCACATACACGTTATCTCTCTTTTCTAATATTCTGCTAACATCTGAAGGGCAGAGGAAAGGATGAGGCTATATCAATTTCATATTTTGAGGAAATGGATGGGTAGAATAGTAAGTAAACAATGGATGGTTGAGTGTATCAGTAAATGGGTAAGCAAATGAATAATTAGTCAGGTGAGCAAGAAAACCACCACACGTTGCACACTCCCATTTATTTAGTCATCTTCCCAGTCATGTGGTTGGAAGTAATGATGCTACTAAGACCTTTAAGTCTTCTATTGATTATCAGTGTGTTTTAGTATAGTGCCAATGTATAAAACAGCACTATTTAGAGCATCTTATTGTATAAGGAGTGGCTCTATTGCTGCCTCTCAGATTTATCTTAGATCTTGGAATCATTTAAAAGATCACTCAATTTTTAAAAATGAGCAATTTTTATATTTTTTCTAGAAAAGAGTGAATCCTTTTGCATGTCTGTTTACACATTGACTAGAAATATGTGTGTGTATGTGTGTTTGAACACACACATGTGCACATGCACATCAAGCACATTATCCAGAGTGACCCCAGCACAAGTATTTCTGCATGGAGTTCACACATAACCCAGGTACAGGAGATCGATTCCTTTCTGGAAGTCCATAATGGCTGAGAAAGTCAATATTCCTGTGTCAGGGACTGGCACACCATGTTCTAAAGATGCAACATGAATTGACATCAAAATCTTGCTTGAGTTTATTAGATCTGCAGTAGAAAAGACCCTGTTTCTGGACCAGAAAATGCACTTTTACATCTAGTCATGCTCTCTGTAACTAAGAGGACCAGGCAAGAGATTTCATACCATTTGAGACTCATCTCTTATACCAGAAAATAATTTAATGCTCATCAGCTGATGGTTGGTTGGTAAAAGCTAACACATTATAGTTTGAAAATCATCATTATTTAAAATAAAATAGTCAAATTTAATTTCTATCTATCAGAAATGTCTAATAAGTAGTCATAAATCTTAGAATTGCAGAGGCTTTCTAGAGAGCATCTCATTCAATGTCTCATATTCATGCAGGTAAAATACTATTACTTTTTATATCAACTACCACTATTTAATAATACTATGTTTCAGGCACTGCAATAGGCCCCGGTGAACAATACACAAACTCTACCTTCTAGTAACTTTAGGTTCAGTATCTTACAGATGAGGAATCTGATATGCTTCATGTTATGTAAAGGGTCCTCTTCATAGACATACAGCCAATCCCTGATAGAGAAAAGATTAGAACCGAAGCTTCCTGCAGATAAATGGCCTGCAATTCATTTTACACAAAGCAAATCCTATATGTATTAACTGATATTAATGTAAAAAGGTTTAAATGGAGTTCCAGGATACTGAAACAAAAGTAACCCAAACATCCAGCTCCAGTATCATTTATTGTAATAGTAATAGTTACTTCTTTATATTTACTAAATAATTACTTCTCATAGAAACCCAATGCAATAGGCTTATTAAACCCATTTTACAGAGGAAAAAAACCCTAAGGCACTAAGTTCATAAGTAATTTGCCTTAAACAACAAAGCTTATAGTTGGCAAAAGAGGATCTAATATTCTGGCTCCTGACCACTCTGCTATCTGGCCTCTCAGGAGAGTGACCAATGATGTTACAGGTCAAGAAATATTTTCAAATCATGAATAAGTTATAAACCTCATTTTTCGCTACATGCTTCCTAGTTTTAAAAATCTTTGAAACATCAAGGAAAAAAAAAGAGACAAACCAAAAAGCAGACCCTTAACTACAGAGAACAAATTGGTGGTTACCAGAAGGGAGGTGGGTAAGGGGAAGGGTGAAATTGATGATGGGGTTTAAGAGTATATTCATCATGATGAGTACTGGACTATGTACAGGATTGTTGGATCACTATATTGTACACCTGAGCAAATAGAACACACTGGGATTAAAATAAAACAAAAACAAAAACAAACAAGAATGATCTTTGAACAAAAATTCCTACTAATTAGAAGACTTCATATCTTGGCTATGCCAAATAAAAGGCTATTCTTGAGGGCAGTGGGTCCCATTTCTCTTTGAAAATGGGTATTTTTTTAACATTCGAAATTCTCAGATTCCTATTTATACATTTAGTTATTCATACATTTCTTGTCAAACCTATGGATCTCTGAGTACCTTATAGTTGTTTATAGTCTTCCAGCTCCTAAAGTTGGACTAGCATTGGGGTAGAACTTGAAGAACAGAGATGTTTTTCTTGATCTACATTTTTTTTATATCTGTGTTTTAGTTTTGTTCTCTTAAATGCTCTATTTTTCTCTGAAATAAAACTAATACTTTTTATTTCAACTGTTCATATTTTGAAATAATCCCACCAGGACAGAGACAGGCTCTTAAATCTATAGTAAAATAGAAACATTTCACCAGAAAAGATTTCATTTCATTTTTGGCTCTTGGATTTATATCTCCTATAAAAATGAGCTTCACACTTGCACTTGCGTACCCCTGCAGCTCTCACAAGAAGGAAAAGGAAGGGAGAGAGCTCTGTGGGACCCATACAAGTATCACACCAAGTACTAGACTGTGCTTTTAGTCCTAAAAATTGGAATTTATAATAGCTTATACTCTCTATGGTTGCAAGTTAAAAACATATTATCAATTTCCCAAAGAAGAATGTAGAGTTTTTCAGAGTGACAATCCAGTAGCACATGCATTTATAATTATATAACATAGTGTTCAGTACATAGTAGGCAGTCAATGCTCTATGGCTGATTTGTTTGATAAACTACTATAAACAAGATGCCACTATGTAGAAAAGCTAATAATGGTTCTTAGCCTGTCTATATCATTTCGTTCGATGTTAGCAACACCCAGCGTCTTAGTCTTCATTCTCTAGTTATGCTTAAGGTTGATCTCAGGGAGAAAGCCTTATGACTCTGAGAATATGATTACCAGCTAGCATATTCTGTCTAAACAATCAAACTGTTGTGTATTGTAGAAAGAAACTGTGTTTCTTAGGTTATCCCACTGCAATACACAAGATAAAACTCTTAAAATTTTTACTTCAAAAATAATAAGCTTTATGTACCAAATAAAGGAAACACATGCATCACAAAGCAAGCCTTGGTGTTTCATTACAAAGCACTTAGTGGTAAATTTCTTTGAAAAATGGAGCAATATACAAAAGTAAAATTCTATAGAAGAAGCACAAATGTAGGGAAGGCCATTGTGGGTAGAGACGGCATCCCCCAATAAGTATGCTCCCCTAGTCTTCCAGTCAAAACTTCAGATGTGTTTCCATATCTGGGATGGCTGAGTAAGCTTCTACTGGCTGACTCCCTCACAGTTAGCAACTATAAACTATGGACAAAATATACAGACAATGACTCAAAGGCACTGGAGATTAACAAAGCAGGAGGATTCTGGGGGAAGTTGACACTATGAAAAAGAGAATGGCAAGTTGATTTGCCAATTTTTTTATGGTTTTTAGACTAAGGGCAAATCACAGTTGGCACTGAGGAAGGCTCTTAAAACTCTAATAGAAAACCTACAAGCTTTTGACACAAAGGAACAGAGGAAAGAGTTTGAGGCAAACATAGCAACTGCAAAGTAGGGGTCCATCTCAGAAAGGAGAAAGACAGGGAGAAGGGACTCCAATTTCTGTGCCTCCAATCTCTGGCTTTCCTCTGAACCATGCATAGGCAAAATAGAGTCCAGCTAAATATTAAAGAACTGCACTCAAGAGCTCAAGAGACAGAACCAGGCCAACTTAATTGCCTCCTAAAACAAAAACAACTTATCTTTCTGGGGGGATAAAACAGAATCCGATGTCTTTATAATAGAATAGTTATAATATTTGGAATATACCTCAAAATTATTTGACCTACAAAGAACCAGGAGACTGTTATCCATTTTTAAGATAAAAGACAATCCTTGGAAACCAACGCTTTGATGACCAGGATTCTGGAATAGACAATTATAATTATGCACAATAATGTAGAAGATAATATGCTTATAATTCATAAAATATAGAATAGTTCAGCAGCAATATAAAAACTTAAAAAGGAACTAAACAGAAATTCTAGAACTGGAAAATTCTAGTATATGAAAGAAAAATATAACTGGATGGGCTTAGCAGGAGACCGGAGACAAAAAAAAGGAGAGTTGGTGAACTGGTAGACAGGGGATTAGAAATGATCAAATCTGAAGAACAGAGAGAACAAAAGATTTAGAAAATAAGTCTCAGGGGCAGGTAAGGTATGGGCATACCCTGTTTTATTGTGCTTTGCTTTGTTGCGCTTCACAAATGTTGCGTCTTTTACGAATTGGAGGTTTGTGGCAACTCTGCGTCAAGCGAGTCTACTGGGGGCACTTTTCCAACGGCATTTGCTTACTTCATGTCTCCGTGTCACATTTTAGTAATTCTTGAGATATTTCAAACTTTCTCATTTTGATTAAATGTGTTATGGTGGTCTGTGATCAGTGATTACGACTTGATGAAAGCTCAGATGATGGTTAGCATTTTTTAGCAGTAAAGTATTTTTAATTAAGATATGTACACTTTTTAGACATAATGCCACTGCACACTTAATAGACCACAGTATGATGTAAACAAAACTTTCATTTGCACTGGGAAACCAAAAAACTCATCTGACTTTCTGTATAGCGATTACTTGCTTTATTGCAGCGGTCTGGAACCAAACTCACAGTATCTCCCAGGTATGCCTGTCATAACAAAAGATCAAATACACATGTAATTGGAGTCTCAGAAGGGGAAGAAAGGGCTAGAAAAACTATTTGAAGAAATGATGTTTGAGCAGTTCCAAAATTTGGCAAAAGACATACATTTTCAGAATCAAGAAGCTTAGAACATCCCAAGTGGGATAAATAGGAAGAAAAAAATGTGCCTAGGTACAATCATAATCAAATGACTAAAAAACAGAGATAAAGAAGAGACTCCAGATTTTCAGCTGGCCATATGGTTGCTTGAAATAAAAACTACACCTCCCTGGGGCGCCTGGGTGGCTCAGTCGTTAAGCGTCTGCCTTCAGCTCAAGTCATGATCCCGGGGTCCGGAGGTAGAGCCCCACATTGGACTCCCTGCTCACCGGGGAGTCTGCTTCTCCCTCTCCTTCTGTGCCTCCCCCCACTCATGTGCACACTCTTTCTCTCTCAAATAAATTAAATCTGTAAAAACAAAAACAAAACTACACCTCTCAGTCTCCGTTACAATGAGATGTGGCCATGTGACTTAATGTTGACCAACTGTGTGGTAGGGAAAGTGAGGCATACCATTCCCAGGACGCGTCCTTAAAGAAAAGAGATATGCATCTTCTTCTTTTCTGCCTTCTTGCTGACTGTGGTGGAAGTCTTCTTGGACAGTGAACGAGAGGGAAAGAGACAACGGGGAAGGAACCCGGGGCTTCTGATGCAGAGGACCATTCTGGCTTTGAATGACCTCACACCAGCCTCAGGATGTTGTCTGGGACAGAAATAAACATATCTCTTTGTCTTGGAGAAAAATAAAATTTTTATCTGTTGCTTTTGATTTTCTGATCCTACAACGAAACTTATACTACATTAATACAGTTAAAAACATCTTGTATCAATGTCAGGGAACACTTTACACAGGGCAAAAAGCAAACATGAATAAGTCAGAAGTCTGGCAAAGAGGTAATTAGATTTTTTTTTTAATTTCTACTTTAATAAGGTAAGAGGTTATTAGTGGAATCAAAGTGCTATTCTCTTTGGTATTTTTCCCAAGCTTAATGTAAGTAATGCTTTGTTAAATGGCTCAGAGGAGTTTTCAATCAATCAACTTCAAAAAACAAAGGAAGAAAGTCATAAACATAATTGAAGGAGCCTACTGATATTTTCCATTTTCCTCCCATCCTGGGTTTGTTATAAATTAAAGCCAGTGCTCATTCACTGTCTCTCACCTGTTCTCATTTAACTTCTCCTGAAGGTCTTGGCTTGCCATGAGGTTTCCCTAAGTCTCTATCTCTTTTTACTAGACAGGAAAGGCTCATTGTTTCAGCACGTAGGAGAAGTGGCTGGGTTTCTCCACTTCATGTTGGTGTAGAACTGTGACCCCCCACGGGGCTGTGGATTATGGTGTGTTCTTCTAGATGTCTGATTGGACTGGCCCCATCCTCACAGGATTTTCAGCTCTGACCCCAACTCTCCCTGGGGTTCAGTGAGACAGATACCACTTAATGATGTTGCTCTACGAGAGAGCAGGTACCTCTTGCATAATTTTTCAGCACAGTTTGTTTTTAAGACTATAAAAGAGCCAGTATTTTTTTTTTAAAAAACATCAACAATGACATCTCTATCTATGTACTTCTATGTAGATAGCTCTTCTATCTATAGGGTTTGTCTAAATACTTTGTCTAATATATACATATGTATCTCTATATTGGACAAAGTGTTTAGGAAATAAACCATTAATTTAAAGCAGGATCTTAAAGCAAAACACTTCATTAGGCCACTTAGGTGGCTGACTATCTACTGGTGAATGTTTCTCTGGTTTTCTGATTCTTGTGAGTTGCCTCTATTAGGGCTGGCCAGCCAGCTCTCATGTGATTCTCACATGGCTTCATTGTCAGCAGCTTCTGATGCTCTAAGGATCAATACTTCAGCGCTAAACATCAGGGCGACTTGATGTCAAGGCTTTCTCCCTAAATAGTGCTGCCCAACTGATACTTTCTCTGAACATTTGTACAAGGAAGCAGATCTGTCCTCTCTGCGTCTATTTTGCACTTGATGCCAATTTAAATTAAGTACAGACAGGAGGATGGCTGCTGCTCAGGGTCCTTCATTTCCCATACCTGTGTAATGGCTAATCAAGGAAATTTTGGTACTTTGCAGGTTGTAGTAGCTTCTCCTGTGTCACCTCAATAAACTCCCTATGACTCAGCTTCTGTGGCCTCCTCCAGCTTGATGTTCTGGTCGACCTGGAGGCTCATCACATTTGCTCTAATGCAGGCAAGCCTCAACCTGCCTTCAACCCAGGCTCTTTGAGCCCTGATGGGCATGCACAGAGAAGGCTGAAGAAATTAACCCATGTCTCAAAGGAGCCTGGAAGTTGAAGAAGATTAGGAGAGGTGTTTGGTTAAAGAAAGACAGGAGCTATGACTGTTCCTTTTACAGGTTAAATTGTGTACACATCCCCAAAATTCATATGTTGAAGTCCTACTCCTCAGTACCTCACAATGTGACCTTCTGTGGAAGTAGGATCTCACAGATGTAAGTAGTTTAGAAACAGTCATACTGGTGTAGGGTGGACACCTAATCCAGTATAACTGGTATCCTTGTGAAAAGGGGAAATTTGGATATATACACACACACACGGAGAATACCAGTGAAGACTGGAGTTCTGCTGTGTCAAGCCGAGGAACCACCAGAAACTAGGAGAGGGGCCGGGAACAGATCCTTCCCTAGTGCTTTCAGAGGGAACGCGACCCTGTCAACACCTTGATCTCAGACTTCCAGGCTCCAGAGCTGTGAGACGAGAAATTTCTGTTGTTTAATCTGCTCAGTTTGTGGTACAGCAGCCTTAGGAACCTACTACAGTGAAAAATACAGAGGCAAGAATGTACAGGGCAGATCCCAGGCAATGCTAAATCTATAGATACTGTTCATATCTAGCACTTTCCGAATGCGTATCATGAGTGACACATGTGTTTTTCCATTTAAAGCTCACAACCCCTGTCTAAGGTAAGCTCCATCATCATCCCATTTTTGGATAGGAAACAGAGATTCCGACTGGTTAAGGAAATTGCCAAAGGTCGCACAGCTAGGAGAGTGCAGGAGGTCCATGAGGGAGATACTGAAAGAGCTGAGTAGTGGAAGTGGGACGGAGTGCGGTGCAGATTTCAATCTCCCTCATTGATGCATCCCTCTGTACCAAACACGAATCACAGACTAACACAACCACACTGCTGAGGAAAATAGAGCCACCATGTTTTGTTCCTGGAAAAAACCACCAAAATGGTTTGGCAATTCTCTCATTTGAGCAATGGGCATTAATACCCAAAAGAAATACAAATTTGCGTAAGACTGAACAGTTCGTGTGGGATCATCAGGATGGACCATGCCCTGTGGCTCCTGTTCAGTATTTCTTCATTCCACCACCTACCTGTGTAAATCACTTTGACCAGGGAGGCCTCTGGGCCATGTGCTACTCTCCCTGCCTTTCCTTTTAATGGGAGATCAGCAGAGTGGCTAGAACCCACCCAGTCCAGGGAGGAGATTTCCAATCAGTGGTGCCTTGCCCTTGGTTTTGCACCCTCCCCGTGCTTGGACAGAAAGAAAAATGATACCTCTCTTCGGAAATGGCACATCACTCTTTCACCAAGCAAGTAAAGGTCCTGCCAGGTCTTCTTGGTAAATATTTGCCTTGAATCGTTATGGGCCTGAAACATCCGCTGTCCAGAGGAGCAGAATGGTGACTTTGGACATTTGGAATCTGGAACCTGTGATGAATAGAAATATAACCTTGCATGCCATCAGAGTCTCTGGTTTGCCAAGGGAAAATGTACTTTATACAGCCACAGGCTTGACCTCTAAGAGCCTTAAAAGGCCTCATGTACTCAAAGGTGCATTACCAGGCCTTACACTAATTCATCATGATAGCTAAAGTGCTCTGTGTAAACCACAGGAGATCTCAGTCCCCTGGGCATCCAGGAGTCAGATTTAATTGCTTCGAGTTTAGCATAGGGAACCATAAGTGAACATAGGGAAGACTATTTGCATATTGTTTGCAATAAAGCTTAGAAATGGTTCCAGATGTCTGAGCTGAAACCTTGTCCCCAAAAGTTTATCCACGGTTGGAACTCAGCACAGGCCCACCTGATAGATGTTCCACCCAGCTTCTCTCTTCCTGCTCTGAGTCAGAGTTTGCAGGTTGCAACAAGAATACTCAAGACAAATTTCTATTCTGAGCAGGCTGGACATGATTTATTAATTCACTTTTGAAATAACAATTGCAGTTGGGAGGGATCTGCTGAAAGCCTTAATTACATTAGAAAATATGCTTCACTGTAGTCTGCCCCTATCCAGCATACAGAACACATAATTATCATAATTTTCAAATTTTATTATTATTATTTGAAAAAATTTGATGGAGAGCAGACTCTACCAACTTAGCTACTTCAAAGCAGTGGCTGAGTCACGTTTGAACCTTCGAAGAGATGATTTCTCCAACTTGCTTGTTAAGGCCCCTTCAGTGGGAGAGCATCTACTGGCTGGAGTAGCCTCAGATATTATTTGTCCAACAGAACTAGCTTCCCAGTCCCTCTCTCCTCCTTTGTGCCGAGAGGGAAATGCTCAGGTGTGCTGTTGCCAGAGTGATTAGGCTAGCTGGGAACTCTCCTTGGACAGGAGGTTGGAAAGCCTTTGGGATCATGCCCTCTCATCCTTGTTAAATGACTGTGTGTGTGTGTGTGTGTGCGCGCGCGCGCGTGTGCGCGTGTGTGCACGTGTTCTGCCATGCGCACACACCTGCCTAGAGGGAAGTGGTTTGATTTCATTTTTTTTTTTAAAGGCCCAGAATGGTTTTTTTTTTTTTTTTTTGAGAGAAAGCAAAACATTTTGGAAATGAAGCTGGGGTTCTGTGTTGAACAGCAACGGTGCCAGGCAGAAGTCTCAGCTGTTATCACTGGCTTTGTTATCAACTGCCCATGTCTTTAGAAAGCCTCTGTCTCTGGGTTTTCTATCTGTCACCCCAGAGCAAGCCGACCCTCCCTCTGTTTCTTTGGGTGGCTGTGATGTTTATCAGACTAATGAGTTCGGTTCTCGTGTCGATGCTAAAGTGGCTGAGCGGTAGCAGGCCCCTGCCCCGGGTCCCCCCTCACCTATGGATTATCTGCCTTCCATTCTCCAAGCCTCCTCATTCCATGTTTCTTTGATCCTTAGATATTAAGGAAACTCGGGCTTGAGTTAAACTATTTTGAATAATTCAGACTTTCTGTTCAAGTGGATCCATTTAGAAAAACCAAACAAATTAAAAAAAGACAACTTTTTTTTTAAAATAAAAGCAGCAACAAATAGGGAAGACTAGTTGACTCAAATTTAGCTTGAAGATAAATTGTTGTTTTGTGAACTCTCCCCTCCCAGAAAGGTATCTAATGGTGATCTGAATAGGGGGCAGCAGAGGAGAAGGCACAGCAGATTTGAACCAAGTGTGCAGGAGACCAGCCCTGGCTCGGCCACCCAGGCAAGACCTGTGGGGATATCCTCATGGACATGGGCTTCTGCTCCCTCAGGTAAGAGGAACTGCAAAAGCCAATGTGTATACTGAGGGTACGGATCTTTCCTAGAAAGAGCATTTTATTCTCCCCCAAGGGCACAGACAAAACTTCTATCTATGGATCAAATGACAACATTTTAGTCATGAACATCTACATATGAAGGGGTCTTAGTGAATTAATGTTCACTTTCCATCTTCCAACTTCATTTTCAGAAAAAAAGAAGCCAAAGCTAAAAGTTTCAGTGGCTTTCCTAAATTGTCTGGTTTTGTCACACAGCAGAAGAGGGTCTCTGATTTCCTGCCAAGTCCTATAATCTTTGTGTTCCTTTTCCATAAGCATCCAGTAGGACTGCCGCTGTGAAGAACATAATTCCAGAGGTACTGCCCTTGTCTAAGTGTCACGTCTTACAGATCAGAAGCCCGAGGTCCGTATGGCCCTCCACTGAGTCTGATGCAGGAGTAGCTGTTGTCACCTGGAAAGACACAGGAAAAGCTTTTTTCTTCAGGCTCCACACAGCTCCCTGCAGATTCCAAATGTCCAATGCAGTGGACAGCTGTTTCTTGAGAGGCACCCGTGTAAAAACTTTCCTCTCACGGCTGCTGTTTTTGTTTCGGAAGCTGTACGTGACAAAGAGTGTTCTACTTCGGTTATCACTGGCTTAGATGACCAGAGGTTGTGTTCCAACCCCTCCTTGCTGGGAACATCCACTTCTCTTCTCAGGTCACAGGCAAACACTGCCGTGTGCCTTGCGTGCCTCCTGGCATTCCCTTTGGTTTCCTTCACACAGGTGGATGAGTCAGTCTTCTGATCAGGTTAAGGAAAAAGGTTGTGCTCTCTGGGTTTCTTGGTTGGGCTGCGGAGCTGACAAGGCAGAGTAAAGCCCAAGGAAAGAAGTTTTGGAGTTGGTGCTTTTTCAGGTCTTCTGCAAGAGTAGAAGTGCACCTTTAACACAAGTGGAGATCGTGTTAAACAGCCCTTCTTTCTACTGGAAGGTTTATCAATTCGGTTCTTGTAGTTCCAATGGAAGAATTGATTAAAGCCTTCCCTCAAGGACATATTACCTCCAAGCACTATTATTTCAGAAGTCAGAGTTTATACACTTTGACAAATACTCTGGAGACCTGTAAGGAAGAGGCATAAACAGACCGTGTGATCCCAGGAGTAGAAGAAATGAAATAACACGGAATCCGAAATCTGACCGCGCTATTGGCTTAAAAATTTAAGAGTACTTCACCTAACGCTTTCACTCTTTGCAACACTTCAGTGCATGGGGAGATCCCTGTGCACAGTTCCCTGTGCAGCAGAGAGGTTGGGAAGAGAGAGGGAAAGGACTTGTGTTTCAGTTCTTCCCACAAATACCTCCTCCTGCTCCTCCTCTCTGCCTCCAAGCTTCTCTAGCACAACTGTCTTATTTGTTAACCCATCTAACTAGTGCTGTCAGTGGTGAAAACATCATGATCATCAAGATATCAAAATTTGGAACACACCAACATGGGCTGCACTCTTGGGAGTGTGACATGGGAAGAAGGTCCATCCTTCCGGAGAGCAGCTGACTCAAACTGTGAGGGCTAAAACTGGCCCGGGACTCTCCTGTGTCTGCTTGGTCTGCAGTCTCCTGTTTCCGCATCTCCGCCGTTGTATAAATGCCCTCGTCTTGACACACACATCACATTTGCCCCTCTCCCTTTTCAGTCTTATTGCAGATCTCTGTTTCACCTTGATTTTATTGGTTGGAAATGGAGTGGAGCATAACAGTACATTCTCAGCACTGCCTTGAATGAATTTCTTGATCAGCCCGGGGATGGCAGAGTGGACAGAGGAGGGATGGAGGAGGTTGTGGAAGATCAAGGAAGAGCTCAGTGAAACCATTGGACAATTCATCAAGGTGCTTGGATCAGTGACCAGCTGAGCAGGGCCATGGGCGCTCTGCCTTCCGGGGCAGCGGTGAGCAGAAATGGACGCAGAGAACTGAACCGTGAGGCTGACAGCTGGTGAGACCAACAGTGCTCACTCCTTTTGGCTTATCCTGAAACTGAAGAGATGCCTTTCGCACGTTTGCTTTTAAAAAATTCTTCACCTCCCTTGTCTTGAATGTTTACTGTCAACATCCCTCCTCTCCTCCCACTCTTCTCCCCACTCTGGAAAGGTGTAAAAGAGGTACCATATGTGGACTCCCTCTGCTGACATGTTTCTAAAAGACCTTGTCAACTGGTACTAATTGTTGTGACTGCAAACTTTCATTCATCTTGGATGCTGTCGCATACTTCTCTTGCCTTTAACATTCTGGGCCAGTCCCACAGTCCTGTGCAGTTTCCTTGCCATGGACAAGACCTTACCTTCCAGAACCTCCTCCTTCACCACCACAGCACCCTTCCTATCACTCCTTCAGCTGGTGGCTGGGCATTTGTAGAGCTCAGTGTGACTGGAAGTGAAGGCTCCCGGTCCTCGGGACCCATCTTTCCCTCCCTGGAGAGGGCCCAGCTCTAGGCCTTCCTTCACATTAGAGGCTGTTGAGCAGCATATTCATTATGGGTGGGCTGTGTTTAGGAACTCAGTGCATTATTCATCAAGTTACTTCTGTTGATATGCGCATTGTTGACCTGCACCTCACAAGGGCACCAATCAATGCTACAACTTTCTATCTCCAACAAAACCCCTGTGATCTGATGGACTCACCGGGCAATATTAAAACCTGAGGAGGAAAGCGGAAAGGGAGGCTTTATGAAAGCGACTTCAGAACACTATCCAATTATTAGTATGCTTTTTCATAATACTGACGGTTTCACATTTTATTGAGAGAGTGAATTTTTCCCTAGCTCTCTTGGGAATGATTTTATTGAAAGCATCAGAACGAAGAAGATGGCTGCATCATTTCTACAGTGCCAAGGGTCAGAATCTTTGACTGGTTCAGTGTAATGTGCACATATAAAATTTCACTCAGTGCTTATTCATTGCCTTTTATTTAATATATAATCTGGCTAGATCCTCTTTTGTTTCTTTACATTTACTGCTTGCCTGCATTAAGCTCCTCTTTTGGCTGCTTTAATATGTATATATTAACTTGTGTATACATGCGCTCACACACACACATATTTACTCTGATCAAGAGTCTTGCTTAAAGGGAGTACTTCCTTGCTTTTGCTCTTTTTACACAGTCAGTCCAGTGGTGTAGGTAGAATGTGAACCTGGCCATAGCACTTTCCTGGTGATCGCCATGTAGTTGAGAATGTTGTTGTCCCTTCAAAAGTCAAGGTCTGCTCCTTTCCTTATCCCTCTTTGCTTTCTCTGTATTCCATATCCACCCCATCCCATTAAAAATCATTCTCAACTCCACAGCCAACAGAGAGCACTTTAAAGTACAATAGATTTTTTTTAGTTGAATTATTAAAACGCACAAAACCAAATCCAAAGAGCCAAGTTCCTAAGGAGAGCTTTCTGACTAAAAGGAGTGACCTCTCCTCCAGGTTCTAATCAATGAAGAAAAGTCCCAAGGAGACAGATGGAGAATGATCAGTTTTAATTGTGAGGGCCCAATAACTCACAAAATATGGTACTCCTTCATAAAGTTGGATTAAAGAATGACGTTGAGATCTGGGCCAAAATCGTTGCTTCTTACACCTTCCTGCTGGATTGATGGTAATGGACTTTCGGTGAAGAATTGACCCATAGGTTAGCAGTTCGTTAAGCAGCATTTATAGAAAGATCCAAAATAACACTGCCTAAACAAAATAGAAATGTATTTATCTCCCACGTAAAGGAAGTCTGAAGGAGGCAGTATAGGGCTCCTGGTAAGTCATCAAGGACCTAGAGTCCCTCTAGGTTACGGCTTTGCATTGCAAGTGTTATGAGCCTATACTTGTGATCTCCCGAAAAGAACCCCCTCGCTCCTTAAAGACAATTTCAGATGTTCCATGTAACACTTTCACTTACAACTCTTTGGCCAAAACCTAGTCACATGGCTACACGGAGCTGCAAAGGAAGCAAATATTTTAGCTAGATACTTTTGGGCCTGCTAAACATCAGGGCTCTTATTTCCAAAGAAGGGTAGAGAGAACCTTGAGAGGCATGTAGCAGTCTCTGCAAAACCTGGCTGTGAAAGGATTATTTCTATAACCTGAGTCTAAGCTTGTCTTCTTCTTGTTGACTCCATCACCTATAAAATAAAAACCAGCCTTACAATCATGACATATAAGTAGGGTGGCCATATAATTTATCATCCAAACTGGGATATCTTTGAGAGTAAAAGGGAAAACTATTAATAATACACCAGGATGACAGGAGAACCCTGACTGTCCTAGCAAATTGAAATATATGCATTAAGTCCTAACTACCTTTTAGATCTTGTCTCCTTCCACTTCCCCACTTGCACTTCGTTCTCTATCTATAAAAATAGTTAAAATTCTCCCAAATGCAACATGATTCTCTGCATGTCATCCCTTGGCCTGGAATTTCCTTGCCAACCTTGTACCTGGTAAATCTCTGTTCATGTCCTCCACTTCCTACCCCAGGTCAGCTATTGCCCTGAGAAATCTCCCCTAACCAATCTCTCTCAATTTACACAGCACTAATCACTTCCTCTTCTATGCTTTTGTCCATGGAAAATTACTTGCTTGCATGTTTACCTTGCTGTCAGGTTAGGCGAGGTTATGCTATTATAGCAACCAAGCTCATCAAAATGTATTTATGGCTTAAATTTCATGATCAATTTCATTTGGCTGGAAGGCTCTGGTTTTTGTTGTTCATTGAAGGTTGAATGAAGCTACAGTGAGTTTGAAGTAAGTAGCCAAGTATCCGTGTCCAAAAGGACTAGCCTAGTAATAATCTAGCTGGGAAGTGAGCTCCAAAAAAAAAAAAAAAAAAAAAAAAAAAAATGAGGTCAGCATTCTATTTTTCAACTACATGTATAGGCTAGAATTCCAGTGCCTATAAGTTAAATGATCACTGATCAAAGATGAAGGCTGGCTTAGCTCTGCGCTAGTCTTTAACCCCCTGCACATGGGTAAGGTTTGGTAGGCAAGCCTCAAGGGCCATGCAGAGAGAGAAGACATCCCTGAAAGCTGCTCGGATAGTGAGCGCAGTTGGCCAACCTTATCTAATGGAAAATATGCTACCAATAACAGAGGAATGGTCAGTTATTATCAATAACACTAAGTCCTTCCTTCCAACCCATTTTTTTCTTGCAGGCATGCCACGTTTTTCCTCACCCGAGTCATCAGAGATGACTCATCATCGTCACCTTCTGAAGAACAGAGGAAGTAAATGGTAGTTGAGTCCCTCTTTGCACACCCAGCTGGGAGGATGCTGTGTCCAATAGCATCTCCTGGCATGACTAGAATGTTTGAGTACGTAAGCACACAGTCTGCTTGGCTGTTAATGGCCGTATAGGACACTGGGGAGGTCCTTGGTGGGAAAATATGCTGCAAACAGAGCCATTCTAATTAAGGCTCGTGGAGGTGTACATTATTCTCAGGGAACGTCTACTAGTAATAATAATAACCACGGCCACTTTCTCTCTGCTTCACTTCTCATCTGTAAGATGGGCTAATGAATTCTTCATTCTGTACCCCACCCATGTCCCAAGAACAAATTCATAACAATCACTCAGTCACCATGCATTTATTATTCAACACATAAAAGTATACCAGGCACTTACCAAGGGGCCACGTAAGTGTGCAAAAGCATCGCCAGTTTCACATTCCTTCTGAAAGTACTTCCTCACGCTGACTCTTCTAACAGTACACTTGGTCGCATTAATTATGTCAGCTATGAAAGGCCGGGACATCAGATGGCTCCCACCCCACACACACCCAAAGGAACGGGAAGCAGAGACAGTCTCCTTGCCCCTCTCTGCTTTGATAACAGTCTGGGATGCAGTAAATGTTAGGATGAGCGAGAGAACCAGACTGTCATTTTTGACAACAGGTTTCTCTCTTTATAGCCAGGTGAAACAGGCCCCAGGCTGTTCAGGGGGCTGCTGTGAATTCCTTTAGCCTTCAGTGAGGCCAACCCGCAGAGCTGCAGGGGACTGTGAGAATGTTATTGCAACTTCTTAATTCAAAACATCACTGGAAAGAGACTTCTTGGGATGGGGCCGGAGGGACTGGGGCTGCTCAGCTGGGATGAATTACTGGGACTGCAGGGTTGGTTTTGCCCCCTAGTGGTTAGAGGCTTAGGGACCCCAGAGCTCAATGGTTCTCGGCACCATGGGAGTACTCACCATTGAATAAAAGGACCATAGCTGGGTGGAGAAGAAGGACACTACTTAGGATCTTAGGATCGGCAGAGCATTACCCAGTGGTGTGCCCTCAGCTCTCAAGACCCCAGACCCGACACGGGCAAATTGAAAAGGATGGACTAGATTACAAGGCATTCAACTTTTTCTGCCTTTACTGGAGGATGACTCTAGAAACATAACCAGTGACACTGGGATTACCCCCACATATTTCCTGAGGGCAACAGAGGCAGAGTTTAAGTCCCAGTGGTCTCTCCTTCCACAGCCACTACACCTAAGTGAGAGCAAAGACAGAGAATGTATTCCTCAAGGAATTTCGATTCAAGGCAGCACAGGAAGATGAACCCATGGTGGCCTTTGGAACAAAAGCTTCTGTCCTTCACGGACATCCTCCGTGCCCTATCTGAATGCCCTGAAAGTGAGCGGGGAGGGGACGCTGAGCAGGGCAGACAGTGCATTTCTAACACCTATTTGAGTGAACTTACAGAAAAGACCACCTTCACACAAACAGGAACACTGTCCCGGTCTAACTTGTTGTTTCTCAAATCCCAATAGCTTATGGACCACAAATCACAAAAAGTGACTCACTATCACCCAGAAAGTTTTAAGACCACCAACACAGGGGCAGTAGGCGACCCACCTTGAAACTCATGCAGCGAGAAGGAAAACGATGGTTCTGAATTGCAGGCATATTGACCATCCATCGCTCTGTATAAGGAGGAGACCCCCTCAGATGTGATGCTGTAGAGCTTACTTTTCTCCCCCTTTCTGGAACTTGCTCACTGAATCTTACAACATTGCAAAACAGATGAACGTGCCATTGATTCTTTTCTTCCCATGTCATCTTTCTAGCTTTTCTAATGCATTCTATTGTATTAGGCAGATAATTCTCAGTTTAAAGGTTCTGACCAGACCAAGTGGCAGACATGCATTTTGGGGACTAGTGCTTCCTAACTCGGTGGCCTGTGGCCATCTCTTATTTTTTTGGCCCAAAGAGCAATGGATTGTCTGCACTTTTCTGTACCAGGTTTGAACGAAACTAAGGATACCATTTGGTCAATCAGATTGAGAGGATGAAATGAATCTGGGGGACGTTATTCAAATGAGGGTTATAGTTAATTTTTTAGGGTGAGTGACTAATCCTCAGTCACCAGGGATTGTTAACAAGAAGAATTCCAGGTAACTAGGAAAAAAAAAATGGATTACACTCTTCAGTTAAAAGTGGCAGGAAAAAAAAAAAAAACCCATAAACTCCTTTACCAAAACCCAAAACCTGTTTCTGTCTGGCTAGAGTGAAAATGGAGACAATGAAATCATTTTCAGCAAATTATTAGTGCAATATATTTTTTCCTTTCAAGAAAAGGAAACTAAAGAATGGTTGTGGCCTTTTATTGTAGATAGCTTTTCAGAACAGTGTAACGTAAACAGATTATCTGCAGTGTTTATTCAGTGTGAAAAAAACAGTTCCAAGAGCCCCAGGTGCTTGCCAAGATCATAATTGTACCTTCTTAAATACTTTCATTACTTGGAAGTACAATAAGCGAAGCAGGGACACATGCTTTCTATTTTCTTGTCAACAAAACACCTCCAAGAAATTAAGCTCTATTTTCTCTAGAAAATCTCTCTAGAACTATTCAGGGTGCATGGAAAGGGAAAGGAGGTAGGGCTTTGGTTTCATTTTTTTATGACCTTGAGAAGAAGCACATAAAATGGCCCCTCCAAAAAAGGGGGGGGAGAGGAGGCACAAGCGTGGGGCACACAGGGGCTCAGAATCAGAATATTAAAAGGAAGGTGGTTTCTGTTGGGTCAAACGTGGCTAGGAGAGTGCAGGGTATTCAAGTAACATGTCCAGATTCCCCGCATAGTGGATTTTTCCATGGAAAGAACTGAGCCACACTCAGTGAGGGCTGTGAGGAAGCCACGGAGCGAAACTGGGGTCCTTATCTGTGTAAATTTGCTGGGCTAAGTCCTGTCTTCCAGGCGGGATGAAAAATTCATGTTGACACTTCACCAGAGCTGGTCTGATCATAAGGTGGCAGGGGATCCGTCTCTGCCCGGTGCATTTGAAATAACTTCTGAACCAATGAGATTTCCCAAGCACCCAGTTTCAGGACCAAAAGTCAAATTGGCGTTATGTGCCCGGAGGAAGCTTCACCCCAAAGGAAAAAGGCTTTTAAGTCTTAGTTCACTCCTGTCCCGTCTTGCTCTGTTCTTTCACTCCTTTTCCCTTGAGCTTCTGCCCATCCCCCCTCCTAGCCTGGCCTTTCTCCTTCACCTTCAGTCGCCGCGTTATCACCAGCTTCACTGGGCTCCAGTCTCCAGGGCGTGTCACAGCTGCTGGTAGCGTGCCAACATTCACCTTCATGCAGCGCCGGCTGCATCCTTCCTGGCTTGATCGTCACGTGAGAGTGGTAGAAGGCTTCCTAGATCCTGAGCAACCCGAAAAGATCTCTCTCTTTCTTTCTTTGATCAGATGCGCCTCCAAACCACTACTTGGAGGAATATGCTGGCTTCTAGAAAGTATGGGGGGGCGGAGAGAGAGAGAGAGAGAGAGAGAGAGAGAGAGGGACTTTCTGTGTGTGTATGTGTGTGTACGTGTGTGTAGGAAGCAAATTCATTGGAACTTGTCTAATCAAAATGGTGCGTTAATTTTCGCACCTGAATTTTAGGAGAAACGGAAAGAATGCAAGGAATTTACAATATTGAACTCTTTTGCCAGATGCTTCTGGATGCATTATTCTAGTTCATCTTTCACACCTACCCTGCCAGCTAGGTTTTTCTAAGCCCATTTTACAGACAAGGGAACTGGGGCTTAAAGAGTTTAAAACTGAGGCCAGCAAATATGGCACATGGACAAAAACCGGCCCACTACTGCTTTTGTAAAAAAAACCCTTTATAGGACTTCGGTGACACCCGTAAGTGTGTGCACCGTCTATGACTGCTTTCACACGACCATAGCAGAGCAACAGGGACTGGATAGCCTGCAAAGCCTTTACAGAACAAGTTTGTCAGTCTCTGGTTTAAACAGCCTCACTGTCTTCACCCAGAAAAATATGCGCTAGAGATAGGAGTTGACCTTTAACCAGACCTCTGTTTCCAGACCTCCCTGGACTTTGAGACAAGAGACAAGAAAATAAGGTGATATTTGGGTTTTTATTGGCTAATCACAATTTCAAATACCTATTTAATTTACACAAAAAGGAAGAAAGAACGACATTGGGATGCTCTGGGGCCAATTTAGAGTTAATGCAATGTTTACAAATCCTTTTATGGTCCTGGCTCTCAGGAATGATCCAGAGGTACTGCAAGATCTTGTCAATCATATATGCACCTTTCTCCTTACTAAGGAAAAACAAAAGTTATTGCAGTGATTCAGTGGTTCTGGGATGGGGCTGAAAATTTGCACCGATAACAAATTCTCAGCTAACACCTATGCTGCTGGTCCCAGGACCACACCTGAGTAGCAGGGTTAATGCACTCATGCCAAAATCCTCAACCAAAGATTTTCGGGTCAAACCTAAATTACAGAAAAATCAGATAATCTCTACTCATTCCCATAGCTTTTGGGTTAGTAGTTATTTGACAAAAAGTGATAGATTCAGGTTGGCTTATGCACTGGTTCTCAAAGTATGATCCTAGGGTAGAGCAGCATCAGTAACATTTGGGAACAGTGCTCTGTGTTCTGACAACCCCTCCAGGTGATTCTGTTCTACCAAACCCATTCCAGTAATTCTGATGCAAGCTAAAGCTTGAGAATCGCTGGTTTGCGCTATGGATATTTACTCAGTGTTTGTTGGTTCATGAGTTGGCTTATTCGTTCATTCATTCATCGAACATCCTGTAAATCTATCTTTATAATATGTCCAGTCTCTGTTTGCACAATGCTCACATCTTTACTTAGCAGAGAAGATAGGAAAGTGTGGAATGGGGAAAAACACATTCTGACATTATTCCAGGCCTTTCTTCCCCTTTAGTGGGATACAAATGATTCCACAGGACTGGTATTGATATTTCCATAGCAAAGTTTCTTATTTAATTAGTAAAGACTACTGCATTTGTCTAAGATGAAACAGGCCCTGATATATCCCAGCAAAAGGCCTGGGATGGCAGGGGATGGCGAGTTTTGATTCCCCAGGACTTTTTGTTCAATGTCTTATTGTTCATTCTTCCAGTACTGCCATTTTTAAGATCACCACCTGACGATAAAAAACTGACCTCATCATGGAATTAGGAGAAAACGCTTGCCGTATGAGTCAGGCCCCTCCACGTGCCATCAGATTATCTCAGCTCACTTATGAAGCTTCTGGACACAACTGCCACCTCGGGGACAAACGGGCCTATGTGCATGCTGCCCACCCTGGCCTCTCCCCCTACTGGCACGAAGGTGTGTGAGGCCGTGGGACCACTGAGAACTGACCAGTGCACGGCCCCAAAGGGTGGGGAAGCTAATGTCCCACAGAGTGAAACCTTTGACCAATGAGAGAAGCCCACAGATCCATCTTCCCCCCACCCCTCCCCAACCAAGTGTTGTGGGATGCAGCGGTCAAAGGGCATCCTGGTAGAATAAAGTCCATCACTCGGAGCAAGCAGTACCCTTGCTCCCCAGCAGGGCCAGCTCAGCACTCTCCTTCTTGTCTTATCCCCTCTTCCTTCACTTTGCTTCCTGGGCTTCACTCTGAGCACATACACCGCTGCCCCAGGCTCTGCTTTCTGTGAGCCCCAGGCTAGGGTGCTATATTACACTAGAGCCAAAGTCAGAAATTTCTTTCTTAGGTTCATCTCAGACCATGGTGGGTGGAAGTTCTAGCTTATCGAGAACATTTGAGAAGTCGGGGAGAGCCCTTAAATGATGGCAACAGATAACTTCAGGACGGATATAGACAGCTCCTTGCTGGTGGAGCGTGGGGATGGGTGGTCATAGTGAAGGACAGCAGTCCACACTACTGCCTGGGCTTCAGAAACACCTGCTGAGAATCACCCAAGCCCCCACCCAGAAGCATGGCACGGCTGTAGAATGTTTACTATAGTTTTACATTTCCAAGCATGATTCCAATGGCCAAGTAGAGTTGTGAACAGTTAAGGTCGCATAAAAATACACACTGGAGTGAACAGATGTGATTCCGAACGCCGGAGTCTTCCGCTTATTTGCCTCATGGCCTTGGGTAACCTATTTACGTCTTGCGAACATCAGTTTCGTCATCTCTAAAATGGCGGTGATGCGGCTACCTACGGCAAAGACTTGTGATAGTTAAATTAACTCCTGAAGAACCTGGTGCGTAGTCTGTGCTCACGGCTGTCCATTTCCTCATCTCCTCTCCCTCCAGGCCTTTTCAAGAACCTCACGTTGAGTCCTCGCTGACCACACACTGTCACCAGAAGCCTTTTTCACATACCTGGCTCCTCATCGTGTACTTTTCCTTTCGCCCTTGCCCTTCACTGCTTGGAATTCCCGTCCTCCAGACCAGTCTGCATGGTACTCCTCCTGGGAGAGCCTGCGCAAACTCTGCTCTATGCATAAAGCCCTCATTTGTGACTTCAGCCTGCAGCACACCCTCCACCTCTGAACTTCTCGTCACCCACTGTCTTTTCTGCTTAGCATTGATTCCTTCGCATCTTTGGTGTGCTTTTTTGCATATCCCTGAGTAATTTTCTTTTTTTTTTCATTTTAAGTTTTTATTATAAATCCAGGATAGTTAACATACACTGTTCTATTGTGTACAATATAATGATTCAACACTTCCATACATCACTGGTGCTCATCCCGACAAGTGCACTCCTGCATCGCGGAGTGATATTTTTTTAAACAAGATTACCTGGCTTGAGGGGAGGCACTGTGCCTCCTACTTCCTGGTGACCCTCAGCCCGCCAGAATAGTTCTTCCAGGGTTGGTTGCTAGTTTCATTTGGAGAGGTCATTCTCTTTTCCTGGAGAAAACGGAGTGAGTATGAAAAAAATGATACCAATTACATACTCCCAGACTCCAACCCTGAATCCAGCCAAACTGCTTAACAACAGAAAACTGTCTGTTTTTCCCGGTTTGGTTTAATGATTTTCCTGTAGATCCACATCTCTTTCTATCACAAAGAAATCACTTTATCCTGCTGGGTAATTAATACAAATGTACAGTATGGCAAACATATTCCTGTAGACTGCTTATTTTGCTGGTAAATTACAGGAAATCCTATACAGTACACCTGGGACACCCTGCAGTTTGAAATTAGAATATAAAGTGTCTCCCAGTTCCTCCTGCTTGGCCAGGATACTGGTTTGATTGTGAAAGTCTTTCTAGTTAGACATGTAATAAGCTGGAATGATGACAAGTTCATTTACTTTACTTCAGCCTAAAATTAATACAGATTTTCATTCTAGGCTTAAAAAAAAAAAAAAAACCCACCACCCTGTTTACAGCCCTTGGAGTTACTAGAAGGGGATGTGATGTGGTGTGGGCTCCCAGTTGTGAATTCATTCAAAAAACATATGCCACATACAAATTTGTAACCAAATCCTTAGAGTTTAAGGTATTTGCCAGTAAAACTCCCTGGCCAAGCTTTAGTTCTGCGTGATGTCACATCTGTGTGAGCCCTACGATAGCATTAAACTGGCCACAGCTGTTTCTGATTAGAGCAATGTAGACTCTCTTAAAGGCCGGGTGCGCCTCTTCTCAGCCCCTTCCCTCCCTCTTCCTGAGTGGCTTTCTTTAACAAAAGGACTTCTTTATGAACATGGTCAGTGGGCTCTAGCTGTTTATTCTCACAGCAAGTTTGTGGTCATTTGGTTCAGCCTTGGGATGGTTTTTGTACACCCCATGTGGGTGAGGACACACACACACACACACACACACACACACACACACACACACACACACGGAGAAGGCCCAGAAGGGCTTTCTTCTTGATGATTGGAGTGTAAATCCTCCCTAGGCCAGCGCCCTGGAGTATAAAGCCAACACGTCGGCATCTTCCTTTTGGGAAAGAGTAGTCCAGTCCAGAACAAGAAGCTTGTGGGAAGTGTTAGATCTCATCTCGTCTTGGAAGAGGAGGGGGTAATGTGAGGATAGGTGGTGTAAACGTGGCTGAAATTGACCCCATCTTCTGGTTACTTAGTGTGCCTCATTCAACAGGGGTCCATAAACTGTTTCTTTAAGGGCCATATGGTAAGTATTTTACGCTTGCAGGCTACATACCCCATCACAACCATTCAACTGTGCTGTGGGATTGGGAAGCATCCACAGAAAATTCAGATGTGTCTGACAATGCTTTATTGACAAAACCAGGTGTCGGGCGGGGTGGGGATTCGGCCCACAGATGTAGTTTGCCGACACTGCTCTCCTACAGGGAGAGGGTGTGGTGGCCGGGGGCCAGTTCAAAACTGTTTGGGAATGTCCCATGAGATGCCCCCTGATATGGCAAGTACGACATTGAAAGTAAATGGTTAGTAGCAATTTGATGTTGCCACAACATTCGAGTGCATGAACAGTGCCTTTCTTTTTCTGAAGAAAGAAGAGGTCAGTTCAGATGCTGTTGACCTTGTGTAGGGTTGTTGCATGTGGTAATGCTGTATACTGGTCATGCTCAGTTGAATACATATTTGTCCGTGATGGATTTGAAAACCAAAACTAAAACCGAAAAACAAACCGATGAATGAGTTGTTCTACCACAGACGATCGGAGGGGCAGCACTAGCAGAGACCTGAGTGAGAAAGAGGTCAGTGTTCTATCCCAATTTCTAGCCCCACTTGCCTCTCTGGGAAGAGAAGTTGGGTGGTAATCTCCCTCTGCCTGCTTGAGACCCTGCAACACAGCATCTCCATCTGCCCGGTTGGTAGTTGAGAAACAAAGGACCATTGCCTCTGTTTCTGGGAAGTTTGTGCAGTAGCATCATGAGAAAGGTTGGATTTTTTTTTTCTTTTTTTGGTCTTGTGGTGAAAATTATTGTTCAGAGTAGGCCCACAGGGAATAGGGAAGGAGGTGCAAATTGCTGGACTTGGAGAAAAAGAAAAAGAAAGCATTACTTCTTGAACCCAGACTGTTTTTGTCTCTTTTCTCACTCTGCCAAACCTCCCTCCAGTCAAGCCACCTTCCCAGCCAGGCCTCTTTTATAAGGTGCTACTCACAGGGTTGGCCTCACAGTTTGTAAACACATAGAAACTTATCTGGGATCTAGGGTTGAAGGCTTCAAAATCCAAAGAAAACTTTGGAAACTTAAGGTTGTTAAGGAAAAGTATTAAATGCCAAGTTTTGATGGGTTGGGAACATTTTAAGATACTGGTGCCATTGGATTCCTAGCCTTAAAAGCCATGATGTCACCATAGAGGAATATGATGTCAGGCTGTAAAAAGATCAGAAAGCTATTGAACATTCCTAGGCCATGTTGGGAAGTTTATATGCAATGCTGAACAGAAAATACAGTGTTCTTTTTCTTCTTCCCTCCACCTCCTTCACAAGCAGCCCTGCCAAAAGCATGAAGGTGAGGCAGGCGCTGCCTGGGAATATAGCTGGCTTTTATGACTAGAACTTGTTCATTCTTTAACAGAGTTGCAGTAAAACCTTTTTTAAAAGTTCCTTGGCTTAACTACTACATGAGGTATTAAATGGTCAGCCATCCCCTTTTAGAAATAGCGTTTACTTTCCATGAAGTACGGAAGACACTTTTCCTTGTGTTGACTCAGGGCTCTCAGTAACATGGCTGTCATTTGTGTCTTTTCATTTAAGGAGACTCTGGACTTCTTGTCCTAGCTCCCATTAAAGACTTATGGCAGTTCTCTCTGTGAGCACGTGCTCTCTCTTTCCCTCTCCCTCTCTCTCTCCAAGGACTCAATACTAATAATGTTTTTTTAAATAATTTATATATATATATTTTTATTTATTTGAGAGAGAGAGAATGAGAGCCAGAGAGCACGAGAGGGAGGAGGGCCAGAGGGAGAAGCAGACTCCCTGCCGAGCAGGGAGCCTGATGCGGGACTCGATCCCGGGACTCCAGGATCATGACCTGAGCCGAAGGCAGTCGCTTAACCAACTGAGCCACCCAGGCGCCCCTTAAATAATTTATATTGATACACTTTCAAAGACAATGATCGCACATTCTGATGGTAAACTATTGGGTAAATCATCTGTCAAGAATGATTAAGGAGCTGGAGAGACTGATTTATGGGGAAAGATTAAAAGAGCTAAATGTGTAGAGCTTGGCTAAGCAGAGACTAGGGGCACCTGATAGTCATCTACTAAAATCAGGAAGGGACGGGCACTGGAGGAGAGGGGAGAATTATCTCACCTAGAAGCTGCGCTCTAACTGAGAGTAATGTGAAGGAATTCAGGAGAGGAGGATGTGAGATGGGTATTGCGGAAGTCTTTCCGACATTGAGATCCATTAGGTGGTGGGCTCATCTCACAGAAGAAGCGTAGGTCCCGTCCTTGGAGATGGGAGCGCCCAGCTGGGGAGCCAGCCGCACTTCAGAGACCCTTTAGATGGCTGAGTGTCTGCGAGATGGGCAGCTTCCTTTCGTTCAATTCTTTGTTTCATTTTTGCCAGGTTGTCATTCTGTTGCCTCAAGTCTTTGCAAAATCTGTAGAGAATACTAGCAACAAGAACCAAAAAAGAGGCTGAATAGTGGGTGGGCCTGGGACCTGGATCTTTTGGTTCCTCCACCTTTTCCTCCTAAGAGATTCTCTCTCTTCCCAGGATCCCAAAACCTCCTGGAGGCACAAGGGATTCTTCGAGTTAAAAAAAGAAAGTAAGGGTAAAAGTGGAGGAAGAAAATACCCACTTTTCACTCCTGATTTGGGAGAGATACAATGCTTTGGACAGTATTGGAAAAAGAAAGGGTGCTTCTGCTTTCTACCACACTGCATATTTGGTCGCTCCAAATACAAGCAGAGCGTGATTGCCTTCCACCCCTAAACAGAGCTCCTGGTAAGTGCTGGAATTTTAACTGACCCATTGTGGGAATCCTGGCCAGATTCTGTTTAAATTATTTACATACTAGAGAGGTGGGCCCATAAGATTTTAGAATTACAATTCTAATTCTAAATATTTACTATTTTCCTCTTTTTTTTCTATCCACTGAACATGAATAGGGAATTATAAAGGGCCTATAGAGGTGAGAGATTAAAAGAGAGAGATACTGAAGAGGGAAAAAAGAGAAAGAGGAACAGTGAGAGGAAATAAAATTGATTTCAAGGGATTTACAATCTGGTTAATATTTCCATCCTCTCAAATCCCTGAGTTTCATATGTAGTTTCCGTGTGAAACACAATATCAGCATAAGGCTAATATTAATTTGAATCTCTCTTAGCAACGGATAAAATATCCTAAAATTGTGTTGTTATTTAAACAAGGTCAAGAGAGAGAAGGGCATATATTGATGTGACAAGTCACTTTGAGAAAAATCAGATGACATAGCTGAGGAAAGATCATATCCAGTTAGGAAAGAAATGAAGTTTTCTGAATTTTGGATTATCTTTCATGCAACTAAAAACCTCAGAGAACACAATGGTAAAGACTAGTATCTAGCAGACCTCACCTGACCTATATATGAAAACAAACACATAAATTTTCCGATAGACTGATTTTTCCAGCATTAATTCAATCCTCTGCTGTTACAAATGAAAACAACCAGTTGTTTTCCTTAAAAGTCGTTCTATGGATTTTAGTGACCCAAATATTTAAGTATGTCTGTTGAAATTTTAAGCTGTCATCGAAATCTTCGCTAGAATGAAGACATATAACCTGAACGTCCTAAGACTTTTCCATAAAATTTAGGAACTCACATCTAAACTGAAAATGTAGCCTTCCTTTACCCAATAAATGGCTTTCCTCATGTGTATGTGAAGTCCATAACTGGTCAGTAAAGAGAGAGTGCCGAGCTGTACTTTGCCTTTTCGTACTAACCCAAAAGAGAGTGGAAAATAAAGCCTCACCCTCCCCAAGCCCTTCAGCCCCAACTGACTTCTGCCCACTTCCCTTCCACGTGGACATGCCTTTCCTAAAAGAAAACAAAAAAATAGATTTGAATCTTGCTTCTAGCTTTTCTGGGTTTTCAGTTTTGTTTTCCTCTGCTGTTTGTCACTTTTGTGGATGTTTTGTGTGGGTGGGAGAGAGAGTGTGTGTGTGTGTGTGTGTGTGTGGTTTAATTATATGAAAATTATAACTGGGGGTTCAGTAACCAGTGGCTTGAAAATTAACTGAATTATGAAAGCTGAAATGTTGCTCATAGCATCAGTTAATGACAAGGTCGCCGCCACTGTCATATTCAAAAGAAATGTCACACTTGAATGGGGCTGAGATGGCTGCATTGTCCCAGGGTCCCAGGTAGAGACAATGAAACAGGGGCTCCTTGGGCACTGTTTCATCCAATGTTTGAATCTCATGCATTCTTCTTTCAACTCATTTTGCTTCTGCTGTGTTCCCATAACATATGGAGTCCCTAGGTATTCTGCTATAACATGGAAACTTTTGGGGCTGGGAATAACAGATCATGAATAGATTGGAAATTCTCTCTAAATGCCCCCTTGGGTGGTTGATGTAAAGGCTCATTGTGTGTTGTTTCTATCTTTTACAAAAATCAAATATGTCTAGAATTATTTGAGTCCAACAGGCTATATTAAGGATCTGAATGCCAGCATACCCCATACACTACCAGATAAATGATGACAGATGTATGCCCCTAGTATCTCCTCCTATCTCCCCAGCTCTGGGCAACTGTAGTTAATTGAAAAAGAGGAAAGAGGAAATTGAGTTTGGGATGGAGTCAGTTGGAGATGAAGGGAAAATCCAAATAAAAGACTTTGATGTTAAGCCTGTCCCAAACCAGTTGGCAGGGTTGATGCAAGGACTGCATGGGAGCAGGGGGTGGGGGTGGCTGGAAGAGCCATAATTCTGCAGAGCAGTGAGCCAGAGAGGGAGCACAAGTGACGGGCGACTTATAACCCAGAAGGAGATGAAGGGTGCCCCAGCTCCCTTGGGCCCTGATGAACCGCCCAAGGATCAGAGTGGGGCTTCAGGAGAAGAGGAAGCAATGAGCTGCCCGGCCACCCCTGAATACTACACCCGTTTCCTCAGCAGAAATATATCAAGTCCGATATTGTACATGCAGTGTTTCTTTTCTCTCCCTTTCCCCCTCAAGATGAGGGTTACCTAAGACATAAGACAGGAATCCATAAACATGAATATACTTTTCTTCTTTCCATGTTTCTCTTTCCTACCTGGAGCCCAGATTCAAAGTGTCACCTTATGGTCCTCAAGAAAACAAAGAAAGAAAGAAAGAAAGAAACAAACAAACCCAACCAATCCCAGCCAATGAACAGCTACTGTTTTCTTGTCGCCACATTTAGGCCTTTACTTCTAACAGCTCATTATTCCTCACCATAGCCCGATAAGGACTACAAGTACTATCCCAATTTAGAGACGAGGAAACCAAAACTAAGAGAGGAAAATGAGGTAAGTCGCCAAAGGCCACCCAATTGGAAAGCAGCTCCACCTGGATCTGCTCGTAAGTCTGTCAGAAGCCGAAGTGTGTGCATGAACCCCTCTGCAGTCCACCTCTAAGCCACTGTGGCCCATAGCGAGGGTGACTTTAATTCCTGCCTTCCCCAGGACAAACCTGCTGTATAGTTTCGTCCCAGTTTTCCATCTGTTTAACCTCAGCCTCAGACAGGCATTTGCTGGGACGGATGGTGCAACAGCTCTACAGGTAACACAGCTCACCAGTGTGTGGACGGGGTTATTCCACCATGGTTCCAGCAGCGGGAACAGAGCTTCGGCTCTGTCCCCCCAGCACCTGGGGAAGTGACAGTGACAGTTGAGGAGGCAGATACTTGCTCTGGGCTGAGTGCTGAGGGCCCAGAAGACAACAAAAGGATGTGCCGACATGTAGCACCTGCTCTGTTCTCCCCAGTGTAAATGAGCTCAACTCCTCTAGAAACTAGAGAAGGTGAAAGAAAGGGGCGGGGAGGTGGGCACCACCAGAGCCGTGAACCCTCAGTTGAGAATTAATCAATAATTCTGCCTAATTAGATAACTAAACAATATGTTGCAATTTTCTGTGATTAGTCATGCTGAAACAATAACATACCAGGGAAGGATATTCCTCAGTGTTTATAGTTCGTAGAGTGAGAGCAGTTACGAGGAACATTTTTGCAACTCTTAATCTTGGGGGAGAAAGTGTATGGACATCTCAAGAAAATCTATGCTAAGGTTAGGAAAATCATGTGACATGCTCTGGGATGTAAATGTTGCTCAAGAAACCACCAGGGAAGAAGGCAAAAGGAAAAACCAATCCTGACCAGAAATTCCATAGGCCTACGTCATATGATAGACATAAATGTCATTGGTATCCTGTGGGGATGGAGGTGTGTTGCGAGTCCCCTCCCTTACAGGTGAGGAGAGAAGCATGTGTGCTGACTTCCAATTCCCACTCTAATATCTTCCATGATGGCCATATTGGCTGCTCTGGTTCACTATCTCAGCAAGGTAATGTGTCTGGGTTTGGTAGTTTTATTTCCCAGAAGTAGTGGGTGCTATTTTCCTGTGTGTCTCCGGAGCCCACATCACATCCTAGAACTGGACTCTATGATGAAGTAATTTGTAAGTATTTGAAAGCCAGTGTGGGGAGAGCTAAAATAGCTAACCTTTTTTGAACACTTGCTAGATCATGCTCTAATTTGAGGATTTTACTCGGATTAAGTTATTGAATATCTTCACTCCACACCGAGGGTTGGAGGGACTTCTATGATCCCCACTTTAAAGCTGACAAAACTAAGATTCCAGATGGAATATCACTTCCAGAGTCATATCATTCTTCAGCCCATGGAGCTTGGCCTCCCCTGGGGAATGGCTCTGAACAAGATGAAGAAGAGTCTGAGTTTCCTTGGGTTCAATCTCGACAATTATTCTTTTTTTTTACTTTTTAATTTTAAATCTATTCCTTACATACTATTTTCACATCTCCATCATGTCGGCTCTTCCATCCATATACATGTCAGTGAGAAGCATAGTATTGGCACTGCCTAAAAGCGGAGATGGACATCTGATCATGCTCTGGAATGCAGCAGAAACTCCTTATTGTCATTCTCCTCCTTCCTTCAAACACCCATTGGGTTGGGGGCGGCAATGTGCTCAGGTGCAACGAAACAACAAAAACTCACGCCTACGTTCCTCAGACTCTTTTGCAGATACGTGAGCCCCTGTGACACGATTCTGACTCCAAGGTATAAATAGATATTTAAAGATGTATCTTAAGGAGGAACTTAAGGAAGAGGGAGGGAAACTCCGTGGGGGAGATTCTCTTTATACTTTATGCTTGTCTTCCCTCTTCCTGATGTCTAGAGCTATCACAGACAGTCTCTTGCAATTGAATATGAGGGAAGGACAATAGAATTGCAGAGATTTAAAGCTTTGAGTCACTGCATCAACCCTGAACCTCCACCTTCAGATCTCTTATTATGTAAGAGAGGACGCTATGGGGTTAAGTGGATAGATGTATGTAAAGCTTATGACAATAACTCACAAAGTAAGGCTGTAAGTATAGCTATTCCTTATATTATTAAAGCCACTGTTATATAGGCTTCTCGTTAGGCACAACAGAACCTAATCCTTAACAAATATGGGTGCTAAGTGTGAACAGTTTACTAACAATTTATCTGATAAACTCTTTGAGGACAGTGACAAGGACTCCCATAGGAGGTTAACTGGTATCACATGGAAAAAGCATTTTATGATCAAGCAAACCTGAGAAATCCTGGAATAAACAAAATTGACGAGATTTCTCAATTGCAGTACTTCTCAGAGCTTTTAGTAATTTCAATGTCCATTAAGAATCAAGTGGGAGATTAAACAGGCAGCATTTTCCAAACTTCTTAAACCAAAGAATACTTTCCTTGCATTTTACCAGACTGATGTTCTACAGGACACTCTTTCAGGAATCCTAAGTTGGATGTTTTTTGAAAATGCTTTCCATTTCTAATATGTTATGATTCTTTCCTCAGAATTCTTCTATTTAAAGAATTCCTGAATGCACTGTGCTATTCCATTCCACCTCTGCTCCACTGCCTGGAATATAGCTTTTTAATGAACACATTAATTGGGTGCTATTTTGTTCCCAGTATTGTGGTAAGAAATTTTCTTACATTGAATGCATGAAATTAAATGTATGAAATCTTAATGGCATAACACAAGAAATGCTTATTCGTTTCCCATGAAAAACCGCAGATCTGAGTGATTCTTCAGGACAACCGTCCTCTGTGTGGTGACTCAGACACATAGGTAGGTGGCTTCAAGCTCATGGGGCTCCGCCTCTCAACAGGAGGCCTCCTCCAAGTTCAATGTTTCAGGGAAAGAGAGAAAGGCAGGAGCTGTCCACCACCTCAGCTTGGGTGGACAATGTGTCACTTCCTCTCACAGTTCACTGGCCAGAACTGGTCATGTGGCCCCATCCAACTGCAAGAGGGCTGAGAACTTCAGTTATGCAGGTGCTAGGACACTGGTAAGCCTGTTAAGGTGTGTTACAAAGACTGTAAGTTGGCTAATACTGTCATCTTTTATTTCATTGCAGGTGAGGAGACTGAGGCTTAAGAAAAGTAAAGTAATTTGTCCAAGACCACTCAACATAGCCAAGGTTTTAATCCAGACTACGTCTTGATATCACCTGACCTCCTCTTTACCATGGGTGGATTTGTGTAACAAGCTCCTCTCTGCCCAGCCCCCGACCCTGTGAAGGAACTGCTCAGAGAAGGGACCAAAAAACAAAACAAAACAAAGCAAAAAATCCGATAGAAGGAATAGTGTACCTGCAATCCCTTTTTACCCCCCTTGTGGACTTGTCCCCTTTACTTTTCACCAACACTTACTGCACGTCAATCTTAAGAAAGAGAAGAAACCCGCCCCTCCCCCTGCAAGGCACAGATGAGTGATGCCCTTCGGCTGCTTTACAGAACAGAGAGAAAACAATGGGTCCCTGTGTAGAGAGTTCTGAGTCTTTTATCTTTCCACAGATTCAACCACAGTATTGATTCTTTATTGACCTAAACTGTCCTAAGCACGGCTGTGGTTTTTTCTCATATAGTGTATGGGAGAGTTAAGGCAGATACTACTTTAATATTGATTTTTGTGAAAAAGGTGCAGGAAAGAGGGCAATTTGTGTCTGCAGTTTCTCTTCACTATAAAAGATGCCATTGTTAGGGGCTTATAGCATTATATCAAGGGTCTTAATCTGTAGCAATCTTTTTTTACAACTTAGAAATAGGCTTGGGCAAATGTGTTATTGGTGTTAATGATATTTTGAAGTGAAGCAAATTTGTCAGCCTTTCTAAGTAAACTGCTCAACTTAACTATTTGAGGACTTGGCAAGCTGACTCAGTGATTGTGCAGAAATCCTACGATTTACTTATTTATTTGAAGGTCCTTTGGAAAGAATGTTTTCTTGTACAAAGAGGGACAATGATGTTTGCTCAATGAATCTTTGAGAAATGAGAATGATTATCTAGGGCTGAAATAAGCTATGCATCTCTCTGTAGCAGAATATTTCTTCTTTAAGAATCAAAGGATTCTGGTTCCCGGAATATTATTCTGTGATTCAGGGGAGAGGAGGAAAAAAAAATCACTCAACAGAAGGCGATTTTATTGGTCAGAGGAAAATGGCTGTTTAACTTGTGGGTGGGATTTTCATGTTCTTGAATGAATAAGTATTTTTAGAAGCAGGTTCTGTTTGTATGATAGAAAAGCGTCTGAAATAGTTTCAAAAAAGCCATAAGAACTGGTAGCTTTTCTGAAACTGGCCAGCTTAGTTTGTTTTATTTTTAGCAAATGCACTAAAAATGGGCATTTAACACTAAGTCTAGAGAGTTTTTCAGCCACTACAGTGTGGTTTTATTGAGGTTATTTGCTTCCCTGCATGTGGGAATAGCCAATGAGTCAGTGAGAAATATTAATTATGTATCTACTGCACACAAAACATTCCCCAGAGCACTGGCCATAGAGGAGTACAAGACAATAATGATTTAGAGCCATGACCTCAGATAATGATGACCAGGGACTGGCAGGGAATGCCAAGCCACTGAGCTATTTGTGGGTATGGCAACACACCTGCTAAGTTATCTTTAAAAGCTCAAAGGGTAGGGTCCTCTTAAGTCATTGGGTAAGTGTCTTATGACAGCCTTCAAGGTTAAAAAAAAAAATCTAGTACTTCTCAAGATGCTGAGACGTCTCATCCTGATAGGGAAGTCTATACCCTGTTTAACAATATTAGAATGATGATTTCCACTGATGGTGTATTCCTGAGCTTTAACACTCTCTCTACTGGGCAAAATGCATCTCTTGGGTCTGATTCTTGCAGACAGATGCCAAGATGTATCAAATATTCAAATTATCACTTCCTTGTAACACCTGGTTTCTACTTAAAACCCCAAGAAATTCCAAAATAACACCTGCTCTTCAGATCATTAGTTGTATTTTAAACATTTTTCTTTAATCTAACGCTGTTGTCTGGAAATGTGTAGTACTGGGACCATATTGAGCTGCCTTGTATATATTAAAATATCATAGTACCCTGGTACAGGTTATACAAGAAAAAGGCCAGAACAGGGATCATTCCAGAAGGAATAAAGGGACTGGTGATTTGATAACACCCTTAATCATCTTTTCTTTCTTTCATTTCATTTTAAATCTCCATATTGAGTTACCTGACAAAATTTGCAAATGTGCAAAAAATATGCCCCATATTGATTGACTCTTTGACATAAGAGTACATTATCCTTACAGCTCATAAATATACTGCATAGCAAACACATACACAGACATGAACACACAAATAGACACATACCCCCTCACACATTATGCCACTTGAAAGCTGAACAGCCATGAAAATAAACATTGGCCAATGTGCCAGACTCTCAAAGAAACCAATAATATGGTAAAATAAGCATTTTATATTCTTTTTTCGTCACCCGCAATTCCCTTTAAAATTTTTTTTTCTAGGACGCCTGGGTGGCTCAGTTGGCTAAGTGTCCGACTCTTGATTTTGGCTCAGGTCATGATCTCAGGGTTGTGAGATCAAGCCCCACATCAGGCTCCTGGACATGGAAACTGCTTAAGATTCTCTCTCTCTCTCCCTCTCTCTCTTCCCCTCCCCTGCCAGCCTCTCTAAATATACATATATAAATTTTTTTCTGAAGCCTCAACTTGTGGGGGGAATTCAGACTGTCACCTGAAGGAAACTGAAAGCCAAAGCTCATGGCTTAAATGACAAGTGAGCTGGAAGCATTGAGTGGCCAGTTGGGGAAATCTTCCATGTGGCTTAGAGTGGCCCAGGAAGCTAGGGGAGGCCTAGTAGAGAAAACAGGTATTTTGTTTAAATAAAGCCTAAATATGATCTTGGTGAACAAAGGGCATGCCTTTTCCTCAAAAATTTAGACAGCAGTGGAATAAGTGGAGATTGAGAATAAGCAGAGAGAAGTTGTCACCAAGAACAATAACATCATAAAAATTGAAGCTCAGGGGTATGGAGGCCTGCAAGATTCCTTTAAACACCCACCCTCCCCCATTGCGTATATTCTTAACAGTACCACTGAGGGGATGGGCAAGAGATGGGGGATACTCTTGCTTGTACAACATGTTTTGTAATCTTAGGAAGCATTATTGGTTCTCACAATGATCATGGCCAAGGATTCTAGAGGATCTTGTGCAATGAAGAAATTTCCTCCACCCTATAAAACATTAGAATTCCCTGCAACAACTGCATGTAGTAAGTCTACAATTAATCCAGCCTGGGGGTGCCTGAGTGGCTTAGTCGGTTAAGCGCCTGACTCTTGGTTTCAGCTCAGGTCATGATCTTATGGTTGTGAGATCGAGCCCCATATCAGACTCCCTGCTTAGTGGGGAATCTGCTTGAGATTTTCTCCCTCTGCCTCTGCCCCTCCCTCTGCTCACACACTCTCTCAAATAAATAAATAAATCTTAAAAAAAGAAAAAAACATCGAGCCCAGAGCACAACTCCGCTTTAATATTTATGTGTTTAGCAAAATTTCAGCATATCAGAGTATTACCACCATGTAAGTCAAAGGAGAACATACTTCGTTTCATTAGAATCAATGGCAGGAAATTGTTTACTGTTTTAACAGTCACATCACTTGCCCGCTTGTGGTATTGGATTTATCATTTAATCCACCTGTACTTCTCAGTCTGCATTTATAGCTATTTGACATGTACAAGTGATTCTGTGTAATTTCAAATATCTGGTTATTTTAGTATAACACACAATAAAATTTATGTTTCAGGAAAGGAATATTGGGTTTGATGGAGCTGAGAACCAACAGTAAATCAATCAATTAACCAATCAGTCAATTCAATTTATCCATATACTATCTTAGTTCTAAATGGCCATCTTTAGGAGCGCCTGGGTGGCTCAGGCATTAAGCGTCTGCCTTCGGCTCAGGTCATGATTCCAGGGTCCTGGGATCAAACCCCATGTCGGGCTCCTTGCTCAGCGGGGAGCCTGCTTCTCTTTCTCCCTCTGCCTGCAGCTCCCCCTGCTTGTGCTCTCTCTCTCTGTGTCCAATAATAAATAAATAAAATCTTTAAGAAAAATGGCCATCTTTAGATATTTCCTCATACTTGATTACCTCCAATTTTTTTTAAGATTTATTCATTTATTTTAGAGAGAAAGAAAGCAGAGAGGAGGGCAGAGGGAGAGGGAGAGAGAAACCTAAGCAGACTCCATGCTAAGTGCAGAGCCTGATGGTGGGGCTCAATCTCACGACCCTGAGGTCATGATCTGAGCCAAAACCAAAAGTTGATCACTTAATGGACTACACCACCCAGGCTTCCCCATCACCTCCAATTTCTGACTTGACTCTCTTTTTCAGTTTTTACACTAGGCACTTAACACTCTTTCTCTGGCCACAATCTTGCCACGGTGCCTTTGTCTGTCTTGGATAAATCACTCTCCGTCTTGGATAAATCACCCTCTGAGGTGAACTCACCTGTGGTACCAACTTCAGTTTACCTCTGCCTTAGAACTAGAGGAAATTCTCTGATCATATAATTCAATCTGCTCATTTGAAGATGGCAAAACAGATCCTCAAAGAAGTTGTCTAAGACTTATTTAGGTTTTCCTACAGAACATGAGGCAAATAAGACTGTGCCCTGATTATTATTCTTCCAGTCTGCACATAAGGATCAGCACTGTATTCAGCCCAGTTATCTTCAAGCAACTTCAAGGTGGGGCCCTAAAACAATTTCAACTTCTGTTATGTATTAGAAACCTCATAAGAACTCTCTTGCAAAGAGACATCTTTGATAACCTCGCAAAGAAACTTCATCATATAGCTTGAAATCACCTTTATATATTTCCATCTGAACTTCCTTGTATTATATAGCTTCTCCCAAATACATAGCCTATTCCTTTTTTAATTAGTTCATGGTATCTAGAGGAAACAACAGAAGTACAACAATCGTACTGTTCTTACTTCTTTAAAACAATCTTCTTTGCAGAATTGTTTTATACTAACTTGACATCAGTCTGTTATACCATGGTGCTTCTGTTTGCTATATAGTATAGTGAAAAGAAAAACCTTAGACTTGGTTGGAAAAAAAAGTGGGGGGTAAAAGCACCATAACGGATGAACCTCTGCATGTAGAATGATCAGAGATCCCAAGTAAAACCAATGGAAATCAGCAATGACACCCAGGTGAGTCTGTCTGGCAAGTCCTTAACAATATGAGTATATAACCACTTAAATTCCTTTTTCTTTAAATGTCAGATTCTCAATAATTGTATGTCAAGGATGAAATGAAGGAAGAGTTCAAACCCATGTACTCAGTGAACATCTCCAATCTGAACATAAATATATAAATACAGGGATACAGATGTCAATCATCACATAGACAAGTCTCATAAATTCACTTCATCAACTTTTCTGTAAACAAGTTCTTTAGCACAGAATCAAAACAAAACACCAGCAGGCCCTCAGTTCGTGGAGATAGTTACAGAAAGAGTCCTCATCCTTGGTGTATGTGCCCTTTGATTAACGTAAATCTACAGAATTGTCTTGGGAAGTCACATGCCTTAATTCTTTAATGATATAATTGTTAAAACAGTGTGGACACTTCTGCCCACAAAATATATTTCATCCATCTAAAAGGATAATATTTAAAAGATTTGAATGAAAGTGACTTGCTAAAAAATAGTGATTCTGTTTATCTTTCCTTATTTTATTACAAATATGGGTTTACCATATAGATTAATGAAAGCAGAGTAAATCTAGGGGGGAAAAAATCATCCATAATCCCAATACTCAGAGGCCTCAGATATCATATTTCCTTCCAGTTTCTTTTCCATGAATTTTGTACACAGTCAATATTATGTTACCTAGCAATTTATAGTGTTCTGACTTTCTAACAGCAGTCCCCTTACTATTCCAATTTTTCCAGAAATCTACTTAACAAATGCAAAATACACCACAGCATGCATTAAATTGAATAATTTGAAATTGCTGATATTTAACCTTTTTATTTTTTGACCTCAAAAAATGGCAATTTCATAGAGTTCAGCTTACATATGTAAGAATTTACCTATCATTTCTCTATGAGCATGATGGATGATTTGGTTGTGTCTTATTTTGTTTTTTTATTATTAAGAACATGTTGAAGTGCATGTGTTTTTGCATAATCTTTATTAGCATTTCTGATAACTTCCATAGGATAGATTCCTAGAAGTGTTATAAGTGAGCTGAGAATAGACATCTTTATGGTATTTTAACTTCTATTAGAAAAGGCTTTTCCCAAAATACTAAGCAAAATTAATTCCAATCAACAATGTATGAGAAAGTAACCACATGCTTATCAACAGTGAATTTAAAATTTTTTTTCATTTACTGGAAATTTAATAGAAATACAAAAAAAAACCAAAACAATATAGCACCAAACAAAAGCCCGATGACTTACTTACGTTTTGCCTTTCTTTTTTAATAGTCACATAAAAAATTTTTCCACATTTCTTAGCCATCTTAATTTCCTCTTTGGGGAATTTGCTTGTTTTGAAGGCTTAAAGTTTTCTCTCAAGTTTTGATTGTCATGTATACAGCCTTTCCTCTCAAGTTTGTTGTTTGCTTTGATCTTGTTTATTTGACATACAAAATCTTTCATCACATATAAAACCGAGTCTTTTTCACATGGTCTTCTCTCTCTACCCATCTTGTGTCCAAATTTCCTCTTCCTGTAAGGACACCTGTCATAGTGGATTAGGGCCAACACTAATGACTTCTTTTTACCCTCACTTCTTTAAAGACCCTGTCTCCGGGGCGCCTGGGTGGCTCAGTCGTTTAAGTATCTGCCTTCAGCTCAGGTCATGATACCAGCCGTTCTGGGATCGAGCCCCGTGTGGAGCTCTTTCCTTGGCGGGGTGTCTGCTTCTCCCACTCCCTCTGCTGCTCCCCCTGTTGTGCTTCTCTCTCTCTCTCTTTCTGTCAAATACATAAATAAAATTTGAAAAAAAATCAAAATAAAGACGCTGACTCCAAAATAGTCACATTCTGAGGTATTGGGGGTTAGGGCTTCAACATGTGAACTGTTGGGGGACACAACCTGGCCCATAACACTGTGCAGGTAATAATTTCATGGATCAAACATGAGCACTCTGGCTCCAGAGTCATATCTCTTTCTTTTTTCTTTTTAAACTTTTTATTTTTGAAAGAATTTCAGACTTACAGGAAAGTTGCAAACACTGTATAAAGAATTTCCACGTTTTTTCACACAGATTCCCTTATGTTAACATTTAAATACGTTTGTTTTATCACTCTTTATATATCACAGTATTTATCAAAATCAAGAAATTATCAACACAACACTATTATCTAATCCTCAGACCTTAATAAAATTGTACCAATTAGCCCGCTATTGTCCTTCGTAAAGAAAGAAAAACAAAGCTTTCTTACAGTCCAGAGTCCAGTGTTTTACTTAGTTGCTACACCTCTTATATTTCCTTTAACTTTGAACATTATCTTTTAAAAAAAATTTTTCATAACCGTGACAGTTTTGAAGAGTACAGGCCTGATAGTTTCTAAAATGTTCCTTAATTTGAGTTTGCTGATGCTTCTTCATAATTAGATTCAGGTCATGCATTTCTGGCAGGAATTTCACGAAGAGATACTGTGTCTCTCAGTGCATTTTATTAGGAGGCATGTGATACTGATATGCCCCCTTACTCATGATACTAACTGATTGCTTGTTAAGATATTATCTGCCGGGTTTCTCCACTGTGGAAGTCACTATTTTTAATTTCCAAAATTAATAAATGTCTTGTGGGGAGATACTTTGAGACAATCTAGATATCCTTTTCCCATCACAATTTTACCTACTAATTTTGTATCCGCTGATGATTTTTGTCTCAAATAATGATTATAATGATTTTTCAGTTCAATCATTCCTTCTCTATCTATGAATTGCAATTCTACCATTTGGAAGAAATCCTTCCTCCCCTCATTTATTTATTCATTTACTTGTATCAGTGTACACTCATGGATTCTTATTTTATTCTATGGGTAATAATCTCTTACTGCCCTTATTTATTTTGTTGTTCAAATTGTTCCCAGTTTGGCCGGGGGGTTGACCACTTCAATTTGCTTCTATATCCTTTTGACAAGTCCCTATTATTCCTTGAGCATTTTCTTAATTTCTAGCTCATAAATGTCCTGAGATCATCTTATGCACTCTCAGTTTCAGTCCTGGAATTTTCTATCCCTTCAAGGAGTCGTGGTTTCCTTTCCTAAAGAATGGCCTTTAAACAACAAGATCTGGGCTCTAGGAATGCCCCCTGGTACTGAGCTGTAGAAGATTCTCAGCAGAGAGCTGGGAGATATGCGTTTGGACGTATATCCATCTCTACTGACTACCGTCTATCATTCATCTGTCCCTATCCAAATTGATTCTGTGCAACTAAACCATGTTGAAACCTTCATTTCAAGTCGTGAAGACGGTCCTGACCTACAGTCCTTCTAAATCTATGACTCAATATCCCTTTGTTAAAACTGCTCAACTTTCCTTTCCAGTGTGTCTTTCTGACTTTTTATTCTGGAGGTTAATATCAGATCTCACAATTCTAGGATTAGGGGTACAGGAAAGCTAAGTAATATTCTAAAGGAACCATATAGGCAGTGATTGGAAACCCTACCGACAGAGTGTTGATTTTTTCAATCCTTTTTTTGGTTTGCAATTATGTAAATCTTTAGGGCGTGTACTAGTACCATAATCATACCAACCCTGAGGTTTTAGGATTACTAAGTCCCTGGACATAGATAGCTGAGGTGAAGGTTTAGGAATGCTGAACTCTGTCACAGATCTGGCCTCAATCTCATACCCAAGAGAGCTCTGTGTCCTAGATCAGGAGTCATCAAATTATGATCATGCCCATTCATTTACATATTATCTAAGGATGCTTTTCTGCATCCTTGACTTGACTTGAGTAGTTACTATAGACTAGGGCCTGCAGAGCCTTGAATATTTACTATATTGCCCTTTAGTGAAAAGGTTTGCCTATTCCTGCACTAGTTCATCCTGAGCCCTGATGTTGATCATCTTTTTGCCACATATACATGTACACACACACACACACACACACACACCACATACACACATACCATTGCAAGACAATGCCATCAGGAGATATTTTATACATGAGTGCTAGCTGAGGGAATAATTCTGCCTGCGGTTGACTCTGTATAACATTGATGCAATTGCATTGGCATGAGGGCCTCTTCTTAGATTTCAAAGTATACTATACCCAGACGGTGCATCAAATTAGTCTGCCTCTCCACTCTGTGTGGCATGCAATGCCTTTGAAAATTGGACAAATAAATGAGACTCCAAATTTGGCAACCTGTGTCAATTCTGTATAACTTATCAATTTGGTTCTGAGATACTGTCAGAGGTTGAGTGTTCCTATGTCTGCATTTCTCATAATTATTTTGAGATCTAAAAAGAAAGGGAGACATTCGGAAAGACTATGAATACAATACCAAGTTAAAAGCCATGTGGAATGGTGTGATGTCTGCTGGTAGTGCCAAATTACCGCATGGTTGATCCACTCGCCAAAGTCAATAAGACTGCTGGGGCAACCCAAATCCCCCTTTGTTCTACCCATAATCAGACATGGAGAGATATGGATACCAGCAAGCTGAATTTAACCCTGGTTTTGTCTTACTTATTTTGGCCATCGAGAGAAGAGACTCTTGATGTTGGCTTGGTTTTTTTTTTAAACACCTTTTACTTTGCTGTGAATTAAAAATTAGACTAGGCTTCTGAGCTTCTCCAACCCCAGTGTTTGCCTCAGGGCCCTCTGAACATTGTATGGCGCTATGAAATAGTCTTTCTGGAATCCAAATATTCTGTGTGAAATTATCTTCTTCTTTGTTTTCTGATGACTCAGGCTGCTACTTACTTTGTGCACCTATTCAGATGTATTATGTTTTTATGTCCACTTCTTTTACCTGCCATAAAGCACCATCACTGTGCTGCCAGCTAAGCTTTTTGTCTTCCAGGTGGTGAGGAGGACACATACAAACACAGGCACCCATGTTAACTCTTTGATTGCTCGAACACAATACTCTCTAATGCACCTGAGGTTTGCATTGAGAAAGTGACTACATTTTAGTTTTACAGTGCAAGGCTTTTATTCTGTCCTCTGGTCATTTTCCAAAATGCATGAGTTGTTTAGGTAGAAAGTCTGTCTCCTCTTACTATAAAATTAGCGTTCCTAGAAGATGGAGGCTTTTCAGGAACTGGAAGTAAACATTGCAGGACTCTTGAGAGTAAGAATGCTACTTTTCTTAGGTAAAAATAGAGGCAGTATTTCCTATCTCTTTTAGCATTTAGGTCTCTTGTTAACATCAGTAGTATTGCTGTTTACCCTTTCACACTTTGAATGCCCACAAGCCTCAGTACAAGATTCACGCCATTCAAATCACCTGTGTGTTTCACCTGCAAATTCCTATAGTGCCGAGTATCACTCATGCCCTCCCATTCCCACTTGATAGACCTGATATCATTGATAATGTCTGATAATGAAGCTTTTTTAAAAAAATGTTCTCTCATCCCAGAGTTTTGACATCTTTGATCCACTAAATTTAATCCAAAATTCTTGGGGCCTGATATTTTTCAGGATTCAGAATATTTTGGAGTTTAGAGAGATGTATACTGACTATTATAATACCCCTCTTGTGGAGGTCAGAGGGGGGATCTTGGGTGACTCCCTGAAATAAGACCTATCAATATTTCTACAGTGATTCCTATAAATACTCCTAGTGGATAAATAAAAGCTATCCATAGTCTCATATCATTTTATGTAAGCTTGTGTCATTGCTACCAAAAGATTTCAAGTCAGTTCAAGTTTTGCCACCAAATACGTTTTTTAAAACTTTAGATTTGGGGTATCGCAAATATAGATTGTTGATCTACACAAGAGGTCAGCAAATTTTTTCCACAAAGGGCTAGACAGTAAATATTTTAGACTTTTCAGGTTATGCCATCTCAGTCACCTACCACGCTCCCTGGGAAAACTTCTCTGAGTCGAGGAGGTGACCTCTGCTTCTTGTCACACCCATTCTGTTACTTCCTCTCAACTTCACAAGCCAAAAGTAGATACAAGAAGAGTGCTTAGATCTAGAATAGTACTTAGTACCTAGATCTGAGTACGAAGTAGAATGTAACTTGTCATTGACCTCGTGGTTGATATTATGTGATGGTAACATTTGAAAATAAGAAGTGGCTAGAATCTAATGGTGTTAGTGATTGTCACATTAATGATATTAAGGGGGAAAATGTAGTTTTCCAGGCTTGACTTAAACTTCTGGTTCACTTCTTTTCCGTGACTGAAAACATTAGCCTGAGCATTTGTTCTCTTTATATCTTCCTTCCTCTTTATATCTTACTTTGTGTTTATTTCATTAGAAATGGAAGTATACAGGGGTTGCCTGGGTGGCGCAATCAGTTAAGCATGTGCCTCTTGCTTTCAGCTCAGGTTCTCAGTATCTCAGGGTCGTGAGATTGAGCCCCGCAACAGGCTCTGCACTCGGTGGGGAGTCTGCTTGAGATTCTCATTCCCTCTCCCTCTGCCCCTCCTGCTCATGCTCTCCCTCTCTCTCTCTAAAATAAATTAAATGAGTCTTTAAAAAATAAATAAAAGTGTACAGTTTTGGTCTAAAACAAATAAACAACTTGTCAGATGTTCATGGGAGTTTGTGTTTTCCTCTACACCATATGGAGCCAGACTTTAATGGATCAAGTCTGAAGGGTTTCTTTGAATGGGCTTGTTCTTTTAGTGGGTGTTGCCTAGTACTTCTGATAAAGACTGGGAATAGAAAACAGAGAACTATCCCCTATGGGTGGCCTCCCAGTGGGCTGAGAAATTATGGGCCCTCAGTGGATGACTCATTGATTATTTGAATGAGATTGAGCTTAAGAGATATGACAATACCTTTTGGAAGTCAGAAGAAAAACCTCTCAACAAACTCTCCAGTCTTTAGCCTGGTTGTATGAAAAGGATGACTGGGGTAACCTCGAGGACTGGCTGACATTTTTGACAATTATCTGCTAAGCTGACTGAATAGTGACCCACGCTCAGCTTGTGGCATATTTAGGCATTCTTTCCTAGCTCATTGCATCTGCTTTCTTGCTGACTTCCTGTCTTCATGTGGGAGGCTGCTTTCATGATTGGTCTCATCATTTGCAGATCAGATTTTGTGGTGTGAGGGGCCATGATCTTTTCTCTTTATAGTTACAAACTTTCCAGACTTGACCTTAATTCTTAAACGTGTTGAGTCTCCAAGGATCCCTTGTGTGTCTTGAAGGTATTTTTTTCATAATTTCTCATGTAGCTTCACACCGTGGTTTCCCTTCTAGATCGTGGGCTCCTTGAGAGCAGGAATGGGACTTTTTACGTCTGTAATCTCAACATCTCCTGGCATACCTGGACACTAGACTTCAGATTAAACAAACAAATATGCATTAATATGCAAACATATTGTAATGACAATTGAACGTTAACCCAGATCAAGGCAATGACAAATAATATTGGCATATCTACTGGAAACTGTACTAGGAAAAAGAAGGGTAGGTGTGAAGGACAAACTTTGTTGCTTTAAATAGGTTTGAGTGAGCCAATGCTGAGGGTATGTACGAAGAGAAAAAATGCTGATGGTAATATTTTCTGCTTAATTTCCCATAGATTTAGCCTGGTCACTAACTGATTTGGTTGTATTATGAGACAATGACCTTTGGGACACCTGGGTGGCTCAGTCATTAAGCATCTGCCTTCGGCTCAGGTCACGATCCCAGGGTCCTGGGATCGAGTCCCACATCAGGCTCCGAGCAGGGAGCCTGTTTCTCCCTCTCCCACTCCCCCTGCTTGTGTTCCCTCTCTTGCTGTCTCTCTCTTTGACAGAAATAAATAAATAATATCTTAAAAAAAATGAGACAATGAACTTTTATTATCTATTTCTCCTTAAGGACCATTCTTTTAGCAAATGAAGAAAGAGTCACTTGAGTTTAGAAATCATGTGCTAAGGTATGAAGACAAGTTGGGGTTTGGAGGACCAAGCACAAATGAAGAAAAGAAGACAGTTTCTGTGTAATTATTGGTTGAGGGAATATCGTCTATAAGATCCTACAGGTATATATTGTCATGTATACTGTTTCCCTTCTAGACTGAATGTGTCAGAGAGACAATCTCCCTTGTCCCTTCCATCCCATCTGGAGATGAGGCCATGCAGTGAGCAGACAAGGACATCTACCCAGCTGCTGGGGCTGTGCAATGAATGAAGCAGCCCCTCAAAACACTCTGAATGGATTGCCAATTTTTATTATGTTTAAGGCAGGCAGTAATTTCAGTTTTCAATTCCACTAAGTAATAATAGTTATTAATTAGTAAATTAGGCCACTGGGTTCTAGAGGTGAGCTAACAGAATGATTAAAAATGAGAGAGAGAAAATTCAAAGATAATGCTCAGGTTTCATCGAAGCCTGCCACGACTGAGAGTTTATGTTTGTTCATCTCTTCAGAATGGATTGCTGCACTTAAGAGCAACTTACATTGCCCACAGTGCTGTCTGTTCAGTAATTGCAGCAAAGTGAGGTACTGCACCATACATTGTCATAAAGATGTCAAGAAATGAAGGGAGATGTTCGAGGGCTCAGCTTCTAATACTTACATTTTAAATCTGGGGGCATTAAATCCAGGGAGGAGAATTCCTGAGTATCCCCCCCCACACACACACACACACATACAAAGGGCTTAGATATTTCTTGAGTAAAGGTTCTGAAATCAACCCCAGGGAGGATTTCTGGACTCCAGGTAGGCCTAATTCCTCTTAGAGGCTAATTTTTGGAGCTTTATATTTCAAATATGATAGCCTTCATGGAGGTTTGTGTACTCTGTTTAAAAGTACTTTTCATGGCTGTACCTAGATAATAACAAAATCCCTAAAATATTATTAAGCTCCTTAAGGACTTGAAAGGCTAAAACTGAAGTTTATCTTGCAGGGTTCTAGATGGGCAAAAATGCAGGTAACATATCTTAAGACTGTTGGAGTGTATTCCTGATACTAAGAGAAATAGTTGAAAAGTGGAAGTATCAGTCAAATTCATTCTGAAGATACAAAAATGTAGCAATTTGTTGGAGTTTAACGTGATTTTAAAAAAACTGTATAGAGGCAAACCAAATCTATGTATGAATTCAGACTTTGCCTATAATGGCAAAGTGAATTAAATCATTAAGACAGACAGATCCCAGAATACTCTAAGAAAAATATCAAAAAAGTAAAGAAAACAAAAATAGCATCTCCTCATCCTTCTATTAAAATTAGCTCTTGTATGAATTTTGTTTAAATGAAAAATTGATCTATTTTACTTTGCTTATGCAGAAATAAGAAATAAGCATTATTTGACACTTTTAAGACAAATTTCCTGGTCCAAGTATTATTTTCATCTGAACACCCTCTCCCTGCCTTATCTTTATTTTTGCTGCCTCTGTAAAGATTCATGTTTAAGAGATTTTTCCTTCCATTTTTCCTTTTCTTTCTACTTTTTTTGGGGGGGGGTCTTTTTGAATATTTGCCTTTAGGGTCACCATGATATAATTAGAAAGAGTGGGTTTTAGTCTGACAGAAACTAAGTTAAATCCTTGACTCCACTACTCACCAGTTATTCTGACCTTGGGAAAATAGATCAACTTCTCTGAGCATTGTTTCCTCATCTGTAGTGTGGGCGATATGTAATACTGACCCCACACAGTGGTTTTGAGTTTGCTATGATGCAAAAATACTTATTCTTGGAGTAAAGAAAGGAAAAAACTTGGAACTGATGGGTTGGCACATAGACAAAACCTTTTGTACTCGTATTAGTGTTAGACTAGATTAACTAAGACATAATCATTTGAGAGGTAGATAGACTTGGTGGCTGAGCACTGATACTGAGTATGTAACTGTGACAGTTAGCGCCTAGTGGGTACTTAACATATATTAGTTTCTTTCCCACCTTCCCTACCCTATTCTTACCACAGACCACGTGAGTACACGTACACACACACACATATACACACACACACTCACAGACATATCCATATATCCATTTTTGCCTCTAGTCAAATCTGTGTTTTTAGGTGTGTGTGGCTTTAGTGACCTCCCACCTACACTTATCTAACCCTAATTTCCACATAAAAGTGTAAATTTCCATGTTATACCACCTGACCCCATTCTATTTTCTTTTTAATGTTAATACATTAGGAAATCTCATTTGCTATGAGAATGAATGTTAGGTCTGCCCACTGGGTTTTGCAAATTTGGAACTCTCATCTAATTTTGAGTCTACAGATGTAAAGAGTATAACCATCAATTTCCATTGGCAGAAGACTGAACACAATTTTATAGAGAATGTACTAAAACACACTGGAAAGGAGAGAAGGAAGGGTTGACAGTGTTAAACTGGAACAAGTTTTTCAAATAAGATTGAAATAAGATCAAGTTCATCAGCTCTTATCACAGTAGGTCAACCTGAATCTTGTCCTTGACTAATCAACCAACCGACCAACCAAACAAAAAACAGAATGATCTGTGAGGGAGACTAAAGAGTAGATCTAATATTTGAACATCAACCCCATTGTTCATCAATTGACTAGGAAAAACAGACATCTCTGTTTGTGTCTAAGGATGTGGCATGTAAGTCCTGGGGATCTCACTCAAGGCTGCAAGAGTTCAGCAAAGGAGCTGGTGAGATTGAAAATGCATTTGAAGGTTAAGATGTTCTCCAGGAGTTTCTGCTTCAGTCATTGCTATCACTGAACTTTTCTGCCTCTAAGGGTTTGTAATATCTAAATTCAAATTATTCCATCTCTAAAGCTACTCAGTGATTTTTTTCGACCACCAGTGCAATGCAGTTTTCTGTCACCTCATATCATCACCTATGACATAGCGTTGTGCAGGGAGCACAAGCCTGGAGCTTTCATTCAAGGTCACCTCAAGCCCTCCATGGTGAGACATTTTGAATAATTTGGAATTATTTTTACTAGATATGTTTGTAACTGTCAGACTCCAATCTACATGGTTCATAGAAGCTCAATTTATTTTCTATATTAATAGCTCATTGAGCGAACATACTATGCCAGGCTACATACATATGTAGCTTTTTTTCCCAGTGAATTCAGTGGTCTTGAATACCCAATGAAAAATGTTTCTATTATCTTTGCCTGTTTGCATTTCAAAAACTATAAGAATGTATTGATTTTTGAGACAATTATTGGGGGCTTATAGAACTTATCCTCCTGCTTGGATATGACTTTTAGAATTAAAGGGTTCATTAGATGTCCCAAGGGGAGTTTTCATATTCCAGGACAGAAAAGGGATACCATGGGTTATGCAAATGGCTCTGTCAAATATGATGTAAAGTGCTGGGTGAAATTGACAATTGCAGTCAAATATCTGAAGGTGTGATCTATATGAGACTGTCTTTAAAATATCCAGGAATCCTGATAAGCTGCATTTCAAATTTCCTTTATATTTCTTGGCTTACATTTGGTACTTGATTATACATCAATTAAGCTATTGTACCAAGTAGAATTCAACCCCTCCCAGGCACAGGGGGCAAAACAAAGATATTTTGAGGCATTTACCACGTAACTGAGAAAATGAGCCTTGCATAGATGAAACAATTAGAAAACTGTTGAACCACACAATGAGTGACTAATCAGTATTGGAAGGGATAGGTCAGTGTGGATTGTTAATAGCAGGTGATGCCTTCATGAAGGACAAAAAATTTAAAGGAAGTGTTGGTATTTAGATAGAGAGGAGAATGGATTTGGGTACATTTCAGTGTGGGAAAATAACATGAAAGAAGGCACAGAAATAAAAATAGACAGTGTGAGCCAGCTTAATAAAGTTGGGAGTGAGAACTGAGAAATAGTGGGGATAATTTGGACAGTCAAGGAGAAACTAATTTCTGGAAGTTCTTGTAAGTCAGCCAATGAGATCTGAGACTAATACATGAGATATTAGGAAGCATATTCAATACATTTTTAGGAGAGATGTGGCATGTGTAAAAGTGTTATTTCTGTAGTATTATTCTGAGAGCATATGCCAATGGTGAAGGTTCTCAGGTCTTTGGTTTTGAGTGAACTATAAGGCAATAGGGAGAAAACATGCATAAAATGATCATGGAATTCTTAGTACTCTTTAGAGAATTTTGTGGAAAATAAGAATGAGTATGGTACAAGAAAATAGGAAAGAGGCAAATGTTCTGAGAACCAAAAAATAGGAAATGCGCATTCTGGAAACTACATGTTAATAATTTTCACATCCATTTCTTAGAAGTTTCCAAATTATTTTTTAAATTTCCATCTTGTAAACAATAAAAAAAAATCCATGAGCATTGAATCTTTCACAGGTTCACTAAAAACAAGTGATAACAGATAAGAGATATTTTAATTTTTAATAGCATTACTATGCCACTAGGTGTTAATCTTGTGTTCTAGGAAAGGGTCTGATACATGGTAGGTGCTTAATAACAAATGTCACATGGCCGCTTAAATGCATAAATCAGAGGGACAGATTTGTCTAAATCTAGATTTGTCAAAATCTCTGATAATATTCTATGGGGAAAAGATAAAGAAGTGTGTAGAAAATGATTTTATATTTAGGTTGGCTCATTCCTTGTTGACTAGTCATAGTGTTCTGATAGCACGTTGATTCCAACTGGAAATATATTCAGTACCAATACACAGACTGTATTCTTGTCCCATCTCCCCAACATTTCTATTAAAAGTTTCCATGTTGTTAAAAACTAAGATACATATTACATTTGAATGGGTGACACCAAGTTGCAAGGTTTGGCTATACAGTTGTTGACGGGTTCAAATAAAAAAAATCTAAACAGATCAATGGCCCCCAAGATAGTTGACTACATGACCTAAATTAAGGAATGTGATTGGGCCATAACACAGAGGGCAGATAGAGCTTCTTCAGCAAAAGAAACAGCCCAGAAATTTGTTCCTCAGGTCAGGGACTCAACCAGGAGACATATAGGGGCTCACACAGAAAAAAGGGAGGCCTCTGAGAAAAAGAGGCCCTATTTAATTATGTAACAACTTTTCTCTTCCTGGCATTGGAGGTGGAGAACCCAAAGATGGCCTCTATTAATCTGGCACTAAAACTTGTTGCCAAAAGGTCCATTTTTAGTCCCTGTTCATCTATTAAGTGGAGTCGCTCTCCATTCAGAGCTAATTGCTATATAAATTATTGAAGCTCCCCCAATGTGAAGATTAAGAGAAGGAAGCTCTGGCAGAACCCCTTCCCATTAGCCATAAGAAGGCAAAAGTTATGAATTGATTAATTACAAATGAGAACATGGAGCACTGGCTCCAGCCACTCCTTTTTTTTTTTTTTTTTTTTAAAGATTTTATTTATTTATTTGAGAGAGAGAGAGAGTGAGAGACAGAGAGCACGAGAGGGAAGAGGGTCAGAGGGAGAAGCAGACTCCCCGCTGAGCAGGGAGCCCGATGTGGGACTCGATCCCGGGACTCCAGGATCATGACCCGAGCCGAAGGCAGTCGTTTAACCAACTGAGCCACCCAGGCGCCCCAGCCACTCCTTTTTTATCCCTCTGTGGACAAGTGCTGGTTCTAGGCTACTCTTTAGCAGGGGACCATCTTGCCATGGTGCGCCAAGCAAATCTATCTTTTTCTGATGGGATAGAACTGGGTCATCCTCAGATCTCTCCCTCCTTATTGATGGCCCATCGTTAGTTAACATGATGAGGCAGGAAGTTTATTCAAATGCTCTCAATTCCCCATTAGTAGCTGAGCTTGTCATTGTACCTGTCCTTGGGAAACATCTCAGACCTCTACTCAGAAACTCATTCCCTTAGACCAAGTCTATCCAGTTTGTCTCTATCTCTCTCGGGGTTTTCTGGGGTGAATAGTTACCTAATCTAAAGAAGTAAATTAATGAAATCTACCACTCCCTTAACCACACATGTGCGCGCACACATATCATACACACACACACACACACACACACACACACACACACACACACACACACACCCCTACTCCAGCATTCTCTGTTTTAGGAGAATAACGATGCACCTCTGTGTGGCAGAATACTACATGGTCTTAAAGGGAGGACCTTAATAAGCTAGCATCTTAGTAAACTATGCAGTAGAGGTGGGGGTTGGGGATGAGAGCATCTAGGACAAATGTGGCACACGGTGTGTACTCAGTAAATATTTGTCAAATAAATGAATTACGATTCCCATTCTATTCAGTCCCTCTACTTGTATGAGCTATGACTAATGTCCTCACTGATTTTCCCAACAATCACGCACACCAAGATAAGTGATAATTTTTTTCAAAAAATGTCTCATAAGAGAATTAGCAGGATTTTTATGTTACCCATTTTGAAGCAATAACCAAGAAATAATTTTTCTAAAAAGTTTTGACTATTTTTGGAGCTGAACTTAAATTTCAAGATCCATAACACATTCAGAAGGGATGGCTCCCCCCTTTGCCCCTAATGGAAAGGACCCTGAGACTTCCAGTCGTTCTGCCAGGCCAATAATAGAAACCATTTACAATGCTCTATTATGTGCCCATTACTTCGTAAGGTGCTTTACATACATTATTGGTTTAATCTTCAAAACAAACCAATTAGGTAGCTATTATTCTCACTTTAAAGATGAGGAAATACACTTATAAATGCTGTGCCTGAGGTTACCAAACCAGGTAAGCAACAGAACAAGGGTTACATTAAGTGATCTGACTTTTGATCTTTCCAGGAGAGCAATTGATCTAAGCCAGGGTGGCTGGATTCAGTCCTGGCTCTGCCACTTACCATCTGTGAATTTGGTCAACACAGGGACCCCCAATGCACCTCAATTTTATCATGAATAAAATGTGGAAGCTAATATATTTATTTACAAGGTTGACCTAGGATCTAGTTACTTAGTTCATGTAAAACATTTAGAATAATGCTTGGAACATAGTAAGCATGTAATATATCTTAAAGATTATTATTTGAATTCGTGTAGAGCTAGCACTCAACTTTCTTTGTAATTTAGCAATTAATAGTTTAATAATTCTTTGTTTTATTCTCTGTGGTGTTATATCAGGAATTAGATGACTTCATGAAGGAGTCACTTAATAAATTGTAAACTCCATAAGGACTGAGTCCTTTGTGCCCTTTGGAAAACTAGATTACCCAGTGACTATTAGACACACAATTAACACTTATGAATAAGGATGAAAAATCCAATCTACTACCTTCCCCAAACAATGTCTTTTTTACATTTGTGTGGAATTCTGTAGTTTACAGTATGATTTGCAGATTTAAAAAGAAAAACCTCCCCATCACCCCTACAAAGTATGTACCTTTATCCTGCATATCATAGCTCAGAAAGCCAAGCTTCAGGATGGCCACCAGATAAAACAAATCAAGATTTGCTTTTCTCACATAACAAGGAATGCAAAGCTGTGTGGTGACTAGAATTGTTTTTCTGTCTTGATGAGGTTAGGTTTGTCTCCGCTGTCATTTTCTTGAGTTTTCTTTTGTGGTCATAATATAGCCATTTCACTTCTGGCCAGGATGTTACCATTTAAGGCAGTGAGAAGAAGAAAGTTTCAAATGGGCCTGATTGTTCATTGTCCTTTTTTATATGAAAGAAGAAATGCTTTTCTAGGGGCTTCTTAACTCCCCAGAAAACTTCCTTTACATGATATGGGTCAAAATTACATTGTGTGGCAACCCCTCGTTGCAGGAAAGCCTGGGGAGGGGAAATGGCTTTCTCACCTACAGAGTGAGCAATAGCAAGGGGCAAGGCAGTGGTAATAGCTTTTCCTAAGTTTCTCAATAGTGTCTGCCAATAATCACTTTTCATACTATTACTACTACTCCTTCTATTCCTAACTACTGCTGCTACTGAACCTTTGCCCTGACAAATACGGTATGCTCATTTGTTGTCCCTCTAGTCCATCAAGAAATGAGAAACGAGAAAATTCTTTCTAGCACTGATAAAGAAAAGTCGGGGGGGGGGTGCCTGGGTGGCTCAGTGCATTGAGCATCTGACTCTGATTTCGGCTCAGGTCATGATCTCAGGGTTGTGAGACTGAGCCCCGATTCGGACACATGCTGGGCATGGATCCTGCTTAAGATTCTCTCTCTCCCTCTCTCTCTCTCTTCCCCCCTCTAGCCACCCCCCAAAAAAGAAAAGAAAAATCAGTATTTGAAGGGGAAATAAGCATCCTTATTCCCACCTACCCAAGCCGGCATGAGCTGGTAGCGCAGGTCATTTTGAATTGAATGTCCCCCAGGAATTCTGTAGCTACTCTACTATTGGTGCTCCCAACTCAATAGCAGTTTGGGAAGCCAAGACTGGATCTTGGAAATGGGCAAGGAAAGATAACTGTTCTATTTATTGGATGTTTGGGAATGGAAGCAGTGGAGAAAACATGCAGAATCACTCTATTATTTGAAAAGTTAGAAGGCCACTGCCAGTGTGTTTGTCTCACAGCTACGGTGCGAGCAGACCCAGCTGAGCTAGACCCACTGGGCATACACCTGAAAGTGTTTGCAAGTGTTTGGCACTTGGGAAAATGATTTTGTGCCAAATACATTTTCTCTTAAGATAAAATGAGAGAAAGAAAGAGAGACAGACAGAGGGAGAGAGACACAGACTGCTTATTCAGAGGACGGGGGATCTTAATCTGATCTGTTTGCTTCATTTTATACTCAACAAAATGGGTCGGTGTTGGGCTCTTTACTGTGCAAAATGCAGTGAGCTTCCATGGACATTCCTTTTCCTAGAGAATAGGCCAGCTGTGACAGGAGGAAGTTTCAGGATATTGGTCCCAAAGCTAAGATTCGCAAAGTTTGGCTGAAGGCAAAGCCTATTCTCCTCTGCTCATTATCAAACAGTTACACTGCATGCAGTTGCCCATTTAGCTGCCTCCTAACACCTTGCATTACTATCTTATAAATGCCACGGCTTTGTTGAAACACCTGCAGAGTTTCTTGGCTTATTAGCACCATTTGATCACACAACAGGAGTAAGGGAGGTTCATTTGCCTCTTGGCAAAACAGGTGAGGACGTATTGAGCGCTGGATTACCCCTTCCCTTAGTGTGGCAGTCCTGTTGGTGAGGGAGTTTCCCTGCCATCAGCAGAGAGAAGTGGGGATCAGCAGCTTGAAGCAAGAGGAAGTCTACCACACAGCTACGCAGTCTATTACTAGTAGACTAGATACTAGCTCAACTAGTATTTCCCTTCACCTTTTTGATGCTACCCTCAGATAGTGTTCTTCCTTCCTCTTGATGTTTCTCCTCAGAATAATATTCATTCTGGAACAATTTAATTCTAAGTCAAAGGTAGCTTTATGATTTGGCAAGAGGTGGAGGGAAGAAAACATAGAACTGAAAGTAAGCATATTTGTGTCCTAAAAAGACACTGCCTAGAATAGTGGTTGTTTAACTTTTTGGTTTCAGGACTCCTTTACATTCTAAAAAAAAATTACTGGAGATCTCACAGAACTTTGGTATGATACGTGATACTTCTATATAAAATAGGGAAATTTAGGGGTGCCTGGGTGGCTCAGTCATTAAGCATCTGCCTTCGGCTCAGGTCATGATCCCGGGGTCCTGGGATCGAGCCCCGCATCGGGCTCCCTCCTTGCCCGGAAGCCTGCTTCTCCCTCTCCCACTCCCCCTGCTTGTGTTCCTGCTCTCGCTCGCTCTCTGTCAAATAAATAAATAAATAAATAAATAAATAAAATCTTTAAAAAAATAAGGAAATCTAAACATACATCATTGCAAAACAAGACCACAACATATACAAACTTCTTGTTGTGTTTCCAGAAAAAGAGAGATTTCCAAAGAAAATTAAGTTTTGGATTTCAAAATACTGATATATTAGATAGTATTAGGGTTCACAGATGCTATAGCTAATATACACAAAGATAGCTAGTAAGACTACAGGAGAAGTAATGGGAAAAAACTGAGTTTATCTCTGAAAACTCACATTTTTAAAAAGACTATTTCTCATATACCCCCTGCCCTCACACGTGCATGGGCTCCCCCATTATAAACATCCTCTGCCAGAGTGGTTGACTTTTATAATTAATGTATCTTCACTGACACATCAAAATTATCCAAATCCATTGTTTATATTAGGATTCAGTCTTGGAGCTGTACATTCTACGGGTTTGGGCAAACGTATAATGAAGATTCTCAAGCTCCACCTCTTCAGGCCCCCCTCTTCACCCCCAACGCCTGGCAACCACTGATCTTTTTACTGTCTCCATAGTTTTGTTTTTTCCAGAATGTCATATTGTTGGAATCATACAGAATATAGCTTTTTCAGATTGCCTTCTTTGACTTAGTAATATGCATTTAAGCTTCCTCCTTGCCTTTTCATGGCTTGATAGCTCATTTCTTTTTAGTGCTGAATAATATCCCATTGTCTGGCTGTACCACAATTTATTTATCTATTCACCTACTGAAGGACATCTTGGTTACTTCTAGATTTTGGTAGTTATGAATAAAGCTACTATAAATATCCATATATTCCTGATTATCTAAATACCCACAAAACCTTTCTATGTGCATATAAGTTTTCAATTCCTTTGAGTAATACCAAGGAGCACAATTGTTGGATCATATGCTAAGAGTATGTTTAGTTTTGCAAAATTGGCCAAGCTGTTTTCCAAAGTGATGGTACATTTTGCATTCTCACCAGCAATGAATGAGAGTTCCTGTTGTCCACACTCTCTCCAGAATTTGGTGTTGTCCGTGTTCCAGATTTTGGTCTTTCTAAGGGTTAAGTAGTGGTATCTCATCTTTGATTTAATTTGCATTTCCCCAATGACATATTATATAGAACATCTTTTCATATACTTATTTGCTGTCTGTATGGTCTTTTTTGGTGAGGTGCCTGTTTAAGGTCTTTGGCCCATTCTCTAATTGGATTGTTGTGGAGTTTTAAGAGTTTCTGTATATTTGGGACAACAGTCTTTTGTCACATATGTCTTTTGCAAATATTTTCTCCCAGTCTGTAGCTTTCTTCTCATTCTCTTGACATGGTCTTTTGTAGAGCAGAAGTTATTAAACTTAATGAAGCCCACTTATTTTTTCACGGATGTGCCTTTGGCATATCTAAAAAGTCATTGCCATACCTAAGGTCATCAAGCGTTTCTCCAATGTTACCTTCTGGAAATTTTATAGTTTTGCATTTTACATTTAGGTTTGTGATCCATTTGGAGTTAATTTTTGTAAAGGATGTAAAGTCTGTGTCTACATTTTTTTTAAATGTGGATGTGTAGTTGTTCTAGCACCATATGTTGAAAAAATAAAACTATTGCTTTATTTTATTGATTTTACACCTTTACCAAAGATCAGTTGACTGTATTTATGTGGGTCTATGTCTGGGCTCTCTATTCTGTTCCATCAGTCTATTTATCTATTCTTTCACCAGTACTTTCACCAATGTCTTGATTACGGTAGCTTTATAGTAATTCTTCAAATCAAATAGTGTCAGTCCTGCAACTTTATTCTCCTTCAAGACTGTTCTAGCTATTCTGGCTCTTTTGCCTTCCATATAAACTTTAGAATCAGTTTGTCCACATCCACAAAATAACTTGCTGGGATTTTGATTGGATTGCCCTGAATCAATAGATCAAGTTGGGAAGAATTGACACCTTGAAAATATGGAGGCTTTCTATCCATGAACATGGAATATCTTCCACTAAAACTCAAATATTATTCCCTAAAACTACTGCTTTAGGAAGTTCTGGAATATATGGGCACACATTCTATTAGTCATCAGAGTGATACCATTATCATTACTCTTTATGTGGCCTCTGGAAAATTCCACCGCATACTCATTAGAGAAGGAGAGTGAAAAGGCAAAAAACATTTTGGTATACTTGTAAAAATAGTTTTGATCTTACAGACTCTCTAAATGGGTCTTAAGAACCTACCAAATTGATCAGCTGTTGAGCATTGCTGGGCTACAGGACCAATGCCCACAGTTTGAATCTGATATATACTACTAACTAGCAGAGGGGCTGTGAAGAAGTTAGTTAACCTCTCCATCTCATCATCTGTAATATCAGATAATAAATATCAGAAGGTGAATGTTGAATCTGTCTTATGATGGGAAACTAACTGCAACTGCTCCCCTGCTCCCCTGCTCCCCTGCTCCCCTTTCATTTGTTGTATTAAATAGATTCTAGCATTTGGGAGGCAGTGGTGACCTGCTTCCCATCACTCCAACCACTTTAAAGGAATTTTGGGAGACTAATTGGCACTGCCTTCAGGTATAAGTGGACCAGTTCTCCTCCTGTTAATATTGTGGCACAAATGCTACTACAGAATTTATTTAAAAAAAAAAAGAAAGAAGAACTTTTTGTCTGCAAGGATAAAGGTGATAAAATGGTAGCGCACTGAAAAAGGCCAGGTTGGGAGTTATCAGGTCTTAGGAAGCAGTTAGGGACCCTGCCTTGGTTGCTATAGGCAAGTGGCCCTTTTTATTGTTTTCAATTTACTTTAGTATACTCTACATATAGATTCAGAAATGCAAATATGTGTGGGGAATGGTGTGTATACAAGATGAGTCTGGAATGTCTTATGCAAAAAGGGAAGGAAGTGCATAAAGAATGATGAGGACATGTTAAAAGAACACAGGAGCTAGTTTGAAGGGGACCTCCACTGGCCAATTGGGACAATTGGAACATAAATAAGGATAGATAGATAGATGATTGATAGACAGATAGATAGATAGAGAGATGATAGATAGATAAACTTATGGGATAACATAAGAATTCCTGACTTCCTGATATGGACATATTTGGAGGAAGGAGAAACTCCCCCTTGCAGTAGAAACCCAACTAACAACTATTTGAAGAATGATGGAAAAAAAAAAAAAGAATGATGGAATTAGGAATCATAATTTGTTAATGTTAACTTCCTGGTTTTGGTTATTTTACTGTGGTTATGCAGACAATGTCTTGTTTTTAGAAAATATACTATGTAGTGTTTTAGGCAGTGGGAGGTGAGAGAGAAAGAGAGAATGAGACAGAAAGAGAGAAAGAAGAAAGACTACATCTCTCTGAAGAGTTTGGGTATCTAGGAACTTTTTGCCTTATTCTTGTAACTTTTCTCCATACGTCTGAAATCATGTCAGTTTTTTAAAAACTAAAAATAATTAAATACTTCATCATAAACTATAGGATATATGGTATATATAAATTTGTCAATTTTACTCTATGCCATAAGGACTATTGATTAACATCTAAATACCAAAATCAGATGCTGAGTTAGCATTTGAAATATTCACATAAGATACTTATATCTAGAAATGGTTACACATCAGTAACATTATTTTTGATCAACCCAGAGATACAGTTAATCAGCATAATCCATGTTAAAAAGTTTCATCATAATTAATAGAAGCAGTGTTCAAGATATATAGATTAGCTAGAAAGACTCTAGAGTACTTTCATCCTTTTAAGAGTATAAGAATCTGGCCAGCTCTAAGGCCTTCACCCACTGTAAGGGGACCCCGAGCTTAGGATTCCACACAAGTGCATACAACTGTCTCTCACTGTAGGTTTCTTGTTTCTAAACAAATCTTGTTGGCTTGCCTCCAACTAGAAATTTAGCTGCCAATGAATAGATGTCTCATCTACATCTGGTGACCCCTTCAGGCAATAACTTAAAGAAATCCATAATCTCTGAGCTTATGACTTACAGTGAATAACTGTTCTTATGCCTACTTGCTGGTATTTACTTGGTTTGAGGTTGGCTTTCAATAGAACAAAACATCTGTATTATACCATCCTGGGAGAAGGAGTTTTCCAGGGCTGCCATAACAAAATACCACAGATTGGGTGGTTTAAACGACAAAAATTAATTTTCTCATAGTTCTGGAGGCTTCAAGTCCAAGATTAAGGTGCTGGCAGGGTAGTTTTCTTTTGAGGCCTCTCTCCTTGGCCTGCTGAGGGCCACCTTCTCGATATGTCTTCACATAGTCTTTTCTCTGTGCCTGTGTCCCGGTGTCTCCTCCTCTCCTTATAGAGACACCCATAACACCGGACTAGGGCCCCAACTTAATGGGCTCATTTTAACGTAGTCACTTCTTCAAAGGCCTTGTCTCTAAACATGATCACATTCTGAGGTACTGAGGTTGGGACCTCAACCCATGAATTTGAGAGCAGTAAGAGACACAATTTAGCCTATAACAGATATTTAGAACTCACACATTCCTTTAATTGTTAGAGGATCCACATATGTTTCAGAAGACCCTAATAATTGCGAATAAACAAATGGGCTTAGTTCAGTTCCAGCATCCCTTTACCTGAGGCCCGAGACAGTAGATCTTCTAGTCAGAGCCACTGAGTCCACAAACTTGTCAAGCTAGTGCCCCGTAGCCATAGGATCCAGATACTAACCAAAACTCTCCTGAGTCATTTCCAAATCTGCAAATGTTCCAAAATACCAATGAATGCAATGTATGGTAGAACTTCATGAAAACTTTCTTAAAATATATGTGTGGGGACTAGGGAATAGATTTGATCCAACTCCAGACTCCCAACCTGGGACAGTGCTTACTGAACACTGTCATTACAAACACTGATTTTATGGAATTCTTGTGATGATTAACATCCCTGGTACACAGCTGATGACCAATGACACTCCGCAGATGCTAATACTACCTAGGAAAGCTGGTTAGCCCTCATTCTGTATGCCTAAAATTCACCAGATCATCCTGTGGTCTCCCTAAAAATAAGTTACCATTTATAGAATGGATGGTGAAATTTAGTTTAACAATAGGTACAACAAATATTGATGTGTGCATTTGGAATAGGAGATATTTAAATGTTATGTTCTCGATATCCCAAAATGAGCAAGCTGATGAGCTTCCTGGTTATGTTTAATGATGTGTGATAATTCCATGAAGATCCAATGTCATAGATATAAGCAACAAGTAAATCCAGGGGTGAGATATTAGAAAATGCTTCTCAATCATGCCTAATGATATCATTTTTGAGAGAAAATTTTTAAATAATCCTTTTGCAATTTAGTTATTAATTAGAATCCAACAGGCATACTATTCACTGAGATGTATATAATATACCACACTCATATGCAGACATATCTATATTCATTTTTAAAGATTTTATTTACTTATCTGTTTGAGAGGGGGGGGAGGAAGGAGGAGAAGGAGAGGCACAAGCAGACTCCAGCTGAGCATGGAGCCTGACGTGGGGCTCGATCCCAGGACCCTGAGATCATGACTCCAGCCGAGATCATGACCAAGCCGAAATCAAGAGTCGGCCACTTAACTGACTGAGCCACCCAGGCGCCCCTATACATACATTCTGATACAAAAAGTTTGATCGCTCATAAAATATACATCAAATATATGGGAGGCTCTTTTCCATGGTTCTCAAAGGAAACAGGCAGATTCCTTAATCTAACATCATTCATATTCATCATTCCTTAGGAATCCATGGCTGAGAGATCCCAGCTTTTGACTTTCAGTGATGGACATGTTCAATCCCAGCTTCAAGATGCTTTAAACTCCATTGTTTTGTTTGGTTTTGCTTTTTGGTGTAAGTGGATTTGGGGTGGATTATGGCCTCCCACTGCCACCCCAGCCTTTACTGCCATTTTCTTTTGAGACGCAGAAGAACATTTCATCACAGATATTTTTCTTTAAGACATCACGGTTGATGGTGCTCCTTCCTTTTTGGGGGACTAGCCAGACCCATCTTTGTCTGCCAACACAGCCATCTTTAGCTCCCAGTTCTGTGGCACTCACTCTACAAGCTTTGGGTGTTCAGGCTTAGTCACTGAGACCTGTGGTTGACATGGAAATAAGCTGCTCGGGTGGCCCTTCAAGGTCGGACTTCCTGAGGCACTGCAGGGAGTGCAGTGCCTTCAGGGTCTGCTGTGCTGACAAGATTCACCGGACATGCTGCCCCTCTGGTGACTGCCCACGTCGGTGACTGAGCAAGGTGAAGGCATCATGGCCTGGCCATTTGGGCCCAAAGTGGGGATTCTGACAGGCAAGTTTCTCTCCAGAGCCCCCTCCTGAGGGACCACAGATTTGTTGGGCCTGCAAAGCAAAGCAGTTAGATTCCTTTCTTCACCCAGTCCTGTTTCTACCCTCTTCTTTTCACAGGTCTCAAGCCCTAAAAATCATCTTACACTCAAACTTCCATTTGGGATCTGCTAGAGAACCTCACCGGTAGCAGCTTCTCTTTCTATCTGATCATCTTTTGTCTGACTTGTCTGGCCTTCCCACATTCCCTGAAGCAGTGGAAAGAGAATATCTAGTAATAGCCATCAAGTTAATATCTACTTTGCATAGAATATTTTAAATGTATGCGACTTTCACATGTAACTTTCTTTTTCATATTTATTCCATCAACAAACACAGAGGGGTGAGAGATACTTCCTGGTGGCAAAAAGCCAACACTCAAGAGTCAGGCCAGTCCCACCTGACTCAAGGACACTGGGGACATTTTATAGATTCTGCGGGGTTTGACCTAAAACACCAAAGGGCAAGATGTAAGCTAGAGCCCACTCTGTTTCTCAACCGTGGTCAAGAAAGAACAGAATACTGAGAAGACTGAGGGGCACCTGGGTGGCTCAGTCAGTTAATTGGCTGCCTTCAGCTCAGGTCATGATCCCAGAGTCCTGCAGGGAGCCTGCTTCTCCCTCTGCCTGCCACTCCCCCTGCTTGTGCTCTCTCTCTGTCTCTTCCCCCCTCTCTCTGACAAATAAATAAATAAAATTAAAAAAAAAAAAAGACTACTGAGAAGATTGTAAAGGACGACGGAAGGGAGGTGGAGGGGAATGTACAGATCATTTTTCCCTCCACTTTCACAGGAGAAAAGTCACAGTGAAATTCAGGCATCAGGAGACTTGTGTTTGATGACAAAATGGCCTTGAAGAAAAACACTAAAATATTTATATATTAAAGGAAATATTTTTTTTCCTGTGGAAAAAAAATAGTGAGATCGGTCACCACAAGCAGACACCTGTCTGTATTTTCACGGCATTGCCACCGTTCGGTATTTCCACGTGGGCTCCTCTCCATGCATGTGGGCTGCAGCTGAGTTTTAAGAGGCCAGGACCATCTGACACCTATGGGGAAGCGACATGCGTTTTACACGAGGCTTCAATTCCTAGGAAGGAATGGCTGGCTTTGTCCTTGATCTGCTCACTGAACTCTTTTTAATATTAATGTGCTATTTAAAAATGCATCATTTACCTCCCAAATAGCTCGGTGGGCGGCATTAGAGCCCACGGGCAAGCTCCGGGGCCCGGAGTGAAGCAGCTGATTGCTGTTTATCACACACTACCCCTGGCTCCCAAAGGTCAAAACTTCCAGCACAGGTTGGCAGACAAGAGGGGTTTCCAGCTACTCCCTGGTGTCAAAGCGCTTAAGATTAGTGTGATCTGGGCCACCTAATTCTTGGAAAGACACTAATATAAGAATACTTTTTTTTTTTTAAGTCAAAACTTCGTGTTTCCTTCATAAGCACGCGTCACCTGCACCTCCAGTTAGAATGCGCCTTCGTGGCTCCTTTTCAAACCGCCAGAACTGTGTTTTGTAGCCGGCTCAATATATTCTTTTTGTTTCTACAGAGGCAACATCCTGAAAGACACGTTTCCCGTCGAAGTTACGGGCTGCTTCTATTCCCACCTTCATCCCGTGCTGCCAAAAAATATAGGATTAGACTAGAGCCAGACAGATGCTATAACTACTGTTGGAAAGAAATACAGATTTTAGTTGGGAAGCTATGGACAGCAAGATAGAACCACGGAAATGTGAGCGGAGGGGTTGAGCTTTAACTCAGCAGAAATACTTGTTCTATTTAGTGTTTGTTATTCTCAAATGGTAAGTCTCAGAGGAAACAGTGCTAGAGAAAGTGAAACCAGAGGTTTATTATGAAAATGAGCACAGAACTGAAGACATGTTATGAGTCCCATATAATTGCCTGGCGGGGGCAGAGCTAATCCAGTGCAGCACCGGGTGGAGGCTGGAAGCTGGATTCAGCACAGTTTGATCTGTTATCTCCCCCCGAATGTTCTTGTGCTATTTTGTTTGGGGGGGGGGGTGTTTCCATTTGGGATCTGCTAGAGAACCTCTCACATAAACAGTGCCCGGAAATCATGTTGTTTTATTAAGAGTAGGGACTGAAAGAAAAAAAAACATTTTGTTTAGCATAGTACATGGTTATTCTTCCCTGTGTTTGTAGACGAAAGGAAGCAGACGTTTTCTTTAAAAAGTAGGAAGATGTCTCAGCCTACATCAGAGCAGAGCTGTTTGTTCATTCACGTATTCACTTATTCACGGATAAAGCATTTATTGAGCCTGAGTTACGGGGGCTGAGGTTATAAAATGCGATTGAGACTGAGTTCCACCTGCGCCATTGCTCGTGTAAAAGCTCCAGGGGTTCACAACTGCCCCATTATTTACCCCTCCCTGGACCGTGACTTTTCCATGTGACCTTCGAGTTGCCTCTCCCGCTCCCTGAGCCCAGCCATGTGGCTTATTTGGCCAAAGTGATAATCACAAATATGGAAAAACCAGAGGCTTGAGAAAGCTGGTATCATTGGACTTGCTCATTCTTTTTTTTTTTAAACTTTATTGAGGAATAATTGACAAATATAATTGTATATATTTAAGCTGTACAGTGTGATGATTTGATATCTACACTTACGGAATGATTACCAACATCAAGCTAACGAACACATCGATCACCTCACTGAGTTGATCACTGTGTATGTGTGCGGTGAGAACGTTTCAGGTCTCCTCTCAGCACCCTTTCAGGTATTCAATACCATATTAGTAACTACAGTCACCATGCTGTACTTTATGTCCTGAGAACCTCTCAGAACTTAAAAGCATCTCACCCACATGGGTCACACATACCATATGCTGCCACATACATTCTGGGTGTTTCTTCTGGCCAATATGGCCATCAATGAGCACTGGTATCTCTCAGTGACTGAATTTCCAAATGAGTATCAGCACATGGGACTATTTTTCCTAAGCATGGGCTTTCGAGGCTTACCCTCACCTGTCTACTTCTCTCCACATCTGGCTCTTGGCCTCAGGCAGCCTTTACCCAAAGGTTTTTCAGGGGTCCCTCCCTTTCACTGTGTAGAGCTGTCTTCTCAGGCTAACTGAGTGGAATCAAATGCATATGATTTGATTTGGCATTACCCTTTTCAACTAATTTAGATATTATTTAGAGAGATTAATATTGTGAAGAATAGTATGAGAAACATTAGTTAATACTGATTAAAGTTTGCATATGTGATCATGCCTATGATCAACAGGATGTCAGACTCTTGATCCAGAAAGTAACCTAATATGTGACATTGAAAGCTGAAAGTTGTTTCAAATACCCTATAACAACAGTGCCTGGCCAGGGAATAAGAATGACCATAAACTTCCCATTGCCTGCACATAGAATCCGAGAATTTTAGATCTCAGAAGTTCTTGAAAATTATCTCCAAATCTGTGGTTGGTTTTAACAGGTGATGAAAATTGGAAAAAAATTTTGACATCAAATAGGCAAATCTGAGACTATCATTTAATATTTTAACTAGATTTTTAAAATTTAATTTCCTGTTAAAAACTTAAAGATGTGTCCTACCACCCAATTTCTCACCTAGGCAATATTTGTGTGTGATATTTTAATTTTTGACTATTTAAAAATTTTTCTTGATAATCCATTTGTCACTTTCAGGGCTTTAATAGCTACACTCAGGAAGATAACAGGAGAGGAAGAAAAGGGGAGTATGTCAGAGGGGGAGACGAACCATGAGAGATGATGGACTCTGAAAAACAAACTGAGCGTTCTAGAGGGGAGGGGGGTAGGGGGATGGGTTAGCCTGGTGATGGGTATTGAGGAGGGCACGTTCTGCATGGAGCACTGGGTGTTATGAACAAACAATGAATCATGGAACACTGCACCAAAAACTAATGATGTAATATATGGTGATTAACATAACAATAAAAAATTAAAAAAAAAAAAAGCAAAATGGAAAAAATTAAAGCACAGGAATTTCAGAAAGAAATTCTCATTCTGCCTTAGCCACTTATTATGTAGGGGCTCCTGTTGACCAAGTCACTTCACCTCTCTGAGCCTTGGTCGTCTCTGATGGATGCCTAGCTCAGAGGTGAGAAATAAATGAGATAAATACGTAAAGAGCTTAGTACAATGTCTGGCAAATAGGAAACACTCAAAATTTGATAGCTATGCTAAGGCTCCACTCTGCCTCATCTTTAGTAATCTTGTGTCCAAGGTGGGCTGGGAGGGGGGACCCTGGGCAAATTCTAAGAACCATCCAATTAAAGTGTGTGGAATTGGCCTCCTGGAAAACCACATAAGAGCAAAGAAAACAAGATCGCAAACCCTGCATCTCACACAGGACTTTATCTCCACGTCAGAACGGGATGCCAGGAAGAGGCTTCATGGTGTGCTGAGAGGCTCCAGGAAGGGTATCGGAGGCATGAAGACTTTCAGCATCTGCTCCACAGAAAATAGCTTGTGTTTAAAAATAGATATCTCTGTGTATGTATATCTTTTTTTTTTTTTTTAAGATTTTATTTATTTACTTGACAAGGGGTGGGGGTAGAGAAAGAGAGAGGGGGCAGAAACAAAGGGAGAGGCAGAGGGAGAGGGAACAGCAGGGAGCCCGATGCAGGGCTTGATTCCAGGACTCCGGGACCATGACCCGAGCCGAAGGCAGATGCTTAAAGGACTGAGCCACCCAGACGACCCTATGTGTATGTATATCTTGAAACCAGCAGAAGATAGCGTCAGACTCTCCGCCCTTGCCTCAGGCACATGCATTCAAAAGTGTGGAGGAGGTTATGGGTATTACAAAGGCATCTGTTTAAGAAGTTATAAGGGGGGTGCAATCTGGGAAGGTGACTTGGTCAGGACTGAGTTCAAAATTATGATGTGTAGGTGGAGAAATTCTAGCAAGGATCTAAATCAGTTTTTCATCCTAACAGTTCTTTGGGATTTGTGGGTATGGGTTAACATTCGGCCAACCTAGGCTGGACCATAAAATTATATTTCAAATATTATACAAAATGTAATAGCACACAAATCTAAAATCCAAAGCCTGCAGTTACTTTTGAAAACTGGTGTCTTGGGGCACCTGTGTGGCTCAGTCGGTTAAGCTTCTAACTCTTGGTTTGGGCTCAGGTCATAATTGTAGGGTCATGATATGGAGCCCTGCGTCAGGCCCCATGCTGGATGTAAGCCTCCTTGGGATTCTCTCTCTCTCTCCCTCACCCTCTGCATCCACCTCCTCTCTAAAAAAAAAAGAAAAAGAAAAAAGAAAAGAAAACTGGTGCCTCATAATCTTTCACTGTGAAACAAAAATGGAATTAGTCAATTAATACTGTTTTTTTTTTTGGAGGGAGGTATCAATCAATTCGAGTTACTCCAGGATAGTTCATATTATTTACATGAAAGCAGAAATAGAAATAGCCCCAACTCTTGGTGCCTATTAATATTGTTCATATCAAACTGAACAAGAAAGCCCACCTTAAGGAATTAAAATAATCCTGGGGCCACTGGGTGGCTCAGTCAGTTAAGTGTCTGCCTTCGGCTCAGGTCATGATCTCAGGGTCCTGGGATTGAGCCCTGCATCGGTCTCCCTGCTCTGCCAGGAGCCTGCTTCTCCCTCTCCCTCTGCTGCTCCCCCTGCATGTATTCTCTCTCTCTGTGTCAAATAAATAAATAAATAAAATCTTGAAAAAACAAAACAAAAATAAAATAATTGCTAAGAAGGGATACGAAGCATGTACTCAGAATTTATTTCTATAACTGCAATGCATGTGGACACTATTAGTTACCTAGGGCTGCAGGGACAGATGACCACCAAATGGGAGCTTAAAACAACAAGTTATTGTTTCACAGTTTTAGAGGCCAAAAGTCCTATATCAGGTGGTCAGCAGAGCGATGCTCCTCCAGAGGCTCTAAGGAAAAATCCTTGTTTGGGTCTTCTTAGCTTCTAGAGCCTCCTAGAGGTTCTTGGTATTCCTTGTCTTATAGCTGGATCGCCCGGGTCTCTGCCTCCATCTTCACCCGGGCACCCTCCCTCTGTGTGTCTCTGGATCTGGGTATCCTCTCCTCTTCTTAGAAGGACACCAGTCATGGGGCGCCTGTGTGGCTCAGTCGTTGTGTCTGCCTTTGGCTCAGGTCATGATCCCAGGGTCCTGGGATCAAGCCCCTCATCAGGCTTCCTGCTTGGCGGGAAGTCTGCTTCTCCCTTTCCCATTCCCCATGCTTGTGTTCCCTCTCTCTGTCAAATAAATAAATAAAATCTTAAAAAAAAAAAAAAAAGGACACCAGTCATATTCAGATTTAGGGCCCACTCTAATCCAGCATGATCTCATCTTAATGTAACTGATGGCACCTGCCAAGACCATATTTCCAAACAAGGTCATGTTCTGAGGTCCTGGTAAACATGAGTTTGGGGAACACTCTTCAACCCAGCCAGACACCAAAATCGAGATAACACACAGCCGTCTTTCTGTCTCGCCTATGGAAGTCAGTCAATATTTCTTTAGTGCAGGGCATTGTTTGCAGTACAATTTGTTAGATGGAAGAGCCAAGGGTGTTGCTCTGGAGATGAAACTTGCCTCTGTTTTTTTTTTTTTTCCTGTTTTTGTTTTCTTTATCCTTTCCTTTTTGTTTATTTTTTTGGTAGACTATATTGACATCATTCAACTTTGAATTTGATAGAAAGAAAACAAACAAAAACCCCATATTTAGCAAGAGATATAGACACTTACTGTTTATTATGTCTCAAAATAACAGCCAAAGCAAAGTTCTGATGGAGAAGAACACACGTAACAGATGCTTTTGGTTGTTGTTTTTTCAATTCATCATATTGTGATATTTATTACCGAAGAATTTGCCGGACGAGGGAGAAAAGAGAGATAGAGGAAAGACAGAGCTAAACAAAGTTAACTTGAGATGAAAAAAAAAAAAATCTTCGGGGCGCCTGGGTGGCTCAGTTGGTTAAGCGACTGCCTTCGGCTCAGGTCATGATCCTGGAGTCCCGGGATCGAGTCCCGCATCGGGCTCCCTGCTCGGCGGGGAGTCTGCTTCTCCCTCTGACCCTCTTCCTTCTCGTGCTCTCTATCTCTCATTCTCTCTCTCTCAAATAAATAAATAAAATCTTTAAAAAAAAAAAAAGAAAAAAAAAATCTTCAAACTCACACCTACACACACACACACACATGCGCACGCACACACACAGAGTCTATCTGGTTGAGTTATTTGATAGAAAGTAATATGTTCTGAACATGCCTGATTCCTTCCCACCTCCCATCCAGACATTAGCGGTCCTGAGTTCGATTCTCAGCTCCACCACTATATGACCATGATTTAACAACCTTTCCGTCTCTCTAAAATGCAGATAATTATATGTGCCCTATCTATCTTCCAAATTCATTGTGAAGATTAAATATGAGAAGGAAAATGAAGGGACTTTGAATTCTAAAAGAAAAATGTTCCCATGACTGCCAAAATTATTATTCGATCCACTTGAAAACTGAATGGATAGTCTTGGCAAAGCCAAAGATTTATTGTCTCCTCCAGCCTTGTAACAGTGGCCACCATTTATTGTAGCACTTATTGCTACGAAACACCATGTGTGTTGCTTTACATAAATTATTCCTAATTCTCACAATGTGCGAAATCAACTTTATCACCCCTATTTTACAGAGAAATCACTGAGAAGGGAAAAGACTGAGTGAGCGCTATCTGGTCAACTCAAACTTGAGCCTGAAAGTTGCACAGTTTGCAAGTGGCAGGGCCAGGATTCTCTGCCAAAGTCAAGTTAGTTTTCATTTCTCTCCCCTCCACTAAGGTTCTCCTGGGATTTTTTTATACACATGCTCATCTGCATTGGCCTCCCTCTCCCCCATACCAAGGGTATTGAGTAAATTAGTCATTTGGTTTAAAAAAAAGTCAATCTCGACCATTATTAGATGGCACTTGGGCTTAATCAGAAGAATTGTTTGAGAGAATTTTTCGGTTTTCATCTGGTTATTAGTGAGCTCTGAGTTTCTGTGCAGAGGGAATTAAAATGAACCAACGGTGTTCTCTACCCAGTTTTGCAAACCTAAGTACAACTGTTTTCCTGTTTAATCCTCTGCTTAGTGCTGGTGCTCAGTGACGGCGAACAAGGGTTTTCTACTTGCTCCTCTGTTCCAGTTCAGCTGAGACCCAGAACACTTGGGGACAACTGGTACCCTGCCAAGTTCATCTGTCTCTCCACTGCTGGGAATGGGTGTGTGGGTAGGAAGGCACATAGAAGATGGAGTTCAGGAAGATAGCACTGATTTCTAATTATTTTTTAGCCTCTCTTTTTAAATTTTCTGTTTTGCTAATGCTTTACTATGTATCTAATTTATTAGCACAGTTGTAGATATACTGGAAGTGTGCATTCAAAAATTTTTCACTGAGTGGGGATATAATAAAAATGATGTTTGGAAGCCACTGAACTAGAGCAGTAGAGGCATTTGGCCCCATGCACTGGATTGGATCTGAGTTTTTAGGACCCCTGGTATGGCCTGTTTTCTTCATAACCTCCATGAGAGTGATAGTTCTTTGGGTAAGTAGGATAAGAATGACTAACACTTCATTTGTTTTCCCTCCTGATCATATATCAGGTTTTACCCAAGAAAACGAATTAATGTATTTGTACCAAACACCCCATTCTTCACGGCTCACTCTAGTAGTAACTGTGCAAGGGGGACATATCTAAATGGTGGGGAGAAATGACAACAAATAGCAGCTAAGTTTCAACTGGCCTCACAGAGCACCCAGAATCACAGCACAGAATCACAGAAGCTCAGAGCCAGAGAATAACCAGATAACACTGAAAAATTCACTCAGGCAATTATTTTTGATTAAGCCTATTTGGTGTCTAATAATGATTGAGATGAATTTACTTAAACCAAATGACTAATTTTTAATGCTCACTTTTCCAGTTAGTGACCGTCGTGACTCCTCACGTGACCCCAAGTCACCTTGGGTTCACCTTCATTTCCTAAACAGGCATGCATATTCCGTTCATTATGCACGAAGCTCTTTTTGCTGTGGTGAGCACTGTCTCACCTCCTCTTGACTTCTGTTAATCTGACAGCCACACAGTCCTGTCTTGGGGAATATTGCAAAGCATCTCCAATTCAATAGCATTTCTGTGGTCGAGGGGTTTTATGTAATTACAGAAGTTCTGTAGTTGATTTCAAAGTTCCATCCCTGTTGTGGAATTATGTTTGGACTTCATCCTAAAGGACCAGGAAGGGATTGTGTTTGTTTTGTTTGAACATTTCTTATCACAGAACTATGCTGGAGACAAACCCCAATGATACCAACATTCAAACGGCACCTTCACATATAATATTGATTTATAAAACAACAGTGCACAGCTGCCAAGCTTCACTCTTGAATACAGAAGGTCTTCAATTCCCAACAAATTACCGACATTTCTACCAATTTACAAATTAGAGTTTCCTCCGAATGTCTCACAGTTCTTAATATTCCAGTCACCTTCCTCTTCAGCCTTCCCTCTTGAAATATGTGCGTGGGGAGGAGGGGGGAGCGAGAAAGTAGAACATTTGCAAAATTGGAGTTAAAAAAAATCTAGATCAACTTTTATCCTTAGGCAAATTATGCACAGAGTTAAATTAAACCACTATATGTACTTGTAGATTGAAGAATCAGAGGTGGAGGAGGGGTCAGAGACACCGAGATCAAAGTTTCTGTTCTTTGAACAAAATCCCTTTGAAAAGCCCCCCATGCCACCTATCTTGCTTGTTAATGTTTTGACTGGGAGTGTCAAGCAGTGTCATCAGCAGCAGAATATTTTTCATACCATATTTTTTTAAATTTTCTGTGTGCAGCTAGCTCTACTTAGCAGAGCACCAGATCCTTTGCCAGCTCTGTTATATGTCTCTTAAGGGAATATTTTTGTTAATTGCAAATATTTGATTGACAAACATAGGATGCAATTAGCAGTCAGGCACAGTAGGAATGTGCAGTGAACTGGATCCCTGAACCAACGGATCTCAACTCTCTCAGCTTGATCTAAAATCGACTAGAGCATTTCAACCATATGTTTGCCTCAAACTTCCTCTTTCCTGTGAACATTGTTATTTCCCCAAACTAGCTTCTTTTCACGTTGGTTCACCAAGGGAGCTAATTCCTCCCTGATCAAGCCAAATAAGGAAAGAGAATTCTTTACAAGTTTCAGTCTGGTGGGGCTCTTTGACCATGGCGGTAAAATTAATGTGGACAAGATTATACATGCCGGTTGTTCCTTTCCAAAGCCCTGGGTGGAAAGAGAGTCTGACCTCTTTTGAATTCAAACATTTTTTTCCAAAGCTATTTAAAACAACCTGCCACCATCTGATTATCTTTATCAATTACATTTTGCTTCTTTCTACCTACAGCAAGATGAGTCCTTTGTTTTGTCTTCTTGCAGTACAGAGAATAAAGTTCTGTTTTTTAAAATAGACCAGTCATTATTAAAGGGATTCCTTATGCCACAAAGCAGTTGGAGGTGCTGAAAAGTCTGATACTATCAGATATTCTGTACCCCCCCTCTCCTCGGGGAATTAATTAAAACTCACTTAAAACTCACAGAATTGGGGGAGGAGGGGAAGGGAACCTCAAAGCCTTAAATCCTGGCTTTAAGAGTCTTAAGAAATTTTAAGTGGTTTTCCTACCTATATGCTGTAAAACAGCAGAAAGTTGAAAAAACTGAAACAATAATCTCACTGAGCCGGGTTCAGAGCATCGAAACACGAGTTGTCAGTTTCTTTTCACTGACTGATGCCGTTCACATGCATTTGGGGGGATGAGATATACACTACGAGTTGCTGTCTCTAAACGATAAGCAAATAGATATCAGCACTGTGGATAAAGAGATAAGAAATCTCTCAAGACAGTAGGACAGCATACTGCACGCTTAGGGACACCCTGCAAGTACCTAGCAAATGATGTGGGGCCTTCAAGGAAGATGGGGAACCTGAAACCCAGGGAGATTTTAAATTAGTTCAAGGACACACTGGAAGTGCTCGGTGATATGGAAATATAGGGCAGGAATCCTGACATGCAGCCCATGAAACCAGAATGCTTGTCAAGTCTGTCAATTATAATGTGCCACACTCCAAATAAAGCTTTAAAAACGGGCATCTTAAGGCTGCAAGGCGCCACTGTCGTTCATCTTGACCATCCTCCTTCCACTAGAAAAGCTGCGATTAATTTTTTAAAAGTGGCGGTCTGCTCCAAACATACAAATAAATGGTGTTCTCCGTGTTTGGAATATAAATAAAACTGTGGATGAGCAAAGGAGGAATCTGGACAAATAAAAGGACGCTCTCACGTTGTCTTGCTCTTCTCTTTTTTCCCCTCTTGGAATGATCTTCCCAAGCTCTGTGACCATGAAAATAGAGGGGATAGATCAGGCTCACGCTGAGAGCACTGAGGTAGCGGGCTCGTCGGGCGCCTAGTGACTTTTGCCATTAGTCAAGACCGTGTCTAAAACGATCACAAGAGCCAGTCTCCTACCATCATATAAACCCGCCATTTGTCTGGAGGTCCTAGATCCTTGGATTCAGACCAATTTATAGGTGGAAGGATCAGAAGGGAAATCCACCCATCCAACAGATGAGGCATCGGAGACTCAGAGAACTGGTGCCTGCTTTGAATAGCTGGAAGACACTGCCCAAGTCTACTTCTGCATGGACTGAGGGTTTTAGCCCCATGATTCAGAAAGAGTAGGGGGAAAGGAGAAATCCATGCAAAGAAGAATAAATCAAAGCAGCTACACAGGTAGATGCGGCAGATTAGGCGACAGCTTTCTGAGATGAACATTTTGCAAGAAGGGGAAGGTGACTGGTAAGGGAAAGGAGTGCGTGCTTTTCAGATTAGAACAGGATTACTCCTCAGATGGTGGGCTATAACCAGAAGCTTTCTTTATTTTTTGCCGGGCTCCATTTCACAACTCTGAGATCATGACCTGAGCCCAAATCAAGAGTTGGATACTTAACAGACTGAGCCACCCAGGTGCCCCACCGGAAGCTTTCTGATAGGAAATCAAAGAGTGCACTTGGTAGGATTGCTACATTTTTAAGGTACGTATTCACCTCTGTGCTGTCTTCAGAGAAGACCACTTGCCCTCAGGGAATCAAGTTTCTTTTCGGACTTTTTTTTCAGTTTGCAGTTAGTTTGTTATAAAGCTCAGGTCTTTATAAGGAGTTTACATCCAAGATTTTAAAGGCCTTGTATGTAGGGACTCTTTTTTTTCTTTACAGCTTTCTTAGGGGCTCTCTGTCACTCTACCAGAGCTTCTCAAACTTAACTGTGCGCCAGAATCACCTTCAAGGCCTGTTAAAATGCAGATTTCTGGGCTTTACCCCCAGACTTTCTTGTTCAGCAGGTTTGCAGTGGAACCCAGGAATCTGTATTTCCAACAAGTTCACAGAGGCTACTGATAATGCTGATCCAGGGACCACACTTTGAGAACCATTGCTTTTTATATAGAAGCGATACTCAGTGTATGTTGTTGACTAAAAAATTCCTGACTTCAGCTATATAGCAGTAGATAATAAAAGAGTCAGAGAATGAAATAGTGCCCAGCATGTACTAGCTGCTCAATAAATATTTTTGATTGAACTGAGGCTCGATGTCACCTCTATTTACTTATATAGGCCAAAAACACAATTTATGGTGCTGAACAGGTTCCAAAACATTTCTCTTTTGGCCATACCCCAGGCTGGATTCAAAATGTGGCACTGTCTAACTCTGTGAAATTGGGGAGCTCTTCCATTGTCTAACATTTCTAAATCTTTGCTTCCTCAGTTACAAAATTGGAGGAAAGGGGAATATTCTGAAGATTAAATAAAATAACTATTATTGCAATTCTTCTCAGCATAGTGGCTACATGCAAAAATACTCATTTTTTTAAAGATTTATTTATTTATTTGAGAGAGTGAGAATGAGAGAGAGAGAGAGAGAGAGAGAGAGTACATGAGAGGGGGGAGGGTTAGAGGGAGAAGCAGGCTCCTCGCTGAGCAGGGAGCCTGATGCGGGACTCGATCCAGGGACTCCAGGATCATGACCGGAGCCGAAGGCAGTTGCTTAACCAACTGAGCCACCCAGGCGCCCCCCATTTTTAAAATATAATGACTGGCGAAATAAATTTTCTGTAAGTAACAGAGACAAACAGGAGGCATTCTTTAAAATAAAAAGTGCACCTTAAGTTAAGCCTTACAATCCAGTTCTCTATAGAAAATCTACACGTAGCCTGTGTACCGATGGGACTCCGATGTGAAAAAAAAGCATAGACATCCCCTGCACTAAAAAATATTTTTATTAGAACATTTGATGCAATTAATCAGTTTATTCTAATTTATGGGGAATCACTAAATGGCTTAATGGGTCGGCACATAATGAACAAATAATGGGAAACTTTAAAAACCAGTGTACTAAGTGGCCCAGATGTTCATCAGATGTTTAGAAGCCGATACACCTGTGGCTTGGTATTAAAAAGCGAATAATATTCCATGTACCTTTGTTTGCCTTCTTGCAGAAATACATTTTAAAAATCTTAAAGAACAAGAGTCTAAAAAGAACACATCGGAACAGGCTCGCGGTTAGGTTTGACATATGTTGATATTCTTCGAGTCAGATATTTATACCTTTGGTTCTTTATATAAAGAAGAAGAAAGACTCATTTTCTAAATGAGTTCCCATCATTGAATGAAATTGGAAGAGTAAGTAGATCATGCAATTCCATGTAACAAATATATTATTTATGTATTTATTTAATCTAACTTACAAAAAAAAAAAAACATAGTAAATGGTTCTTACTATGTTCCAGGCATTATTTTAAGTGCTTTACAAATATGCACCCATTGAATCCTCAAAATAACCCTATGGGATAGATATAATTAACATCACCTCCATTGAACAGTTAAGTGCTGCACAAGTAAATTAATAAAATTGCCGCAAGTCACATAGCTAGTAAATGGCGTAGCCAGGATTTGAACGTAGGCCATCTGGTTCTGAGTCCCTGCTCACTGAGCCCTACCTTCCAGTCACCCATCAAACGGTCAACACAGGACTGGATGGTGCAAGGGATAAGTGACCCCGCCCTCACAGAATCTAAGACCTCTGGGATTAAGAATGCTACCGGAATTCATTAAGTGACAAGTGCCAGTGTTTATGGTGTATAGACAGAGGCCACAAACTGGGGAACCACAGATCAAATATGGCTTGTGGATATGTTTTATTTGGCTCATATAATATTTTGAAATTTTTGAGCTACTGGTTTAAGAAGGAAACATTTATATTAATATTCCAGATTGTTAGCTGTGAAAAACTCTTAGTTTTAGAAATGCTATGCCCCAGTATCTCCATGAAACAATCAGATGGCACTAAATCCTCTTCTGTTTGCTCCAGTCCCTAGCAGATACGCACACAAGACGTCCACACATATGCATGCCAACTTACGGTGTTTGCTTAGCCCCTGCGTTGACCCATATACATATATATGTGTGTGTTACATGTCCTGTGAGAGGCGCGTGGGGAGCCGTGGGGAAAGTTGTTGTCTGGGGTATTTGTAGAGGCCCAAGAAACAAAATTTTACTTGCACTGAACTTCAAAAGAGGAGAAGGACAGGTGGTTGTAACAAGACTTGAGCAAACCATCTGATGCCTCCTGATACCCTAGGCTGGATCCATACAAAATACCTTCGAAATTCAACCAAATATTGAATCAGCATTACAGTTTTCTGATACTCGCTTTTGTGGTGACTACCATTCGGCTAGAGTCAAAATATTCTTCCCAGTATAGTGAATATTGTTTATCGACTAAAGTATTGCTAATCTTACTTTTCTGCACTGGAAAGAAATCTCCCTCCATAATGCTCGCTGCACGAACACAGAGATCTGTTTGTTCTGATCAGTTCTCTGTTTCTAGAACTAACACTGTGCCTGCAAAGTTAGAAGAACTCAATCATGTGAGAGAGGGGGAGGGGGAGAAAGAGCGAGAGAGGGAGGGAGGGAGAGAGCGGGGAGGGAGGGAGGGAGGGAGGGAGGAAGGAAGGAAGGAAGGAAGGAAGGAAGGATGGTAGAAGAAGGAAACCATAGCATCTGGTGACTCATTTCCCTGAGATCCTTCTCCCTCCCTTCTAAGCATGAGTAATACCTCTGACCACAGGCAAGAATAGTATAAGAACTTAGTGGGAACTGTAAAGCTGTACAAGCTCTTTCCATGTTCAGTAAAGGTCAAATTTGTAACTTGTTTTAAGAATCAGGCAGAGCCACAGTTTCTCAAGGTGTGGTCCCTAGACTGGCTACATCCAGATGAAGCACTTGCTGAAAATGTCAGCTCCCCTGCCCCACCCCAGATCTAATGGCACACGGGAACTGTCATTTCCCCATGATGGGTAATTCCTTTATACACGAAACTTTGCACACCAGACGTTGGGAGAACCACCATTCAGTAAAGGAGAGGCCTTAGCATCTCAAGCCTGGGAGCCTAGAAGAACAAGTTTCACACAACCAGTGCAATTCAGTTGAGGTGGAAATTTTACAGTGGCTTTTGAATAGATGTTAAATCAGTCTCTCACTTCCTGATTAAGCTGACCTTTTACCTGGCGGGTAAAGTGCTTTGTTAATACAGGTTTATGTTACCATGTCTCTGCCAAAGTGTCACTAAAATTCGTCAGACCAAAGACTAGTAAATTGGTTGCTTTATTTACTTGTTTGATGTAACTAGGAAACATGCTTTACTACAGAAGTTGCAAAATTTTGTTATGTTTGGCTGATGCTATGGTTTAAAAATGAATTTGCATGCCTTTATGGGCATGCTGTGCCCAGCTGGGCCACAGACTTTGTCACTTCCTATTACATTTCACCAGGCTGTTTGACACACTTAGGCACAACCCTACTCAACTCAATATCACATCCCAAGTCTAACCATTTCTCACCGTCCTAGCCCAAGCCATTATTACCTTTTACCTATTACCGCTCTAATATAATTTTTGGTCTCTCTTCTTCCCTCTTGCCCCATGGGCCAGATGATCCTTTAAAAACAGCTCATAACCCTCTCATGGCTTCCCATCTCACTGGAATGAAATCCAATATTCTTACCATCGGATTCATTTGTGCTGTTTACAAAATATACATAGCTCCCTGCTTAATGGGCACATGGTAGGATCATACTCTTGCCCATACCTGTCCATTCTCCCCATCCCCACCGTCACTGAATGTGGCTGTTTGACTAGATCTGACCAGTGACTGGTTCATGTAAGTGATGTGCCACTTCCTCGCTGATGCATTCATTGCTGACAGGAGATCCTTCGGAGATTTTTTGTTCCCCCTGCCACTATGAGGGGCAATCGCTGCTTCCCAAGGACGAGGCTGACATATACTACAGAGCCTCCACACTAACTGTGGTAGACATGGTTCGAGAAAGAAAGAAAAAACTCTCTGGTGTCTTCGGCCACTGAGACTTTGGAGTTGTTACCCCACCATGATCCTGCATATCCTGACTGCTACTCACTTTTATCTCTGAGGCCCAATACCATCTAATCCCCACTGACCTCTCTGAGCTCTTCCCTCACCTCTTTTTCCCTTTCCCCATTCTGTTCTGCTACACTCGCTGTCCTAGAGTATATCAGCTTTATTTCCAGATTGGGATCTTTGCACTGTTCAGTAATGCTTTATGGCTATATCTTTACATGCTGCTTTTACTTCATCCAGATCTTTGCTCAACTGTCTCCTTCTTACAGAGGATGTCCCTGACTATGTGTCTAAAATAGCGTTCTTTATTACCTTCTTTATTCGTCCCATTTTAGTTTTCTCTGTACCTTCCATAGTTTTTCTTTATCATTTTACATTCTGTATCTGAAGCTAACATGTAAATTCCCTGAGGGCTGGGACGCTATTTTGTTCACAGATGTTTTCCCAGCACCTTGAATGGTATCTGGAGTAGAGGACTACTAAACATTAATATTTGTTGAATGAGGGGCACCTGGGTGGTTCAGTTGGTTAAGCGTCTGCCGTTGGCTCAGGTCATGATCTTGGGGTCCTGTGATCAAGCCCCGCATCAGGCTCCCTGCTCAGCGGGAAGCCTGCTTCTCCCTCTCCCTCTGCCTGCCGCTCCCCCTGCTTGTGTGCGCGCTCTCTCTCTCAAATAAATAAAATCTTTTAAAAAATTTGTTGAATGAATGAGTTTATTCGGGCATATCACCCAACCATCAGGGTTCTCATCTGGAAGTGTGGATGAACAGGGCCCCCGGACTACCCCATAAAGCTATGTTACACTTTTAGAAGTCTACAGCATAATGTGCGTTATGGTCTCACCACAATGCCAGGTTAATTCACTGAATTGTTCCTGTCTAAAGGCATCAAGAAGAAACATCCTAACAATAAATGATACATCTGAGACCGTCGGGTTTGGCTTCTTTGGCTCCTGGGGTATTTTACAGCCTCACTCCGATACCTTATGTTGGAAGGATTTCAGAAGGCGCGGTGAGAACCGGCAGGCACTGTAACGCTGCACGTGAAGTTGAAATCCTTCCTTCTTCTCAAAGGAAGATCTGTTTATCATTTATCTTGAAAGCACCAGCAGAGTTCTGCTTTGTCATACAAAGTTTATTGATTCTTTTATAGCAGCCTTGTTTGAAAATTAATTTGGAATTTAAGCAATGACCTCTTTGAGAAGTAGTGAACACTTAATTTTTTATGCTGAGCTTTCTGAACATTTAGTAATGGGGTGTGAGTCACACTGAAATAGAAGCTTCATTTTCCACTCTGAATTTTACACAATACATTTTTACCTATAAAAGACAGCACATCTCAGTAAACTCTGGAAATATAAATTTATAATTTCCTCCTTCTTAGAGTTGGCCATACAATACAATTACCATAAGAAGATTGCTTTAAACATGCAATTATAAATATGGCATGATTCTATAAATTATCTGTAATTTATTTATAAATCTTCTGCTAGGGCTAATGTTTAACACACGCACATATTTTTTTATAGTCCTTTTCCCTTCAGTTCTGTCATATCATTAGATAAATATACTTAATGAGGGTTTATTATGGAAATAAAATAATCTAAACAGCATTGTATGGTCTACTGTATTATGAAAGAGTTATTTTGAAAGCCTATTAAAGTCCCTGCTTGGGCTTGTCCAAGTTTGTGTGAGTGAGGAATGATAACCTAGAAGAAAATTCCTATTTTGATTATTCAATCAAATACATTCTCTTGTATTATTCAATCAAATCAGCTCTTTTCTCTCTCTGCTACTCCTTGTGTATAAGTCACAGTCGGATAAAACTATAAGTCAAAAGAATAATTTCTTCTTCATGACACTGCCAGAGGTATTAAAAAAGACCAGGTGGTGAGTCAACTTCTTCATGCACTAGAACGGCAGAAGAAAAACACACTCCTCCTATAAAAGACTGCTTTGAGGTCGAAGCATCAGTTTTTGTGCTCTTAGGTTTTTTTTGTTTCTTTTTGGTTTTTTTTTTTTAGAAATATGTTAAGAATTTGTACCTAGATTTTGCAGTGTGTATATGTCACAGGCAAATCTGATGTGGTACTGTCGTCAAAGAGATATACTTTAATCTTACTGACAAAAGGGCACTTCAATTTTGACTTATGAAATGGGATTCCTGGGGTGCCTGGGTGGCGTCCCACTCTTGATTTTGGCTCAGGTCATGCCCTCAGGGTCATGAGATCGAGTCACGTGGCAGGTTCCATGCTCAGTGGGGAGTCTGCTTGAGATTTCTCTCTCTCCCTCTGCACCCCCCCACTTCTCTCTCTCTAAAACAAATAAATAGAATCTTTTTTAAAAATGGGATTCCTCCAATAAATGAGGCACGGCAGACTATTTATGACATTTTTATATTACAGAAAGGATTTACATGCCCAATCCCAATCTATTTGGTGTAATTCACCCGCCTTACAATGCTCTCCAAATAAAGCAAGCAAGCATCAATCTAACTAACCCCCATGACTTGACTTCTGGGGTCCTATCTTAATCATCTTTGAATCCTTAGCACCTAAGTATACCCTTCACCTAGCAGCTGCTAATTAGGATACTGTATACAAAATGATATACAAGTGACTATCACCAGAAAGGCATTAAAACAAAGATGGAGGGGAACTCAAAAAAATTCTACTGGGATCCCACACTATAGGTATGTACCTACATATATGGATAAAGATGGTTAGAGACAAAAAGGAGCAGGCAATGTTGGAAATGTTTTAGCTTTATAACACAGGTGATCCCAATATGTGTCTAATTCACAAGACGTTAGGCATCCCATAGTGATAGCATCTGAACGGGTGACTGTATTATTTCCCATTACTTTTTACATAGCCTTTTAAGGACAACCTGGGGCAATGGTTTTCAAGAAAACCTTCTTCTCCCTTTAAAAATCAATGTTTTTAAGCAAAGTCTGCATTACCTCCCCTGAAATAAAATCTTACTCAAAATTTCAACCACCCCAGCATAGAAAAAAATAAAAGTACAGATGGAAGACCCACTCTGCTGGTTTCACCTTACTCACCAAGTATGGTATTCCCCATGGCTTTACAGAGAACTTCAGGGCTCCTACTTAGAAAAGCAGTAACTCAGATCCATAGGAAATAGATAGCTTTCAATTGTACCCAACAGATGTGTGTGTGTGTGTGTGTGTGTGTGTGTCTCCATGCTGCATTCACTAAATAAAGAAATAAACACTATATTATATATTAAACTTGGATTATATGTCTGTCCAATTACTTAGTTTCTTAAATTATTTGTCCAGATCTATACAAATAGACCGCTCTTAAACTGGTTGGTAAGGACAAATAAAAAAGATAAGAACCATAATTTGGTTCCATATTGCGACTGTGGAAAACAAGGAGTTGATAGGTTTTTCCTCTATTGGACGTATTTTCAGAATTATGCGTGGGGATTTATGTGAATACCCCATGCCATTTATAACAGTGCTACAAATAACAAGGATTATGCTCATTAGCAAACATTGCTAATTTTCTAAAGGAGATGCTAGGCAGACGTGGCAGAAATCAAAGTCTCTTAGGCAGAAGAGACAAACCTGGAAATGGGAATCTATATCTTGGTCCTGTGACTGTTTAGTGTAGTGTTTCATGAGAGGGAGGTGGGGGGGGGAGAGAGAGAGAGAGAGAGAGAGAGAGAGAGAGAAATGATGCTTTGCATAATATCTTACGAGCACCACAAAGAAATCTGATGTTCATCTTAACCAGACACAGCTATGATTTTGCCATCTAGTTTCTCAGAAATATTCATCATATCTGAAGAACTTTCCACTCTAAGAAACTAGGGCCACATGTGACAGGGAAGAGGAGGGAACAAAATGGTTCTCTAAAAAAAAAAAAGAAAGAAAGAAAGAAAAAAGGAAAAAAAAATCTTTCCTCGCTACCACTAAGTTTGGACAAATAATTGACATGAAGAAAAGACAGCTTTTTATAAGGAATTAAAACTTAATTGTCAAGTTGCCCTCAATTTTCCTCAATCCCCGTCTTACCCCAATTTTCTCATCTGTATCACTTGTGTTGTGCTTGCTGTTGTATTTCTTAGGGGTAATTTTTGCTTCTAAATACTGAGAAAGAATAATCAGGTGCTCGAGGAGTGGTGTCTCCGTTCCTCTCCCCGCACGTGACTGCTTTCTGTCTGGGGCTTTGTCCTAGTGCCTCCAGAGCAGACTTCCTGGGCTTTCTTTGTTGTCCTCGCCTGATAAATAAACAGCACAAAATTACCGAACTTATTATGGTAATTGAGAGAAGGAAATGGAATGCAGAGCCTGCCCCCCTATCTATTACGCTGCCATTGCCAAAGTTGGCTAAACCTGGGCTAACCTCAGACGCTGGTGTAACGTCGGCCCCTCGCCTGCGCCCCCCTGTCCTCCCACAGCCCCCCACCCTCCTTGATGATTGTTTCCTGTCCATCTTGAGCTGGGTGTCAGTTCATTTAGATTTACATCAAGTAGTAAATTAAAATAATCACTCAGCAAACACTCTGAGCTCAGTTTTCCCTTTCAGTCAGGAGTTGCGCAAGCTGCTTGAAGCATTCAAGCAGAAAATATTGCTGTCTAGATATTTGTCCTCTGGGTGATAAAGGAGGCATTGTCTTGGGACCCACTCAGGCCTCGGAGCCGATGGTCGCTGTGCATCACAGCTGTGAAGTGCGCTTTGTTATGTGTCTGAGGACTCGGGTTCAGGACCTTGTTTCTCTTGAAATACCAGACTGATCAGAGCTGCATATGTTCGGGGGAAAGCAGGGGTCGGTGGTTCTCTGTCCACATTTTTACTAGATTATTCTTGGACAGAACTCTGGGAAAATACCCTGCAGCCTAAACCATCCCAGGAGTTTTGCTTTGTTTTAATTCATTTTCTTCCTTTCTCTTTCTTGCATCTTTCCTTTTTTTTTTCCTCCTTCATATTCTACATTGTTACAGTCCTAGAAAATGCTGGAATTTATCTGCATGAGTCAGAAACAAAGGCTCACAGCACTGCTTTGAACCCAGTGCCATAATGTACCAAGTTATAAACCTGTTTCTTTGTGCTCTCATTACAGTACATCCATCTGCCCGCTTAGAAATCAAAATGCAGAGTTCGGTCACCTGGGATGAAATATAGGGTGAGTTAAAGAGGGTTTTTTTTTGTTTTTGTTTTTGTTTTGTTTTTTTTACCATTTGTAAATGATCAATGGAATCTTGAAACAAAACAAGTTGATGGGCGTGAAAGAATAGGGAGTTTTTGCTCTGAATGAAAATTATTTCTAGAAAAGATACAAATTATCCTTTGTAAATATCTAAGCCATTACATTTTTATTACAGCTTTTTCTAGGTATGTTATTGCTAAGAGTGTTTGAAGGAGGGAAATATTTGTTGTTCTAAGTAGTCAGAGAAAAACAGCAAATGATAAGGAGCATGGTGGTAGGCATCTGAAGGCAAATCGAAATTTTTAGTCAATTATCTGAGTTTTTCCAAATTGTTCCACATGCTTGGCTAATTGACTGCTTTTATCAATTTTTGGCCAGATATTTGGCATCATACTATGTTTGTACCTAAGCCAAGGTATCTATAGGAAATGGGATACTTGATTACATTTCTTATGTCTGTGGTATGGCAAATATACACATCCAATGACAAAATTCTCTATTTATACACAGAATCGGAAGTCCTATAATTAGCAAAAAAATCACTATGAAAGAAATGGGATGGACACGTATGTATTTGCACACACACGCGTATGGTCACACACGGCTGCCTTGTGAAGGAATGACTTCATATTCTGGAATTAAAATGCATTCTCCTCTGAGGTGTTCTCAGTCAAGGGCGACTGAAGCTGGGGCTCCCTCCTTGTGACCCCACCACCACAGCTGCAAAGCTCACCCTTCGGACCGTAGGAATCTTTCCAGTAAGGTTCTACATGCAAGAACAAGAGGTTCATTGCACTAGCCATGCTAAGCCCTCAGATTATGCCAAGTCTTGTCCAGGTAGAAACACCAGACCAGACGGACAGTAAGATCATAGATCAAGTCTGGTTAAATACATATCATAGTTCATGATGTCTTGTGTCTGGTAAGTACCACTTTCATTTAGAATTAAAGGTTGAAGGAACAAAACCAGAATATTTGGTTCTGATTTGCTTGGGCTCTAGGGTCAGATAGCCTTATTTGATTCTCTGCTCTACCAATGATAGCTGAGTAACCTTGAGCAAGTTACCTAACCACTCTGGGCCTCGATTTCTCCAGGGATATAATGGGAACATTATCGATGAGTACATCACTTGGTTGTTAAAATTATTTTGTGAATAATGCACATTAAGTGCTTAGAATGGTGTCTGGCACATAGCAAATATTCAACAAATATTCTCTTAACAACCGAGAAATAAAAATAATGATCCCCACATGTATAAAAGTAATCCTAAATCCAGGAAATACAACTCAGTTTGGATAGATGTGCCCTATGTTTTGTAAGGTTGATGTATGTACATCAGAATGAGGTTTTTCTGAATTAGAATCTCATTTCAGCCATTTACTAATTGTGTGCATGAGCAAATTATTTAACCGCTCTAGGTTTTATTTTCTATGTAACAAGATAATAACCATCTCACAGAATTGTTGTGAACAGGAAACTAGAAGGTGCACATAAGCTACTTAGCATAATGCATGAACAACTGGGCTGCCCGTAAGGTACGCAGGACCCCAGGGCAAACAAACAAACAAACAAACAAACAAAACCCAAAACAACAACAACACCAATCTCTCCATCTAACCACTTAAATGTTATTATAAAATTCAAGGGCCAATCACTACAATTTCCAAAAATGGGTAGAGAAGAAAAACCGAGGCATTTTTTTCTTGTGCAATTACTGTATAAGAAAATCTTTCAATGTCCAAGCCCTGTTTCTTCCTGCTCGGGTACAGGGAAGTTCTCTTCATGTTTTTTCTTTCTTTCTTTTTTTTTTTTTAATTTTAAAAATTTGCTGTTTCTGACTGCAATCACAACTCCCACCATGAAAAAAGATAGCAGTGCTGTTTGTTATTGTTTATAATGCCATGACTCTTCAGAACATGCATGCAGTTCCCTGGTACCATTTTTTTTAAAGGACTTATTTCTTTATTTTAGGGAGAGAGAGCACGAGTTGGGGGAGGGACAGAGGGAGAAGGAGAGAAGTAGACTCCCCCCTGAGCTCAGAGCCCAGAATGCAGAGCCAGACATGAGATCATGACCTGAACTGAAATCAAGAGTTGGATGCTTAAAAAATTAATTACAATAAAATAAAATAAAGAGTTGGATGCTTAACCGATTAAGCCACCCAGGCACCACTTCCGGTACCATTTTTTAAATGCTAGTTATATTACTTGTGTCACCTCATCATCCACTGTGCCACCTATGAATATTGGCTTCCAAAAATTCTCTCAAAAGTTGTTTTTGTGACTCACTGATGAAAAGCACTAACGTAAGTCTTGCCCAGAGTATGCAAGATAATGTGAAGAATAACTTGTTCTCTGATCAGGTTAAGTTACAGTGCAGAATTCTGTAGTGGACATGTAGAGCAATATACCTACCAACCGTGCTTTCTCTTGAACCAACTAGGCTGTAACCATTACATTCCTTGAATGTGATCTCTTTCACTGTTGTCTGCACCCCTGTCTTCCACACATATCCACCAGCAGGGAAGATAAACAAAGAACAAGCAGCAGAGCAAGAAGAATGGTCCCATTTGCATGAGGAATGCCTGTCCTTGGATCAGCATAGCTTAAACCTACCTGGGATAGTATGATGCGAACATATCAATTAATCAATGAATCAGAAAATTAATGGGAAGGCCCTATTGGTATTATGGAGAAATGATTTTGGAAGGCTTCAGAGGAGATAGTTGTGGCCACCTGGAAGTATGTCTGACACATGGCACAGAGCCTGTGGAAGGGATGGGGTAACTTCTTTGAATGCCAACAGTGATGGCGGACACACTGGGTAAATGACATCTGTAGTTGTCCTCATCACCCTTGGGTGTGTAGACTGAAGGTGTCACTGTGGTTGGTCAGAACATGCGTGGATGAGAGTTCACACCTGGGCCACATACATGGCTCACGTCAAAGGCTGGCAGAGGACTGCAGGTGGTCCTAAACTCCTCACGTGTCTGACTTTAGAGTTATACCATTCTGACCTGATACCCCAAAAGAAATGTTGCACTGACCAACAGGGGAAGTGCAGCCTCCTGGAATTGGCTGCCTGTGTGGCCCCAGAACAGCCCAGGTTGACCCCATAAGCTTAAGGCCTAGAGCTCCTAGGGCATCTGGTTGACCCCATAATTGCAGGGAATGTCATACGACCCCAAAGGAGAGAAACAAGTCAGGACTCAAAGGGACCCCACTTGGAGCTCAGGTAGACCTGCTAACTCAGCCAGAGAGAGACTTACAAAATTTGAGGAAGTCACCCTGTGGCTGGAAAGGGATTTTCTTTTCGGGTAAGGAGGGAGAAGGAGTGAAAAGGATGGGCCTATGAGGCAGAGGCAAAAGAAAGAGAGAGGAATACACATGGCAAATAGCTGAAGAAATAGCAGGGAGTGGGCTGGGGGCTTATGTAGGTGCTGAGCTGTTGGGGGCACTGAAGTGGATGCAGATAGAGACTAAAGGGGAAACTGGGAAGTTCAGTTGAGGCCAGGTTTTTTAAGAGCTTTGGGTAAAAAATATATCTTTATAATTTTCGGGGCTTACTTGATGCCAGACTATGGGCAATGGAGACAATTCCAGGTTTGGAGGGAAAAGAGTAGATTGTTGAAAGATTTTCAAGCAACGTAGTGATCTGTGTTTTAGAAAGGCTCCTGGTAGAACTTTAAGGGTTAGATAAGAGTGGGAGAGGCCACAGAGAAGAAGAGGAGGGGTTAATCCAAGATACTTACAGAAGTGAGATCAGCAGCCTTTGGGGACTAACTGGATGGACGCTGGGGAAATAGATTGGCCACGTGGTGTGACAGTATCTACGAGATTTAGTCATTCATTGAGTCCATGCAATGTTGTTGAGTGGTGTGTCCCCAGGTACAGAGCGCTGTGAAGGAAATAAGGAGGGGGAGCAGGTCTGGTGGTGATGGGCTCTCAGCAGGGAGAATCTCTATGTCAAATATGCAGATCGCCAGAACTCTCTTTGTAGAAGTGGGTTCTAGAGCCCAGAGATCTCTCTTTTTAACATTACCCCAGGTAACACGTTTCATCGGGGAAATTTGGGGAACACTGTATGAAATAATACATTTCATTCTGGATGGGTGGGATCATCTATAAAGATAGATAGTACACATGAACACATATATAGGGGATCCTACTACATTTTTATGGACATCGGAGGCAAAAGATGTTAAAAGGAGGTTTGCTGAGCTACCACTCTCTGGGGAAAAACAGACAAACCAAAGAAGCTAAGACAATGAGAAATAAACTCTCCCGAGAACACCTCTCTGGATATGAGAAATGGAACTAGAAACCTCTGCCAACAGAAACGTCTCATCCGTTGACTGAAAGATTGGCTCAGCCTCCCATCCCAATCCAGATTCAGGCTTTGGCATTGATTATGGTGATTGATTTTGTAATTCTTCGTTTTGCAGTGGAAAGCCTGTCTTGGAGCCCATGCAAGGCTTATCCACCACTCCACCGGAAAGCCAATACCAATGAGGGCAAAGGACCTTCTCATCGGAGGGTGGGAGAGAGAGAGAGAGAGAAAAAATGGTTTTATGTCTACTGCAGTGCCTTTTATCTTCATCAGGACTGTAAAGCCCACGGGATTTGATTTTGGTTCAGTCCTGAACCGGGATGCTGGTGTTACCAGTGCAACCCCCACCCCTCTGAACCACAGCCTAAGCACACTATCCCTTGCAAGCTAGAACCCTGAGGAGCTGGATAGTTCCTGGTTTCTACAGCTCAGATCTAGCTTTCTCACAGAGTTCCATTTATCTTTTTCCTCTCAAAAGCAGCACTGTTTTAATTTGACTACTTGATTTCTGTCAAAGTTTTAGTGTATTATAATGGCTAGTGTTTTATCTGACTCAGGTAATATGCACTTTAATGGAAGATGTTTGCAGAGATAGTGCCTGAAGCTAAAAGGGTGACTTTAATGATGGGATTTCAGGTAAGAACGGATATTTTGTTTGGTGGAGAGAAACTAATTAACTCGGACAAGCAGAGGATGAGTAAGATTTAGGGAATAGTACTCTTTATAATTAAGATTTAAAAGTTTTAATTATAAACTCCAAATATCAATGCAGGCAATAACAACTTCTTTATTGGACCATTTAGGACTTTTAAATGAGGTAACATATATAAAGTCCCAGCTGTAGGACTTGGAATTCAATAAATATCAGTTTTTTTCCTTAAACCCTCATTTCCATCTGGGTGGATGTGGGTTGCCCTGTGACCATTTGCTGTATATTTTTTCCAAGTTATTCAGCTCATAATTCTATTTAAATCCAAGGAGATGAGGATGTCAAGAAGGAACTGAGTGCCAAGCCTTAGAGCTGGGGATATGTATATACATATAATCTCATTTAAATATTGGCAAACAGTCCTATAAAAAAGTTATAAAAACACAGTAAAAGCAGTTGCTTTATGGTATAATTAAGGTGGGGACTCTGGAACAATCATCTTTGGGAGAACACCATGTTGTCCCTATGATAATTAAAGTTGCTTACTGCCCTTCGAAATAAGCCTGGCTTGACTTAAATTTCGAAATCTACAGAACCTTAAAAAATGTGGAATCTTGCACCTCACTGGCACCTGGGTGCACCAGATTAGTACCCCTATTTTGCCAAGCACTTTTAATACATCATACTCTGCTTGAAATAAATATACTATGAATAAAATGTTCAAGTTGTAGAGCATGGATCCTATGACATTGCTGTGGTTGTTCAAATGCCTTCTCCCGCTTTAGCTTTCTGTTTCTCAGGGGTGTTCTGAATAGCGGAGGGCAGTCAAAGGAAATGATGTGCTGGTGGAATAATGTTAAGCTACCATGCTTTCCTCTTCAACACCAACTCAAAGGAAATGCATGTGCTGTGCATTGGAAATGCTGTCAACAGTGTTCTGGCCGTGCTTAGGTACTCAAATCACTAACCTTTCCAAGGAATAAGTTTGTGAACCTCCTTTTCAGAGGTTCCGTCTACGATATTTCAGAACCATTCAATTATAATTTTGATGCTTCCTTTTATGTGGCAGTCATGGGTTGTCAGCAAAGATAGAATTAAGAGAGGCACGTGAAGTGTGCTACGGCGCCTCATGCCTAAGGATCTCTATTTCTTTTGTTCATGGTGACAAATGACAGCCTTAAAGATATTTGTCCTGATTCCTCGCTGTCCCTATGCAGGTAAAAACTTCCATTGAAGTCAAACGAGCTTCACTGAAGTTAATGGGAAGTAATGCCCTTGAAGGGAAGGAAGACTAGGGTGATTAATTTTAATTAGCCAAACATAAACAAGCATGTGTCTACAAGTAGTGACAGGAAAGTGGTTGTTTGTAACTCCTAACTTAGCTTTAGGGGTCTAGGTGTGGCAATTTTTGTACAGAATCAAATAGAACTATTTCAACCCAGAAATGTTAAGAATGTCCATAAGGAATAAAATCCATTCTCTATAGGTTTATCTCAGAGATATACCCTCAAAACATTAATCCAGCATATAGATACTAAATTATTAGCACATGCCAAACACTTTTCAGGCCTTGGGGATAGAAAGATGAGTATGACTCGCTATCCATGTAGAGCTCACATTCAGGCAGTGGAAATAGCTCAGTAAATAATTTTGGTACAATTCATTCATGTGTGTCTCCATCATTCATTTATTCATGTATTCATTCATTTAGGAAACACTTAGCAAAAACCTTCTGAGGTTTTTTGCACTGTTACTGTAACAGTGATGTGCAACATACTATTGGAATGTAGTGGAATGAGAATATGACTCGACATAGAAGGCTGAGTTCTAATTATGGAAGGCTTCACAGAAATAGTATCACCTGAGTTCAGTTTCACAAGAATAGTATTTAGGCTAAGAAAAAAGAGAACAATGCAGGATGTAGAAACTATATAAGAAGAGGTCTGGAAGCATAGAAAGTCAGCGCATGTTCAGAAAAAAATGTGAACTTCTGTAGGCTTTAGTGTAAGGTTCAGCAAGATAGAGCAGCCCTCAGGCCAAATCCAGATCATCAACTATTTTTGTACAGGCCCAAAGCTAAGAATGTTTTTTAACATTTTACATGGTTGAAAAAAAAGTCAAAAGACCTACTGCGTTGCATGTGAAAATCACATGAAATTTGAATTTCACTTTCTATGAATAAAGTTTTATTGGAACACAGTAACACCCATGTATTTACACACTGTCTATGGCTGCTTTTATGCTACACAGCAGAGTTGGAAGGTACCAACAGAGCACACATGGCCCATCCAGCCTAAAATACTTACTATTTGGCCCTTTCCAGAAAATGTTTACTAACACCTACTCTAGTGTATAAGGTATTGGTACACTGAGACAAGACTGTAAAGAATCTTAAATATTATTTGAATGAATTTGGATTTCACCTCGTCAGAACCAGTGAAAACAGAAGTTTAAGGGCTTATTTTTATCTTATGAAATAGTTTTATGATGCGGGACACCTGGGTGGCTCAGTGCGTTAAGTGTCTGACTGGGTTTTAGCTCAGGTCAGATCTCAGGGTCCTGGGACTGAGCCCTATATTGGCTTCACACTTCACGCAGTCTGCTGGAGATTCTCCTTCTCCCTCTCCCTCTGTCCTCCTGCTCATGCTCTCTCTCTCTCAAATAAATAAATAAAATCTTTAAAATAAAATAAATAGTTTTTTTTTCTAATAAAGATTTTATTTATTTATTTGACAGAGAGAGAGAGAGCGATCACAAGTAGGCAGACAGGCCGGCAGAGGGAGAGGGAGAAGCAGACTCCCCGCTGAGCAGGGAGCCCGATGTGGGGCTTGATCCCGGGACCCTGGGATCATAACCTGAGCCAAAGGCAGATGCCCAACCGAGCCACCCAGGCGCCCCTAAAATAAAAGTTTTACAATGAATTTAGCATTCATTAAATTGATAAAATCTTCTGTTCAAAGACGAATATGGCCACATGACCACAGAACAAAACAATTCCTAAAGACCATTAACAGGTACTTCAGAGATGTCTCAAGGCCTATAGGTCAAAGAAAAAAAAAATAAAAGTGTTATGTTTAGAAAGTCCCCCAAGTGGCTATTTGGCAGAGACAGTTTCCTGAGGAGGAAAGCCAGACACATACCTAGTTTTTGGCATAATGACTAAAGACTGAAAAAAAAAATCATTTGATTTAAGCCATTGTTTATAATATTTTTGAACAAGAAGAATCCCTTCTTTAATGCAAAAAAGGTCATTTTCATTGTAACAGTTATACACATGAAAGAAAATGCATAATGAAATCACGTATTTTAAATTAATTTAAAATTTGAGCCGTGTTTGTAGACACAGAAACAGTACAAATATATGTAAACTGTATTCAATGTTCTGAATAATATTTGGTATATGTGGTTTCAGGGACTTCAAAAAACTGTAGGGAACTAAATGTTCATGGCAAGAAGGCAAGGAGTCAACTGATGTTTATAATGCCATAGAACAATTTTGACTGAACTGCTTAATAAATTAACTGATTTGCATTTTACTTGTGTGATTTCTTATCTTTCAAATTAAAAAAAAAAAGCCAAAGCAAACAAGTTTAGTTTAAAAAGTAATCAAAAAGAAATAATTTGGTTAACCATGTACTATGTCACTTTCAGACTAATTGGCTGATTTAACAGCTGGTTCCTTGAAGAACAGTTAATTGATAATGTCTTCAGATAAGCAGAGAAAAAAAAGTCAGGCAGCAAAGTCACCCATACCACACCTTTGGGTTCTAATCCCAACCTCTTCACTTACCTTTTACTCAGATAAATTCTGAAACTGGCTCAGAAATCACTTGGAGAATAGGTCCACTTATACTAATCTTTTTCAATGCAAGGAAAAGTTGATAGCTCCTTCCTAACAGTGTAGGAGATATCTGGGAAATAAAAGGATGAATAAAATCTTGGCAGCAAATGGATAAATTGAGGATATCATCAAAGCTAATCATGCCACAGGAGCCCTCCCCTACAGAATTAAAAACAACTACTGAAAATACAATATTCTGGTTTTCTGTCTGGAAAACTTGGCTGAATCCAGCTTAAAACCACATTCAGTGACTCCTCTAACATTTTGACTGAGGGGTGATCTGGAGGTCAGCTTTGAGGTCATGAGTAGCGCAATGCGATGAAACTTCCATTTCATTGTCAACCATGCATTTGAATGCAGTTCTTCTTTATAGGCAGAGTTAGAGCAAAAGGCCAGTAGGGCTACTCTCACTTGTCATTACTGCATGTTTTATGTCTTGAGTCATTGGCCCTAGAACCTGAAGAACTCTTTCTGTTTGTTAAGAACTGACCCAAGATCCTTATTCTAACCCCAGAACATGCAGGAAATTTCAAGGTTAATATTTTCATCATAATTATGATTACTACTCCCAGTGTCGTTCTGTTTACATATTGCTTTTAACAGTTTTATTACCATCACTTCTAATCTCATTTGATTTTTCACAATAGACCTGTATTGGTATTTCCATTAGACACATGAAAACACACTTGGTCCTTTATCTTTTAATTTAGTTTTATTATTTTACTTTATTTTAAGTAGTCTCCACACCCAGCCTGGAGCCCAACATGGGGCTTGAACTCACAACCCTGAGATCAAGACCTGAGCTGAGATCAAGAGTCAGATGCTTAACCAACTGAGCCACCCAGGTGCCCCTTGGTCATTTATTTTAAAGACCACAAGTCAGATGTTTTATCTATTTTCATGGAACCCCATAAAGAGTTCTAAGCATCATTTTCATAAAAAAAAATTCAGTTTAAGACTATATGGTGGAATGAGAACTAGTTTTTCAATCAGAATACTTGGATACAATCCTGACTACGCCATGAACTAGTTTGATCCTCGATCTTAGTCAAGTTACTTAACTTCATCTTTAAAATGGTGGTGGACTTGGGGTAGATACTGACCTAAGGCTTCCTTCACCACAAATCTCCATTACTTTAAAAGTGTATTGAATTATTAACAGTAAGTATTATGAGATCTATGTATACACTAGCCCCACCCATGTTAAATAACAGCCCACTACCCACTTTCCACTATGGAAGGTGAACAAGGTAACACTTTCTTAGAACTATGGTTTGAATTTTTCAGAGTTGGCTAAGAGTTCTCTCATTCCCTGATAATAGATATGAGTGAGTGGTTTTCAGGATCACATAGATTAGAATAAATGATGCTAGAAATGGTGAAAATCATAGCAGAGTGGAGGAGGGTAAAGAAATGAAGATGCTTACAGAAAAGTTTTGGTTTTCAACTTGCATGGAAATAATTTTAGCCAGCTCCATTGGGCCTTTTACATTAAGCTCCTCAAATCGGAGTTAACAAACGCATATGTACTCATGGAAAATTTCCTGTTACGAGAAGATCCTCTATATCATTTCATTGAAATGGAGATATAAAAAATATATAACTGTTCAATAAACTAAAACACAGTCCTAATGAATATTTACTAAAGAATATAAAGTATTGCCTTGGTTCCTAAGAAGACTAACAGGGATTTTCAACTTTGCTCAGCTTAGTTCTTTGTTGGAGGCAAAATGGCAGTGGAATATCAGCAAGAGCTCTCTCTAATCCTTGGAACTGGAAGGAGTCTTTATCTCAATTGCTTTTAAATGGTGTTAGGCATGCCCATCCAGAAGAACCAGGGTGAAGGATCTTGTGTGGATTGACTGTTGGGGCTCTGACTGATAATTCCTACAGTGATACACTTCAATGCCAGCCCACAACAAAAAGCTGGGATTGGATTTAGAGCCAATATAGGCTCTAAATGGAGTTTTACTGTGAAACAAAACACCTGTCTTTCATCCCAAGCTAAATTGACAAGCAATAATTTAGTTGTCTAAACTGAGAGCTTTCAGGACTCTAAGCTGCATAATGTCAAAAGACAATGTATAAAGTTGCATTTGGAAGGTTCAAAGGTAGAATGCCATGTAGGCAAACATATTAAATGACTGGTCTTTCTCTCTAGTTCTTTCTTCTGTTCTCTCTCTTTGCCTTTGCTACTTTTTCTTTGTGTTTGGGGATAGGGGAGTGGAGTGGGTTGAGACTAGCTGTAGAAATTGGATGGGTGTATAACAAAGGAAGTCATAAATATAAAAAACCATTTTCCTCTCTTGTGCTTTCTACTAGGTGAGCATTTCCTATGATCAGCTAAACTAATCAGAGATTAAATGGAAGAAAAACAATTATATTTGGGCCCTTCAAACAAAACATTGGGTGAGATTACTACATTCCTACACCATCTCCCTACATAAACGTGAAGTAATGTAGCCTGGATTTTGTCATAACTTTTTCCACACAAATTATTCTGATTCCTCTATCTTCCATTTCAGTTGTGTTTGTGGCAATCTGGGTACTTGACATCAGAGTGTCCAAATTTAGGCCCCTACACTTGACGAAGTTTCACACTTCTCCCTCAAGAATTTTGGGATAAATCGTAAAAATAATCACGGCCTTTGTTTTCCACAAGCTAAGACCACATATAGACACACACTGGGCCTTTCTTTTTCCTTTTCTTTTATTTTTCAGGTTCACATGCTGTCCTTTCTTCTGTTCTCTTCTGCAGACAAGCAAATGAAGGAAGCAGAGTTATTTAGTCAAATGAAACAGATGCTACAAAAGTAGCCAGTTAGTTGTCTGCAGAAATATCTGACCGGACTCTGACTGGACTCTGTCAGCTGTCAATTGCATTGCCATGTTTTCTTGATGAAGTGGTATTTACTTTTCTGGACCGCCATTGGCTGAGATGTTTAGTGTAATGAATGCTAAACTGAGCCTAGATCATTTTTAAATCATAACAGCCCTTTAAATGAATTGTATAAACAAGATAGTTAATTCTCAACATATCATGAATCATCAAATAGTATGAAAAAAAGGAACTGTCTTTAAGAAGCTCAATAAACTCTATTAAAAGTTACCAGATGATCCATTCAGGGGTTATTTTCTCATTCAGAGTGTGTCAAGATTTTAACAGAACTGGTGTAATGTATGGTGACTAACATGACATAATACAATAAAATTAAAAAAAAAGATTTTAACAGAATTGCATTTGAAGATACATATTTCTGTGGCCTAGTAACTAAGATATATATACATTTGTCTTCATAAATTAATGTGGCCTCAAGAAATTAGTAACTATTATAGCCTTAAATCTGTAGTCATTAATAAAAATAGAAAATAGAACCCTCAGTGAGTTCCAGGTGTCTTCAGATTGCTGATACCTATTAGCAAGCGTTGCACCAATTTCATGTTAGAAAATTAAATGTGGCAAAAACTAGAAAAATACATGTAAGCCATTCTTTCCTGTAATATAAATACAATAATTTAAAATTCACCTACAATTCCATGGACTCGACCCTTGGGGAGCAGTCTAATGATTCTAGCCTACCCCATCTCTTGCACTGAACTACAATTCTGCCTCACTTGTCATGGGATCCCAGCACAGTGTCTGGCATATAGCAAGCAATAAATATTTGTTTCATGAATGAACAAGTGAAGATGGGGGATATAAAGGCTTAGGGTTGTCAAGGCAAATGACATTTATTAACTTATTCCTCCCTCATCATTAAGCTGTATGCTTTATACCTATTATCTCATGTAACCCTAATAATGACATTTTTAGGTAGGTAGTATTATTCTCATATGTAATATTTAATTTGATAGTTATTTATATATGAACTTATATACAAATATTTAAGATTACTCTTATGTTAATTAAATTAATTAATTTAATGTAATTGATAACATATAACCATATTTAATATATAATGACCTCATTTTCAGAAGTCAAATAATGACAAAAAGCTTATAGTGGTAACTGTTTTTCTCTACGGCCAGTTTCCTTGGAAGAGCCTTCTTCAGCCTCTTTTTCTGTGGATATTATGATGCTTGGATGTCATACAAAGAAGTGAGTAACAAATTCAGCCTGCGTTTTCCAGATGGACGTAATAGTAAAAGTATGTTGGAGGATAAATGAGATCTTTACCAGTTGGACAGAAATAGAAAGGACAGCATTTTAAGTTAAAGAAGAAACAAGTAGAAGCCTTAGGTTTGTGGAAGTTGCTGGTACATGTGTGTAGCTGACAGCATAAGATATCTGTGTGTGGCTGGGTAGATGGAAGAATGTAGGCATCAGGAAATGAAGCTGGAAGGATAAAGTTGGACTGCTACATAAAGGATTTATAGTGCTATGCTGAGGAATTTGCATTTTGTCATGTACGTAGAAAGTCAAGCAAAAGCTCCAGGACGCATCAAGTCCCTGTTTTGGAAAGATTTGGCAACACTGTGGAGAATGGATTGGGGAGGAAGGGAAGCAGGGTTAAGCCCACTGGTTAGGAGGCTGTTGCAGCCCTCCATACAAGAAACAATGGGGGCCTGAACCGCCGCTGAGTACTCATTGCTTTCATTATCAATGCCCTGCCCAATGGCCCACCTCTCACCCCATCGTTGGGAATGGAATTACAGTTGGGTTTGTGCATCCACTTCTCAGTGAGGCACCCACATCCCCAGATCAGGAGTAAATCCTTAGTAATCTAAAGCAGTTGAGGAAAAGTCACTTAATTTGCTAGCGATTGGCTGAGGGGCATGCCACGTGACACTGTCTGAACAATGAAATGTGAAGGGAATTTGCTGGGAGCTTTTGAAAAATGGTTCCTTTCCTTTTATGAAGAGATACTGGGCTGGACAGCTCCTTCTGCTAGATATGTTCATGCTCTGATGCAATGTTGTAAGCTGTGGCTAAACATCTGACCATGTGGGAGAGCAGAAAGAAAGAACCTGGGCTTTTTATGACAGTGTTGAACTGCTGAGTTAATGAATCCTTCTTCTACTATTGTAAGAGATAATAAATTTTCCTTTATCCAAACTGGCACACCACGTACCCTTTTCCTCCTCCTCCTGCTACTACCACTACAAATGATACCATGGGTCTGGGAATAATACCACGTGGCAAGCACCATCTAAGACAACAACTCTACAAAGTAGATACCATTTTTATCCCTATTCTCTAGATGAGGCCATGAGCTCAGTAAGGTTAAGTAGTTTCCTGAATATTGCACAACTATCGAAGGGTAGAGCTAGTCAAAGTTTGAATTCACCTTCTTATCCAAACTATAAACTTTAACCTCAATGCCACATTGCCTCTGAAGGTGGGATAGTAAAGGAAGGTAGGGTGGAATTTTGAAAAATGAATAAGAGGTTAAGCTTTGGATCTTGATATTTTGGAACTTGATATTTTGGGTAACAGACAGAGTACCAGATGTAGTTACAAGCATTTTTTTTTTTTTTAACTGAATGACATGATAAATGCTGCTAAGATTAACCGAGGACTAAGAGTAGAGGTTTGGGGTAAGGAATTAGAAATGCTGTGTAGCTGAGTTTGGGACCTGTTAAAAGAAGAGTGTCTGGAATATATTCAACAGGCAGTTAGGAGTGTGAGACTGGGATTCTTAGTTATTATTTCATTGCTTTGGTCTGGGCTGGGCACTTAGTAAATGCTTGTGTAATAAAATCAATTGATAAATAAACCACCTGTGAATATGTATGTAAGCATTCTCTTTCCTCTGCTTCCAGCTTCCACCACCTCACTCAGATAGATATATAATCAAACATTAATGTAACAAGGAAAGAGAATATAAAATATCTCTACTGGAGCATGCTTAGTATTATGAATAACTAGCTAATAAATAGCAATGATGAAATCCTTTCTTTTCAAAGATTCATTGGTTGTATTTTTTACCTGTACGTTTTCAAATATGTATTCAAAGTCAAATATACATGATAAATATTTTTATTCCTTTACTGGTATTTTTAGTCACCTAACTAACAATTAGATCATCCCACAACGTGGTTTTTCAAGTGTGTCGTGTATTTTTTTTTTTCCCTGAAAGCATTTTATAGCAAGGGGTCAACACCCTATGATGCTTTTGGAATGACAACCAAGTGACAACACACTGCACTGATGCTTCTGTTGCCATCCAGGCATTTTAGGGGCATGGGGCAGAGATGTCAGTGAGACCACCAAGCACTGTGCTCTTGAGCAGGAAAGCGTTTTCTTTCCGTGAGCTAATTTTTTGCAGTAACAGAGTTAAATGAAGGCGGGGTGGGGGGGATAGCTTGTTTTAGCTATGAGACACTTACCAACAAGTCTCAAGGGTAACAATACAGTGAGAATGAACCACTGATAAAAAATTCCACTCATAGGGCACCTGGATGGCTCAGTCAGTTAAGCGTCTCCTTTCAGCTCAGGTCATGATCTCAGGGTCCTGGGATCGGACTCTGAGTCTCTTGGGCTCCCTGCTCAGCGGGGAGGCTGCTTCTCTCTCTCCCTCTGCCCCTCCCCCACTCTCACACACACACTCTCTCTCTCTCTCAAATAAATAAATAAGTAAATAAATAGAATCTTTAAAAAAAGTTCCAGTCATCCAATTGCTTTGTCCATTTATTCCAGTTATTTGTTTATTTGGGCACCATTTATTGATCATTTCCAATGGGTCAGACACTACCTGTGCACATGTTTGTTTCTGCTGCTAGACTAAACACAACTTGAAGACAGGGAATGTCTCTTAGTGTTATATCCCCAAGGCAGAGGCTAAAAGGCTCTTTGAGCTGACATGATTTATGCTAGACCGAAGGAGAGAGAGATAGCAAAAGGAAAACTGGTCCATAGGATTCAGATGTTGCAATGCACACGGTCTCCATGGAAATGGCTCCTCCGTTGAACAACCAGGTGGCTTTGATGAACTTAGTTTTCAGAGGTGTTCACAGTTCATTCAGGTAATCAGCAAATAACTGAAATACTCAACCACTGGCTTGGCAGTCATTCCCTTCAACTGGTTTTAAAAACACCAAATGCAGGTATTTGCCACTTTTTGAAAGTTTGAGTTATGCTGCTTCACTTTTATGAAAGACCCACATTAGTATGCTGCCTGTTTTTGCTAACCAAAAGGTGTCCAAAAGGGATTTCTGCCTTTACGAAAGGCAAGAAGTGAAAATAGCATTAGCATTTGTTTTGCAGGGGTCACCCTCCAGCCACAAGAGTTGCCCCTCGCAGCTTGAGCTCCTCCCCCTTGCAAGCGCACTCAGCATCTCAGCACCAAGCCACCAAGCCACCATGGCTTTGCACTGTGTCTGTGAGCATTTGTGCTACATCTCAGTTTATTTTGTGCATCAAGAGGTGTCCTAGGCTATCAGAAAAGTCTGAGAGAGGTGATTTTTGGGGGCTGGGAATGTTCAAAAAGTTTTCCATATAAATTAATGGTGATTGCTTCTTTGCTTTATGCCATTTCAGCCTACAGAAGGATTCATAGGGGCATTCTCCTTTCAGTTAGTGGGACAAAACCTGTACCTTTATGGTAGTAAAAGACCTGGATTCAAACCCTGGCTGTGCCACTTTCCAGCTATCTGTCTGTGGTTGAACTGGCTATTACTTTATAAAGTTTTATTTCCTCACTTTTAAAATAGCTTTGATATAACTGTCACCTAGAGTGATATTTAAATTAGATAGTGAATATAAAATGTTAAGCATGGCATGGGGTAAAGTAAGTGCTCCACTAAAGGTAATACATGTAATTAATTCTTATCATCATGTTGCATATGTAGTGTTTGACCACCGGCTCCTGGTGGCCGTTTACTTTTGTTTTTTTGTTTGACCTTGGACTTCACTGGCAGATAATAAGGTATTATCAGTGGTGTGGCTTTTCACCATTGCTTTTCAGCTGTGACTCTAAACAAGGAAGTACTCTGAGGAAAAAGCTGAAAAATATTGATTGCTACAAGTAAATCCTAGGTGAGGAGTTGCCTTTGGTGGAACCACCTTTGCTCTGTTCCACAGTTACAGGCAAGACTATGCGCCCAGTGTCTCTGTTAAGCTGAGTGAAATAAGTCAATCAAGAAAGACATGTATCATATGATCTCACTGATATGAGGAATTCTTAATCTCAGGAAACAAACTGAGGGTTGCTGGAGTGGTGGGAGGTGGGAGGGATGGGGTGGCTGGGTGATGGACATTGGGGAGGGTATGTGCTATGGTGAGCGCTGTGAATTGTGTGAGACTGTTGAATTACAGACCTGTACCTCTGAAACAAATAATACATTATATGTTAAAAAAAAAAAAAAAGAAGATAGCAGGAAGGGAAAATAAAGGGGGGGGGAATCGGAGGGGGAGACGAACCATGAGAGACTATGGACTCTGAGAAACGAACTGAGGGTTCTAGAGGGGAGGGGGGTGGGGGGATGGGTTAGCCTGGTGATGGGTATTAAAGAGGGCACGTTCTGCATGGAGCACTGAGTGTTATATGCAAACAATGAATCATGGAACGCTACATCAAAAACTAATGATGTAATGTATGGTGATTAACATAACATAATAAAATAAAATAAAATAAAATAAAAAAGCTACAATGAAAACTAAAATAATAAAGTTAAGTAGTTTTAGAGACTCAAAAAAAAAAAAAAAGGAATGTCTTCAGCTGCAAATAAATACACAAGGAAACAAAACCTAGTAGGAGATTTAGGGAGTCTTAGGGCAGCAGCTCAAAACTGTCCTTATGAACACAGCATTTTATCTCTGTGCTCCATCATCTTCTGTGTACTGGCTTTGGACTTGTGTCTTAAGATGGCTGCTACATTGAGCGCCTGGCTGGCTCAGTCGTTAAGCATCTGCCTTTGGGTCAGGTCATGATCCCAGGGTCCTGGGATCGAGTCCCACATTGGGCTCCCTCCTCGGGGGGAAGCCTGCTCTCCCTCTCCCACTCCCCCTGCTTGTGTTCCCGCTCTCACTATCTCTGTCTCTGTCAAATAAATAAAATCTTAAAAAAAAAAAAAAAAGATGGCTGCCACAGCTCCAGGCTTTACCTCTGCTTTCCAGACACAAGACTGGCAAAGGTCTCCTCCTGAAGCTTTGTATTTTTATTCCAGGAGTATTGTCCTCGTTGGCAGGTTTCCAATTACATCTTGCAGGTCAGAAGTGAGTCAGACATATGCCTGTCTTTAGACCATTTGCTGGCTGAAGTAATGAGATTTCAATTATCAATTTTGATCAAGAGGATGAGTAGGGAGCTGTCTAGAGGTTTTCACCCAGTATTTGAACTCTTGAGAAAGAAAAGCAGCAAATATCTATTGGGAAGGGAACAGGGCCTTCTACACTCCAAATATCTTGGGAGAGATTGTATTTGGTTTAAAATTGAAGACAATTAGAGCATTAACATTACAAACAGGATGACCCTGGGCAAGTTCCTAAGCTCCTTAGAGCATTAGTTTCCTCTTGTGTAAAATGGGGAAAATAAAATCAATCTGAGAGGTTTGAGCTCAGGGCCCAAGTCCCTCCCTGGCCTGCTAGTCACCTCTCAATTAAGTGTTGGTTTCCTACTGTGAGATTGGGCCAAGTTTACTTTAAAACTCTAAAACTCAGTTTCTTCATCAGCAATATGGGCACAACAGTGAGTAATTCTTGGAAAGCATGCAACATAGCTTCAAAATCATACAGCTCAATGTCTGTTGAGCATGATAATGGAAGACGTTAAGGATAACGATGTCTGCTGGTTAGTCTCTTTGGGTGGTTTTCTTTGACAGTCAAAAGAAAAATATTTTGGCTGAAAATAGCTCCACAACCTTGAAGCTTTATTCTTAAAGGAAAATTCTTTGGGGGCTTCTAAGGACCTTTGGTCATTGAGAATTTCTTCATTCGATTCAAAAGTAGCCCTGAAGGTTGGTGGTTCTTAATTTTATTAGCTGTTATCAGCTAACACTTTAAAAGGGATGAGTGAGAAGTATTTGAGCCTTTTCTATAACTGTGTATTTACTGGTTTGGTAAGGTCAGAGAGAAAATACTATCTCTTCCTCCCACCTTCCTCTGCCTATAGATCTAAGAAAATTCATTTACACGACTCCGGTTCTTGTCAAACAGACTCTCTCAAATCCAATTTTTCCCTTATGATTTTCAGAATTTGTTTCAGTAGGCCCAGCAGGACAGGCTTCTGCCTCAGGCTAGACAAGCCCACCTAGCCCAAGATCACAGGTTAAGCTCTGGATGGCAAGCTCTGCCAAGGGGGAATTCAGCAAAGATGGAGAAACCTCTTGGCCTCCTACAGGGGACCCTGAGAGTTCTCCCCTCACACTTTTGTTTTCCTCCTTGTCTCTTATTCTCCCCTTCAATGCCTAACAATTTTGCCATTAAAAACAAACAAACAAACAAACAAACAAAAAACCCCAAATATAAACCTTTTTCATTCTTCTCCAGGAGACATGTTATCTTGCCTTCATGTGGGAGAGTCCTGGAAGCCTGGGAGTTTGATGAAGAATTTCTCTAAGTAAAAATCCAAGAATCAGGAAGGAACCTTTCAATTCTAAGACTTTTAAAATAGGAGGAAGAACCAGATAGTGTGAGGAAAGAAAAAATCTAGCAAGAAAATTAAAACGGTTGGGTGTTGGGTTCTTTCTTCTTCTCCTTCCCCTTTCTTTCTTTCTTTTTCTTTTTCTTTCTTTCTTTCTTTCTTTCTTTCTTTCTTTCTTTCTTTCTTTCTTTCTTTCTTTCTTTTCTTTCTTTCTTTTTCTTTCTTTCTTTCTTTCTTCTTTCTTTCTTTCTTCCTTCCTTCCTTCCTTTCTTCCTTCCTTCCTTCCTTTCTTTCTTTCTTTCTTTCTTTCTTTCTTTTTCTTTCTTTCTTTCTCTTTCTTTCTTTCTTTCTTTCTTTCTTTCTTTCTTTCTTTCTTTCTTTCTTCTTTCTTTCTTTCTTTCTTTCTTTCTTTCTTTCTTTCTTTCTTTCTTTCTTTCTTTCTTTCTTTCTTTCTTTCTTTCTTTTCTCCTCCTCCTCCTCCTCCCCCTCCCCCTCTCCCGCCTCCTCCTCCTTCCTCTTCTCCTTCCCCTTCCCCTTCCCCTTCTCCTTCTCCTTCTTTTTCCCAGCTGATGACTTCCTATTTTTTAATTCAGCCTCTGGATCTTGACATAATGCCTAATCATATACATGTTATATTCTTTTCCGATTTTTAAAAACATTATCTTCCCAGTTTTGTATACATAAGAGTTTTCCTTCTTGTGTAGTTCATTAATGATGCAACTGGATAAGAAAGAAATTACATATATTTGGAATGTGGATTTGTGTCATGTGTACAAGAGAGAAGGTACATATTTGAGAAATAAAGCAATTACATTTCCAGGCAAATATTAAAATTGGAACAAATCAACAAAAATGAATTTCTAAAAATGGATGTTTTCAGACTCAGCTCCAATTCTAAACCTTTGAAGCACTATTCACTGCCCTTTTTCTTCTTGGAAAGAATCAGCTGCTGTAGCTTTGTACTTACTATATTGTATTATAATGCCCCTCCACTTGTAGGCTGTAATCCCTTTGAGAGTGAGGATCTAGCTCAGGAACTGGTCCATCCAGAGGATATTCATCAACATTTGCTGGTCCAAGAGGGGCTGAAAGAGAAAAGAGTCGTCAATTATTTGTAGGATGGACATTCAAGATTATGGAATCCAAATTACTCCAAAAATAGGGATTAGTCTTTTGGAAAGGCAAATTTTTGCCAGTACTAAAGGAATGGTCTTTCTTTGGTGGTCTGACCATTTTTTAAATGGACATCAGAGGGGCGCCTGGGTGGCTCACTCGGTTAAGCGTCTGACTCTTGGTTTCAGCTCAGGTCATGATCTTGAGGCTGTGGGAGCCAGCCCCATGTCAGGCTCTGTCCTCAGTGCAAGAGTCTGCTTCAGATTTTCTCTCCCTCTCTCTCTCCCTCTCACTCCCTCTCTCTCAAATAAATAAAATCTTTAAAAAAATTAAACAGACATCATAGTCACATTTTTATCATGTTTATCATCCTAAACACAAGTTTGTTGAAACTTGGGTATGCCTAAATAATGGCATTATCACTGATTAAAGAGACTAAGTGAAAAAAAAAAAGTAAATCTCTCCAACAGTACACATCTTTACCCTTCTTTTTCTTTTTGTATGTCTTTAACCTAAATTAGGTACATATTTGATCTTATGAAGAAACAATCACCAGAGCCTAAACACGAGATGCACCGTATTTGTTCATTTTTCACCTTCTCAGCCACCCAGTAGGAGGCGCTGTGCTGTGCCCTGTGAAGGGTATAAAGAGGGTAGAGACTATAAACAGTTGGCTTTCTAATGGGGAAGGTAGAAATAAAGACATTAAAATAGAGAAATTCAAGTAATAATATCAACAACAACGTTAATATTAGCAGTCATTGTAATAATAGCTAACAGTTTAAAACTCTTCGGATTTATCAGACATTGTGCCAAAACCTTTATACACATTTTTCCATTTAATTTTCATAGTGATCCAATAAAGATCTTATTAATGGCCCCATTTTATGGAGACTGAGATTCGATAGAAGTTAAGAAATATACCTAGTCACACCGTTAGTGCCAGAGCTGGGAATTGACCCCAGAATCTATTGGACACCAGAGTCTATGTTCTGAGATTAAATCTAATAATGAAAAATTCAGGAGCTGGAAGCTGGAGGGGGATAGTTGCTAGGTCATCCAATATATCTCAAACCGAGGCAAGGACAACAGTTATTAAGGGGATTAGCAGTAATAGTCTGAAACTATTATTATTATTATTATTAATTATTTGTTTCAGGATGATGATAATGTTGAAATAGTAAATCAGAATTTCTTACATTCTTACCTACGTGGAGGAAAGATATTGAGGGTCTTAGTTGCCGATTATTCTTTTAGATCCTTTTTTATCCTTTTTCTCCAGCTTTCTTCCTTCCTTCCCTTTTGCTGTCTGATATTGATGCATCGTACCTCCGTATCAGATCAAAAGCATATGGGATTTTGAACTTATTGACACTGTTCTGTTAAAAATTACATTTAGAAGCATGTTAAAAGGTCACCTCTCTGGTTACTTATTTCTTGACACTTTGCTAGCACGGACTGTAGCCTTGGTTCATTAGTCAAGGATATTAACAGCCAGGGTTCGGCTTTCAGAGGTCACGTGGTACAGTCTGGGCCCACACATATTTCTAAGGCTTGTTAGAGTCTTTATACTTTAAGAATTTCCCATTAATCTCTGCCCAAGAAGTGCAATAATAGGTTAGTTAGTCATCAGACACAAATCAGAATCACTTCTACAAGTATCTTTAATAGCGTTCATTAGTTCTGTGCTTATGTTTTAAGGGAAATGAAGGCGGGGGAGGAAAATGCCCCCTCTCCAACACAGAACCTTTCCCTTCTTCAAGAGCATTTCATTTCGGAATCACTGAAATTAAGACACTGAGAATGTGCCAAATCAAATGCAGAAAATGTGCTCTTCCTGTGGAAATGAGGGCTCCTACAATCCTGACTTTTTTTTTTTCACATAGAGGCATCATCTTTGATCATTATCAGATTTTACAACTCATTGTTCCCTTCTAGTCCTCAGGGTGAGAGGATCATGTAAATGGACAGGCAAACACTTGGATTATAGAAGGCATCGATATTAATAACAGCAATAAAAAATGTTTACCTAACTTGAGTAGATTGTGTGTATAGATAGGATTTGTGTGTGTGTGTGTGTGTGTGTGTGTGTGTGTGTGTGTGTGTGTGTGTCTTCCCTCCTCTCACTTGGAAAGGAAATATCAGAAGATCAGGAAATGCATTATAGGGTTTTTGTATGCAATATTAGTCCATTTCTTGGCGGAGACCCAAATCTATTGTGGCGAGAAAGTAATAGATGAACTAACTAGGGACTCAGACTTACTGGCTAGTGTCCAAGAAACATTAAAAAATTGAGTACTGAACATAACAAGTAGGATGGTGCATGCAAATTTAGATGTCTTATTGAAAACAGCACATTTATTAATATATTAGACTTGTAGACGTGAGGGTGTTTTAATACCTACTCAGAAATTACTCATGGGTCGGCTTCACAGAAATATCACTTGCATAAGTGTGAGCTTACAGAAATGGTGCCTGTCATGAGTGACTGTGGCTGGACTATTTTAAAGAAAACTAGGAAATAAACGACATGTTATTGTCATGGGCAAGGCATCACCTTTCTTCTTAGTTAACTCAACACTAATTTACTGAATGCCTACTATGTGTCAGGCCCTATTCTAATATGCTAGGAATACCCAGATAAAACATTTGCAACATTATCACACAGGAACTGGGTTTTTTTTTAAGTCAGCTTTATTAAAATAGGATTTATATACAGTAAAATGTATTCTTTTTAGAGGTACACCTTGATGAGTTTTGGCAAATGTGTAAGGCATATAACCACCACCATAATTAATATACAGAATATTTCCATCTTCCCAAAAGTTTCCAGTTGATTTCTCTGTAGTTATATCCTCCTCTGATCCCCAGCCCCTGGCCACCACTAATGGAATTTCTCCCTCTAGTTTTGCCTTTTCCAAATGCCGTATAAATGGAATCATACAAATCATGGCCCTTTTTGTTTGGCTTCTTTCACTTAGCATAATGCTTTACAGATTCATCCCTGTTTCATGCATTAGTAGTTCATACCTGTTTCCTGCTGAGTAGTATTCCATTTCATACATTAACCAGTTGATGTGCTTTCGAATTATTTCTAGTTTTGGTGATTATGGGTAAAGCTACTACAAATACCTGTGGACAGGTCTGGCCCTTTGTACGGGTATACGTTCTCGTTTTTCTTGGGTAAATACCTAGGAGCGGGATTGCTGGGTCATGTAAGTGTGTGCTAAACTGCAGAAAAACCTTCTGAGGAGTTTTCAAAAGGATTGTGTCATTTTGTTTTCCCTCCACAAAGTATGAGATTTTTAGATGATCCACATTCTTTTTTTTTTTTTTAAAGATTTTATTTATTTATTTGACAGAGAGAGACACAGCGAGAGAGCGAACACAAGCAGGGGGAGTGGGAGAGGGAGAAGCAGGCTTCCCGCGGAGCAGGGAGCCCGATGCGGGGCTCGATCCCAGGACCCCGGGATCATGACCTGAGCCGAAGGCAGATGATTAACGACTGAGCCACCCAGGCGCCCCTGTTTTCGTTTTTTTAAAAAGATTTATTTATTTATTTATTTGACAGAGAGAGACACAGCGAGAGAGGGAACACAAGCAGGGGGAGCGGGAGAGGGAGAAGCAGGCTTCCCGCGGAGCAGGGAGCCCGATGCGGGGCTCGATCCCAGGACCCTGGGATCATGACCTGAGCCGAAGGCAGACGCTCAACGACTGAGCCACCCAGGCGCCCCAGATGATCCACATTCTTATCAGCACTGGGTATTATCACATTTTAAGTCCTTCTAATAGATACATGATGGCATTTTATTATGGTATATACTTGTATTTCACTAATGACTAACAATGCTGAGCATCTTTGTGCTCATTTACCACCCATATCTCTTTGGTAAAGTGTTCAAATCTTTTGTCAATTTCTTTAATTTGGGTTTTGCCTTCTTCTTATGGATTTGTTCTGAGAATTTAAACATTAAGTGGAGATAACTACCCCACTTTTTTCGTGAAAGTAAATGAAATATCGCATATAAAAGTGTTTAGCATAATCCCTAATATATTGTAGGTGTTACACAAATAACTATCTATTAATGCTATTGTGAGACACAATTCCTGTCTTAAGGTGCTCACCATCTTGTTATCAATGGCTTTTACTTTTTTCTAGGTAACGTCCCACCCCATCCTGGTCATAATCCTACCTGAGCTTCGACTAAGCCCTAAATGATAATTAGGACATTACACGGTAATAGGTCATTGTATAATACCGCAGGGCTGTCTTCATTGCTTAAACTTAGAAATGTCATCTAAAACCTAGGGGCTATGTTGGTGAAATGACGGGTTGGTGGACTTGGTCTGTTGTGCAATGACTCTGACAGTTGACTCTAAATTGCTTGGCTTACAACTCTAGAGACGTGATGCCTTTGGGGACCACATTCTAAGAAGGCAGGGCTCAGTGCTTCTAGGGTATTTGAAGAGGGCCATGAGGGACAGAGGCAAAGGAATGCCACTTCTCTAACAGTTATAAGGACAGGAATGAAAAAGGAAGCCCTACTGGCTAACAAACATATGGGGGAAAATGCTCCATTCCACTGGTGATTCGAAAATGCAAATTAAAACAGTATCACCTACTATTTTACAACTTCTAGAGAGGTAAAAATTGAAGACCGATAACACTAAGGATCTTGACAATGTAAGAAAATGGTTAAAACCACTTTAGAGAGAAATTTGGCAATGATGAAAAACATTGATGATGCCCATTTCCCACCACCCAGCAATGTGACTTCTAGGTATCTACCTTGGAGAAATGTTCTCGTACTGTAAGGAGATATGTTCAAGGGTATTCACGGCAGCATTATTAACATGCAAAAGCATTCACCTGCTTTTTTACTTTATATAATCAATATTTATATAAGCAATTTCTAATCTCTAATTAGACCCATTTCCTTTCTTTTTTCTAGAAGTTACTTTCTCCAGAAAATCTACCATGACTCTGTGATAAACTGGCATTCTTATCTATCACGTATCAGGAGTATTGGAATCACACAGATATGTTTCTACCACCTGAGTAAATTCAGTGTTGTATATAAGACAATCTGCACTCTGCAGGCAAATTTGAAAAGAATATGCAAGAAGTCTTTAAGGAGCAAATTGGGAAATTTAGATAATTTCTTGCTGAAGTGCTTAATATCTGGTAATATGAGTACTCGAAACGTCTCTGAAATGCCAGTTGGGAAAGGAAAGAATTACATTTTTTAGGGAAAAACCTTGATTCCCTGGAGCCCTCAAATAAGGAGTTTGCACCCTCTGGTTTCCTCTCAGAAAGGGGGAAATAATCACACCATAAGTTCATATTAAGTACTAGTCAAAAAAAAAATAGATCAATATACCTTCAGAAACATTTCCTATACCCCCTGAATTTCCATCTGGAGTCTTAGAGGATTACTGGCATTTAGTGATTTAATAGTAAGTTTCAAAGCATCTCAACTGATTAAAAAAAGGCTTTGCTCAATGTGCTATCTAATAAGAAGAAGAATAAAACTTTTGAAAAACATGATTTGAAGCAATAAAGTCTGGATTTGGGGGTGTCAGCTCTAAGTTATAAAGAAAATTTGTGTTTTACACATATCCCTTCAGTACACCAAAAATTTAGATAATATGCATCAAAGGCAAGGTTGTCAAAGCAATCCACTATACATCGCGAGAACCAAAATACCTACTGTGAAATATTTTTACCAAAAGGGGGAAAGTACCCATGTAGTTTCACACCAAAACTAATTCTGTAGCAAAAACGAAATCATCTATATTCTTCAAAGATGTTTATTGCAATGTTACATTAAGTAACAAAACATTGTAAAGAATACCCCAAAATGGGATTGATTGAATCACTGAGCACATCCAAATACTTGAACCTTATTCAGCTACTTAATATGCTAAATTAAAAACACTATATCAACAAAAATGGAAGGCATGATATATATAAAAATTCTGTGTCTATACTATGATTATAATTATGCCAAATTTATGAGTTTGTGTGAACAGGAATTTGAGAGAAGATGGCCAATAGTCATTCACTTTGTGGGTGTTTTGGGGTCATGGAAGAAATTGTTTTTTAAAACATTTTATTTCTTTTACTTTTTTCCCCTGTTGTTTTAAAAGAATGGTAAATACAACACCCAATCCCTTGAGTATATTGATTTATTTAGAGCTACGCCTCCTCTCTACACACAATGGCCAACATGAATGTGAGTTTCCCGAAGATATTTAGAATAAAATGAATCCACACTCTTTGCACAGAGGCTATAGTTTTCTCACATAAATCACAACTTCTTTTAAAAAGAAGGAATCCTTTCCTTCTCTTCCTCTGGGCTCCAGCAGTGGGATCACCTACATAAGATGTACCTGCAGTACCTTGTTTCCCTACTACATTAGCTAAGGTTTCCCTGGGTTTGTATAATCAAAACAACTTAAAAAAAATCAGTAAAGATCAGAAAAGGTGGACTTCGGTGCTGAAAGAGTTTTCTTAAGCTCTCACGGCTCTAATTGTTACATGCAAATTGTTCAATAAATAATGCTGACCATAAAAAGAAAAGATATTAATTAAGAAAAGGATTTAGGCTGACTCAGTCTCATACATAGACAAAAGGTTAAGTAAATGCCAAGGCCGCTGTGCCTCTTCAAACAATGAATATTAGTTTTAGAATCATTAATGTCTGCTTAGAAAACAGAGTCATATTGGAGACTTGTAGGCCAAAATAAAGAAGGCCAGAGCTGCTTCTTTTCAATCTGGAGCAAAATAATTCTCCACCTGAGGGCTAAATGTATACAGTTGGAGAGTGCTGGGTACCAGAGCAGGGACTGGCACTTTTAACTTAGCTAAACCGAGATCATGGTTTTTCTTGACTGTGGTAACTTACACGGTTAGTATGTATCAGCAAGGTCTGGATCAACTTTGCTGAGGAAAAGCAGGCTGACTGGTGTTGGGAAGCCATTCCAGTCTCTGATGTGGTTACAGCAGAGTTCCTAAGAGCAGACCAGCAAGGGACAGGAGTGAAGGCATGGCTGGGACAGCTGTCTGCTGCTGGCCAGGCACGCTTCCTCTACAAGCAAAAAAAAAAAAAAAAAGGTATCTTCAAAGCAAGATACTTTGCAGAATCACCTCAATATCCCCAACTGGTTGAGCCTTTGATAACTTCCTATATCCCTATGGAAATTCTGCGCTAACCTTTATTTTGTAGAGAATTTTCCACTAGGGTTACTCTTCAATCACGTTCTACCTTCTACCAGAGGTAGGTACTCTGCTGCCGTTGAAGTGAACAGGAAGGGGAGCTTCTGGTGCCACTTGTGTTTTGGTAGAGTTTATAGATATAATTTCTATTTCTTCTATTTTTCTCGAGTTTTCCAAATACCTTGTGAGATTTCAATGCCTCTCTCAAGCCAGAATAAGTCTTTTAACATTGATACTTCCCAATACGGGCGTAAGTAATTCACATTTAGATAGCTGGGGAAGCAAAGCATGATACTCAAATTCTAAAATTTAGAGGTGTTTTGGTAGTGAATTGGTTTATAATTATTGCTAATGTCAATTTGTATAAAACTATATTTAATATGTAATTTAAAAAATCCTCCTAAATCCCGTCTGCGTATATCTGTGGTATTGAAAATAATTGGGGTTCAACAAGTGCCCTTTGCCTTCAGCTCCTATTTTGCTGACTGTCTAAACATGTGCATCCATTTAAAAGACAATTCAATCCTCTGCACCTAACGCGTTCATTTTTATAATACTGGCTTCGGAAATTAGATCTTTGTTTAGCTAACTATGGAAAACAAAGGACTGTGATTCCAGATGGATCCCAAACATGATTTAAGTAGATGCTGGGAGGTACAATGTTGAGGATCCCTAAACTGGAGCGAGAAATATGTGTGAGAAATGACATGAGAGGGGGTGGGGGAGGGGCAGTGGTCAGGCGTCAGCTCCCAAGCTACTTGGCGGAGCAGGTTCGGCATTTCACCAAGTCCTGCCTTAGTTTCTCCACTTTGAAACTTAGATAATACAACCTGCCTCCACTCTGCCCTTCTAGTGCTTTTCTAACCGTAGAAATATTTTGTGAGATTAAAGGAAATGTATAAAGAAACAAAGCAACCATAAAACAGTCGGTTGGTAGAAAGAAAAGAATTTAACGTGAAACAGCTTCTGAAATATCTTTTTAAAAGTATGATGAAATTTCGGATCACTTTTAGTTTTTATGCTCTAAATAGCAAGTCATGGATTTGATAGATACTATTTCTTTTCCTCATTATAAAGTCCTTACTCAATGATTAACTCACTTAGCACCATTTCAACTACAATATATATATATATATATAAACATCATGTCTGTAATGCATATATATACATTACATATATGTCATATGTATATAAAATATATATGCATTATATATTCATAATGCATATATATACTTTAGATACTTGTTTATATATATATATACACATATGTGTATTTGTGTGCATACATACGTTCACACATGTGCGGGTGGAGAGTGAAGTCTCACGCTGTGTGTATGTGTGTGCATGTGTCCATTTATACGTTCCTGACACCGGGACTAAAGGGAAGAACTTTTCCTCTGAAGACTTCTCCAGAAGCATTTGGCAAACCATAGAACTGTATCATAGATGGGACAATTCCATATTAAGGTCCTTTTGTTAAACTCTTGGGTTAAAATTCAAAACAAATTGTCCCTATGCTGAATTATCTTCATAGAAAAGTGCAGCAGTAAAGCAGACCTGGACACAGAGGTGGCAGACGTTGGGAACTTCGCATCTGACATAAGGTCCTGAGCCTCTGACAGAGACAAGCAGGTAAAGAGCGAAGCCTCCTGTTGGTGTCCCTTGATGGTGGAAGGGAACGAGAGGCTTTTCTGGACATGGTTGTATAAGCAGAAGGGTAATGCACCAGGGATGAGTGAAGGGGGTGGTACATAACGGGAAACAGGAAGCGAAGTGCAGAGAGGAAAGAAGTAAAATGGAGCCAGTCTACATTTATTGAATGAAATAAACAACAGGAAGCACAGAAGGTGCCAGATGCAGAGGCAGAAACAAACAAACAAAACTAGGGACCCCAATTAAGGAGACAAATGGGATAAAGGACAAAAATATAGAAGAAGTGGGAGCTGAGCCAAAGGAAGAGACTGTGAACTCGGGTGGAGAAGGGAATCGCAGAGAGCTGGGAGTGACTGGCTTAACATAAAGGCGGACACAAAGAACGGAGAGCAGGCGAGAGAGCAATACGGACAAAGGGCACTCTGAGAGGGGGCCAGAGAGACTGGAGCATCCTGTGAAGTCATAAACAAAGGCACACAGGCCTTAGGGGGAAGGGGAAAAGAGGAGAAACCTAGAAGAGTAAGAAATTCTATTTTTAATGCACAGGCATGATGACTGAGTTGGAAACCCCCTTTGCTGAGGAAGCTCGTGTCCCTAGAATGGGGTGGAGGCAAAGGAGACAAAAGGATGGATAGCACGTTGCCCTCCCTTTAGGGGAAGCGGGGAACACCAAACATTGCGAGAAGCATCTGTCTACCACACAACCACCGACCGCTGAACAAAATGAGGAAAGTATACTGAAGTACTGAGCTTGTGGAGCGAACAGTCAATGCTATGAGTTTGCAGGCCAGAGAAGACCAACTTGGCAAGAGACATTGGTAAAATTTTGGTTAAAAAGGCCTTCAGCTGGGGCTCAAAGGAGAAGCGATTCTCCACGGTAGTAGAGAGATGGCCGTTCTATTCTTCGTCCCTCTAACCCTCTTGGGGGATGTGACATTTGTGAGGGTGACCCTGAGCCCCCACCACCGTCACCTCTAATGCCTTACCCTGCCCTTTCTCAGGCCTGCTTCTGGCGCCAGAAGAGGCCACCCCAACCCCAAAGGTGTCTTCTTCCTTCACACCCCCGTACTCGGGGCCACAATGCTACCTCCCGGTTTATCCACTCTCTACTACCCCAGAACATCTTCATCCGTAAATCCTCACCCACCCTTTAAGGTCTAAGTCAAACACCACCTACTGCTCCACTCATTATGAGGTTAGTTAAAGGGTTCCACTTGAAGGTTCTGTGACTTGTCGGAGCACGGAAGGCACACATAGCTGCTAGTTTCCAGTTCTCTGGAGGATACAGGGGAATGGCTCATTCAAACTTCATTTCCTCTTTCTTCTGTTTGAAGAAACGATGTTCTCAGATTCCCGTGCAGCTACAACAATCCACTGTGAATAAGTTCTGCCATATTTATACCTGTAAGCCTTGGAAGGAGGGAACGAGGTGGAGGCCATCTTCTGGCCCTTGGGGCTGTTTCTATAAGGGCACAAGCCCCTGAAAACACGAGGCTCATCTGTGGTGGCACTGCTTGTCAATTTTTCCAGTTTCCTGAATATTGACAGGCACGTGGGGTGGTGACAGTGGCAACAGCAGCTCCTTAATCCCGGTCCCGTTTCTAGTTCAGTGGCAGCCTGAGAGGCTGTAGCTCCCCTCTGGAGGACCCACATCCCTCGGGGTGGTGGGGGAACCTTCCTGAATGCTCGGTCTAGACCCTGAGCTGTAATTGTTCTGCCATTTTTTTTTTAAGTATCCAATTTCCTATATCAAATTCTTTCTGCTTAAAATATTCTGTGGGTTTTCTGTTTCCCTTGCTGAAAGTTTACTAATGTAAATATGGATATAAACAATGATAGCAATTTGGACATTCAGTTGTAAGGTGACAATACCATACCGTTGAGTGCCACAGTTAATTATACATGAGCTAAATGTGTTTTCTTGCCTTTTATGCTGTCAGTCCATCAGTACACCATAACATGTAACACAGGGCCAAGTACAGAGTAGGATATCCACAAAAACGGATTACAGGACTGCATTCAGTTCTCAGTATAAGATCCTAGGCAACATGGAAATTACCTAAACTGTTTCTTTTTTGTTCTTCTCCTGATACGTCATACCATCTCCAACTTGCCAATGTGTTCCTTATTAACATACCATATATTATCAAGATGCGAGTAGGTTTCATCGATCGTGCAAGCCCTTTCCCAATGACCACCCCAGCTACCTGAGAATGGGATTTTATATATAAGTTTGCTTGTGGAGAATTCTTTATGTTGATATGGAATAGGTACACAAGAACCAGCCTGAATTTTGAAAATAGGGCCAATGTAATAAAGTCATAAAATGATGCCAAAGGATTTTATTGTTGCTGGCTCTTTCTGCAAGTCTCATCATAACTTCTGTAATTAATATATTTGCATTTGTAGCTAAAACATAAACCAGAACTACTAAGAGATCATAAGCTTGAGTTTTATATGCTGCTTTTACCCACAAGCCTTGGGAATTTTGAGATGTTTTAGCCAGTTTATGATGCGGTTCTTATCCTCTTCAGGCTTCAAGTTGCAAATATTGAGTTCATTTTTTTTTTACCCAATTTGCAAATTGTCTTGTTCTCAATCATTATCAATTAGCAAAGAAAGCAGCAGAATATTTTTGTTATTATTAATTTCCTTTACCCTATGTACAAAATTCCCAGACCATCCTAAGTACTTGCCTTAGAAATAGGAAAATGAAGTAATGAAATTTGAGAAAGCGAAGAGCAATCAGTACACCGATTCATTGCTGAAGACCCGTCCCAGTCTAGAACAAAAACGAGAAACGTCGTGGCATATAAAAATGCCACTCCTCAGTCTTGTAAGTGGTTTTCAAAATGTATGACCAAGAAATGTTTTTTCGACTCGTCCATTCCTCTTCTTCCCACTCATTCCCACTCTGCACTAGTGCACATGTCATTATATTCCAACAAACTTAAACAGCCACTTGGCAAAGATATATTTGGTTTTTCCCCAAATGCCCATATGTCCATGTCATGCAGATGCAAATGTTACTGGAAGAAGATATGTAATGCATTAAATGCCAGGACGTTCTAAGCATGTTGACTTGTGCTTTTGATGGCATCATCACGTAACTGGGGACTCCTCTAGCTTAAGCCTAATTTTTTGATCTGTCCTTTAGTGAGAGTATAACTGAAATTCGTAAGTGTGACATCCTTTCATTCACTGAGAAGCTACCATAATTATAATTACTGGAAAGTGGGAGGAGGAGGCAACCATTTCCAGTTGCCTTGCATTTGTCTCAGAAAGGGGCTGGGCCCATCAGAGAAGCCAGCTTTTTAACTAAAGGGGTCCCCATGCTACAGACGAATGAAATACACCTGTCACTCATTAATTCATTCTTTCACTTTCTATGTGCTAAACAGGAGGATTATTGAGATAAAGAAGTATCTTCAAGGGCTCATCATCTCCTCAGGGAGACAGATACACCAACACAACTGCCCTGCCTGGTGACACTTTTTGCCACGGAGGCATCAGCAGGGCAGTCTGGGAACAATCAGGCAGGGGCAACTGGCAGAGGATCCCTGAACATGTTCTCAGCAAATATGCGGACTTCTCTCAAAATGTGTTACGGTGGCAGTGGAGGACAAGTTGATGTCATTATATTCTTTTTAGAGAGAGAGGAAAAAAAAAAAAAAACCAACCCTGAGATTTAGAAAAAACTGGAAGTAAACTTTCCCACAGCCATCATACAGAGCTGAGATTAGAACCGTTTCTGAAGGCACAGTGACTCAGCCCAACAAAATAGATGTGCTGTTCCAGCATTGCTTGGCAAAAAGCCCTCCTTTCCATGAGTAGAAAAGATGCTACATTTTGTTTCATATTCAAAATATGTTATATAACCCAGTTGGAATTCACTGAAACTATGTTCTCACTTCATTCCAGACCCTTAAGGGACACCTGGAAGTGAATTGTGGGCAATGAACCATCTGTTTTTCTGTGTAGCCTCCCCTTTCCAAAGTCAGCTCTTCCTCTCGACTTCCCTATTTGCGGTTAAGTGACTACCATTTCCCTGTTATGCAAAAGCAAAGGATCAGAATCAACTGGGAGGCCTTTCTTTCCCCCTCCCACTCCTCTCTGTTCATGGCCTAAGGTTCACACGTTCTGAGAGTCACATGCCCGAAACACACTTGCCTTCTTTTCTCCTGCCCCACCATTCATATAATATCCTGTCCCTTCCAATAGTATCCCACTCCCTGTTCATCTCTAAGCTCTCCTGATTTACACTCCCTGATTTGTCTTTCTACCTTTTTTTCCTGTCATCAGTTAATCGCCCACCTCATGTCAAAACCTTAAAGTCTCTCTTCTACCTGAAAGAAAAAAATCTTGGCCTGACCCCTACCAGCGCTCCAGACTCGTGTTCACTGATCCTCTTCTTGGTTCCAACCAGCCAGGTCATTTCCTCACTGTTTCCCATATTCACCTGATGTCCTCACATTTTTATTTTTGAGCATGCCGCCGGCCTGCTTTACATCGACTCTTCCAGATCCCTCCTTTTGACAAGACTCCACCTCAGCCTCTTGAAATCTTTCTTGATTGCTCTAGTTAATCATCTCTTCCTTCCACTCAGAGCCCTCAAAGGCTTTATAAGCTGTACCCCTAATATGGCCCCCACCTCAGCAGACCGGGTCAGGAAATACTATTTTATGCCTATGTGTCAAATCTTCCCAAATACTTATCGAGGACTTAATACTTGCCAGTCATTGTGAGAAATGCCTTACTTTTACTATCCCAGTAAAAGCTTGCAAAAATCTCACAAGTCAGTATCCCATTTTCACATGAGAAAACCGAGGTCCAGAGAAGAGAAATCCAAGGACCTAGAGCCACATATGACTTGCTAGTTAGCATCTGAGCTGGACTAGAGTTCAGGTCTGTCAGATGGCAGCTCCATGCAGTTTCCACTGTGATATTATGATATAAACTCTTTGACAGAAAGGATTATGCATAGGACCTCTTTAGAACCCAGCAGCAGTTAACATAGTACAAATCTTTAATGGTATGTATTAATTAAATTTTTCTTTTATAAGTGCTCTGTAACCTCAGTTTTACAAGAGACAACAGGAACAGAGTTCAAGCCAACTATGGACTCTGAGTGTCCCACTACATGTAGTCTGCAGAAGTACACACCTGTTTTCATTTCAGAAATGCACACCCATTTTCCTTCCTAAGAGAAGTGCAACAAGGCAGATTTGTCCAGGGTGGGAGAAAGAAGATCTTAGAAACCACTCCTGTCAGTGAGAAAGGAGAGGTCTCAAATTGTGTCTACTAGTTCTTTCGTCCTCACCATTTGATTTGGGATTAGGGTGCTGGCGCACGTCTTCCTCTTTATGCTTTGATGTAGGGATGGAGATGCCAAGACTGTGAATTTAGAGTGAACGGCTCTTTGGGAGTTGGTCCTCCCCAAAAACCTTCCACTATTTTGCTCGAATAAAGTTAGGCCATCCCCAGTGGCCCCAGTGAGAAGTGGTGATCTGTTAACCTAGTCATTGTGCCAGACAGAAGGCCTGGCAAATCCTACTTGAGATGAGCCTCCTTTGGATGTAGAAAAGTCTTCATTATACCAGATTAGAAATAGGAGTGTCAGGCATATAAGGTTTCTCAAAACACTGAAAGAGAGACATGACTTGCTTTACGTTCAAAAAGTTCATGTCTGCAGAGCTAGTGATTAAGGAAATTTTTCGTAAAACTCAAGAGGTTCTGTGAAGATTCTGGTGACTAAGAATGTCAAGTTCTCTGTGATGAAAAATAACTGGAGTCAGGTTAAAGAATAATGTTTGCATCTTCACTGTGGGTTCAAGAACTGTATTCCACTAGAGTTAGCTAATATTATGCAAGCTTTGAAAAGAGAGATGTTTTGTGACTAGGATAACCTAGGGAGAATAAAAAGTCTGATTTGATGAAAAGCCTCTGGTAAAATTAGAACCTGTTTCTATGCTTATTCAAGGAAAAGAGAAAGTAATGAAAATTAAAAGAGTGGCAGAAGAATCTTGCAAAAATCCTGACAAGATGGCAATCTAGAATTCAATAGAGTTGATTTTGTCTTTCTCTACGGTTTCATCAGCTTTTTTTCTCTTCCTTTCCATTTCTTTTTCTTTCTGTCTGTCTCAAATAGAGACACATTTCTTAGTAAATTCATTATATGAATAAAAAGCAATATTTTCAGGGACTGCACATAAGCTTTTAAAGAGACTCCTGCATTGAACAATGGGGAGACTACGCTCATCAGCAACCCATCAACAAGCAGTTACTACCTGGTGCAAACTTCAATCAAGGGGCGGTGTAAGGTCCTACGGAAAAGAGAAGTGGCTGATTTTAGACAAGCTTCAAGGATCTAGTCTGGCAGATGCATTTGTCTGGGTATCATGATTTGGAAACTATTTATCATATCAAGAGCCAGGAATAGAACTTGGACGCTGACATCTTTAACATGGGAGGGGAGAGGGGGGACCGGGGGCAGGGGTTGCTGAAGCCAGAGCACAAGATAAGATTGATGTAATCCACAGAGGACAGTTAATATCAATGTCAGGGGACAATGGAGTTAATCAATTTGAACTAGCATTCATTAATTTATTAAATCTAATAGGTGCCATACGCCGTGCTCTGCAGGCTCCCGAGTGTAAATACAGGCCAGGCCAGACCCGGTGGACCAAGTCAGACTCTAAAGTCAAAGCTGAAAGTACATGAGAAACACTCAAGAGAGAACAGTGAGTTGCAGAAGTCTTAATCCCGGGGGTCTCAAGAAAACACCGTTAGGTTATTGCCCTATAATATGGTCTGCTGATTTCAGAAGATCAATGTCTTATCCCTGGGCAAGTTTGAACAAGGCAGGGGTGCAGTCTGACTCTACAAACCAGGAGCATCCCAGGTCACTGAGGACCTTTCCTCTTGTTCCCCAGTCTAGCACACAGGGAAGAAACAGTATCACAGAGAGGTGTGGACTGCTGGGACTTCTCACAGTGGTGTTGTAATTAGTGACAATTACAGACAGGCAGCATCTAGTACAGTGCCTGGTGAACACTGAAGTCTAGACTGAATACTAACACTTATCCTGTAGTTACTAGTTGGGTAAACCACAGTCCCATTGAACTTCAATATCTACATTTTAAAAATTGGCATCATAACACCTGTGTCTGGTCTTGGTCTATTTGTTCTCAGATCCATTTTCTGACCTTGCTCGGCTCTGCTCTACATGGCAAGAGGCTGACCCTGCTACTCCATTCATCTGTTTCCTGGCCAATGGGAGGCACCAGTGGGAGAACAGAGGGCAGGAGAAAGAGAGATACCAGGCATAGTCTTGCTGCCCGGGTTGGCATTCCAGAAGTAGCTGTGTCTCCTCTGTGGTTCTGGTTCCCTCTGAGCTCTGGGAATTCTATCTTCTTCCTTTTCCCATCAGTGGGAAGGTACCTCATCATCCCCTTCATCTCAGCTCTTGCATTACCTGTGTTATCAATTTACTATCTTATATTCTCTGTGTTACCAATTCTCCATCTTAAATCCTCTCTGTTATAAATATATAGAAGGTTTCTCTTTCCTGCTTGGGTTCTGACCAATGCACCTTTTCCATGATGTTCTTATAAGGACTAGTGGTAATTACAGACATGAAGCATCTGGTACAGTGCCTGGTAAATAGTAAAGTGCTCAGGTATTTGCCAAATAGATATGGTTGTCAAAGTCAGACCTGCTTTATATCGGTCCCTTGGGTCCCTATTTTAGGCTCCATCTCCAGTTGTTCTTCACTGTGCACTTAACTCTGCATGGCATTTGTTTGTTAACAACATGGATATGCCTTTGCTTGTGAGGTTAGATAATATTTTAAAATTAATGTTTTATTCCTTTCATGGACCTAAATGTGCTAGGAATAGCAGGTCCTGATTAAATGCTTGTTGCTGGAAAGAAAGCCTTGAAATTCACTTCCTTCTCCACTCTTAGGGTAGTTTGTGAGATTAACCTGTTTCCCAGGTGGTCTGAGGCTGGGCATACCCTCCCTGAGCCCATCTGATGCCTTCTCACATAGCGTGAGGGTCCTGAGCATGAGCCCATGGCAGTTGTGACAGAGTCTGGAAATCTATCACAGGCTAAGTTTCTCTGAGCACAGTGTAAGCATCTGTGTGTTCACCTAGAGAAATAAGAGCAGTGCATTGTCATCATTACTTACAGGTGTCTTGTCCTCCTATGGGATACCATGTAACCCTTTGCCTAGAAGTATATTAGTATCTTTAGTACGCCTTTCATTGTTAAAACTCAGATGTGCTGAATAGGCCTCCCAACCATCATTTGTCCTCGGTATAAATACTCTTTTCTTGAGAATTGGGATGCTGATTAAGAGAGATACTTCTGTACCATCTTTGGCAGGATATTTCACCTCTTTGAGTCACACTGTCCTCATCTGTAAGATTATATTCAGAATCACAAATATATGTAAGTGTTTCTTGAAATCAAAGGATCCAAGAATACTAATGCCATTCAATGGGGGAAAGAGTAGTCTTTTCAACAAATGGTGTTGGGAAAACGGGATATCCACATGCAAAAGAAGGAAGTTGGGCCCTTAACTAACACCATATACAAAATTTAAGTCAAAATGGACCGAAGACCAAAATGTGAGGCCAAAGACTATAAAACTCTTAGAAGAAAATAAAGGACAAAACCTTCACAATATTGGATTTGGCAATGATTTCTTGGATATGACACCAAAGGCACCGGCGACAAATTGCATGAAAATTTAAACATTTTTGCATCAAAACACCCTGCCAACAAAGTGAAAAGGAAACCCACAGAATGAGAGAAAATATTTGCAAATCAGATACCTGATAAAGGTTAATATCCAGAATATATAGGGAATCCCTAAAACTCAACAAGAAGACAAACAAACCATTCAAAAACGAGCAAAGGGCTCGAACAGACATTTCTCCAAAGAAGATATATAAATGGCCAGTAGGCATATGAAAAGTTGCTCAATATCACTAATCATTAGGGCAATGCAAATCAAAACGACAATGAGATCCTACTTCACTCACATGAGGAGAGCTACTATCAGAATTATAGAAAATGACAAGGGTTGGCAAGGACGTGGAGAGACTGGAACCCTTCTGCACTGGAGGTGGGAATGTAAAATGATACAGATACTGTGGGGAAAAGTATGGCAGTTCCTCACAAAATTAAAAGGAGAATTACCACATGATCCAGTAATATGCCCCAAGAACTGAAAGCAGGGTCTTGAAGAGGTATTTGTATAGCTATGTTCATAACAGCATTATTTGCAATTGCTAAAATGTGAAAGCAACCCAGTGTTCATCGATGAGTAAATGGATAAGCAAAATGTATACACATACAATGGAATATTATTCAACCTTAAAACGGAAGGAAACACGGATGAACCCTGAAGACGTGCTAAGTGAAATAAGCTGGTCACAAAAAGACAAATCTTTATGTTTCCACTCTCATATGAGACACCTAAAGTAGTCAAAATCATAGAGACAGAAAATAGAATGGTGGTTGCCAGGTCCTGGGAGGAGGGGGAAATGGGGAATTATTGTTTAATGTACAGAGAGTTTCAGTTTTACAAGATGAAAAATATTGGGGAGATGGATGGTGGTGATGGTTGCACATTATGAATGTATTTAATACCACTGAACTAACTGTGCACTTAAAAATTGTTAAGATGGCAAATTTTGTATTACCACAGTAAAAAATTTTGGAAAAAGCTCCAAAAAATGGAGGGCTCCATGAAGTAAAAAAACCCCTACCTCACTCAGAATGATCTGAAGACTCATGGACTGACTGGATACATGAGGTTAAGTCTTAGAACTCAGTGCAAGAGCCAGAGCTCTTTGGTTTCCTGTGGCTCCTTGAATAACACTTGTCTTGCTTCTTATGTTGAAAACTAGAGACTTGCACATTTAGGCTCTGTGGAAAGTATGGAATTAGAATAAAACATAGTTCTTGTCCTCAAGAAGGCTGTCGTTCAGTTGAGGAGAGAAAAGTATTCTTTCTCTTATGGTTCATTTCAGCTCTTCTGTTTTCCTCAGCTGCCTTAGAGAAAGGCTCACCTCTTGCAAAGTTTGGATTATTTTTATTTATTTATTTATTTATTTATTTATTTATTTATTTATTTTTTATAGGAAGAAGGCTGCAGATCACTGGTAGTAACTATTCCGCTTGATAAAGTCCTCAAAGAGTGGAGGAAAATCTAGATTTGGCAGTGAAAACAAAGCACGAGCTAAGTTGGGAGCCCCAAAGCCAGCCTGTATAAAATCTCATCCTTTAGGACTGAAAGTTCTCAGCCTGTCTTTTGGACTGACTCATCAGAAGGCTCTTGTCATAGAGTGAGGCATCTTCCCTTTTCCAGCAATAAACTCTTAAAGATCTTCCATTTTTTTTCCCTCTTCCTTTTTCCTTCTTAAAACCCTGATCTCCAAAGCTTAGTTGAGGCTCTGGAAAAATGAAGGTCAGTTGCTTAGGAATCCAGCATCTTGTGACTCTTTCTCTTTGATTCCCTACTGTAAATAGGAAGCAGGAAACTCACCTGTATGAAAGTCAGCACCAAGAATGTTGCTGGGCATTCTTCTCATCCTTGAAAAGAAAGGACTTCACAGTATCATAGGTCAGACACAACAGAAACCAAAGGCAGAGGAACCAGGGATACAGACTGTGGAGTCTTTGGTTGCTGGGTTCTCTGACTTGGAGAGCTCATGCCTGGATTCATGAAAATGTGGAGCATTCATGGAACCATCAAGATAGTTTAGATAGGGAAGGGAGCAGCCAAAAGTGAGGGCGGGAGAAATGCGCTTTGCTTTTTCCATTGCCCAGCTCCTCATCATTTCCTTAGTGGATGACCCACTGATAACTTTCAACGGCTTTCTTTTTGCCACCACGCCGCTTCTTCCTTTTCAACACTGCCCACCCCCAACCCCCGTCCGCAATAATCACTCTGGTATTGTTGCTCAGGCAGTTTTGAAGAGTCAGAGTGGGCTGTAATTGAAGAGTTCATTACCAAGATCAGTTGGTTCCCTGATTACAGTGGCAAGGTGAAATATTTATCCTCACCTAAAATCTCCTGCACAACCGTCTTCCGAGTCACCCACTTTCCACTCTTTTTTCATTCGAACCCCGATGAGCTTGTCAGCAAAATTAAAGGTATGCCATTCACATCGTGCCTGCATTGCAAAGGACTATAAACCTGCCAACCTCTTTGATGAAATAAAAGGGTTTTATTTATGATTCATGTAGGAATATGAGGTTATTTTTATTCCGTCAGTACACTAATAATCAGACAAGAGCTCGGGAAATGAGGAGCCCAACTGACAGGGAAGGTTCTGATAAAGGGGAGCCCTCTAGGGTGTTTGCCCCGCTTTGTAATCTCCTTTCTAGTGTGAGGTTACGAGCGTGGCAGAGTGTGAGCCAGCTATAAGGCTTGGCTGCAGGAACAAAGACAGTTGCAATCCGGCAGGACTTGGGATGCCATTCGATGAAGGGGAGGAAAAAAAAAGCAGTCCCTCCGACGAGAAAAAGTTTTTGCTCCGGCCTCAGGTTAGCAATTTGGAGCCTCCCCAGTTTCCTGTGATGTCTCCGGTTCAAAAGACAGCCGATCTTCCAGTCTGCACTCCTACTGGGCATTCTAGCCAAAGTTAAAAAAAAAATAATAATAATATAAAAAGATAAGTAAAAGAAAGAGAAAGGAAGAAAAGCCAATTGGCCAGGTTCCTTCCACAATCATTAACCATTTGTTCCTGCCACCCAACGTCCTTGGTTAAGGTGATCTGACTTCAAGGCAAACAAATGTGGCTGAGTATATTTCAAAGGACACCCTTGCCTTATTATTTCCAATATGCCCATAATTTGGGGCCCCTTTCATCTTTGTCCCTGCTCTAGGAAGTGCTTGGAAGCTATTTTAATTCAAGTTGGGGGTAAATTCTCATTCCTACCCATTCCTCCCATTGAGATGACCCTAAGCAATTCTGAATAAAAAGTTATCTCTGCATGAACTGGGCAGCATTAGGACCTGCAATTTGCTCAACAGTGATATCTTGGCAGAGAAACACAAAGACATACAATCTACTGAGGATGAAGTGCAAGAAAGTTCACTGGAGGAAGGAAAATAATACTAATCCTTTATTCAATAAGCAGTGAGTAAAACGAGGTGTGCTTTTTTGTGAAGTTAAGCAAGTGAAAAGTAAATTTAAAACGACAGTATCGGTTCAGAGGAGGTGAGTAGTGATGTGAGGGGTCCCGCCGACAGTGTGGTTTTGTGACAAAGTACCAATTAATGTTATCTGCGGGTCTTTATGTATCTGTGTCTGTGTGTCTTTCCAGAGAAATCACACTGGCGGGAGTGGGGGGAGGGCTAGTTGGAAAAGCAGGGGGCCTGGCTATTCCTTCAGAACTGAGAGTTCAGTTCTCCCGTGTTTATCTTCCTTCCTTCACACTAAAGGGCACCTCTTCTAAGGATGTTGTTGCACCCACGAGTGATTGGAACAAGCTTTGATTGGCATCAGAACGTTCTTCCAGGATGGCCAATTACACGGAGGTGGCATCTGCAGAAGGAAATCCCCTGGCTGCACACCAAAGTATCCGAGGCCTGAGCCACATGTCCTGTGAGAAGGTGTGAAAGATGCTTCAGCATATGATCGGTCTGCATGGGCCCCAGGGCCTAACAGCTTCCGTCTCACCAGTCACCCTGTCTTATTAGAAAAATCAGAGAAAAATGTCTTGCTTCGGAACTCTCTGGTCAAATCATTAATCTCTTCAGAAAGCCAGGTATTGTTGTTGTTGTTTTCAGTGTTCAATGCATCATCTGATAAGGTAACCCCTTAGTTGGAGAGAAACAGCAGGTTTGAAAGTGGCCTTTGCTGGAAGCCTGGTGATCCTGTATTCTTATCTGAGTTCCACAACTGAAGTTCTGTGTGGCTTTAGCAAGCGGCCTAACATCTGTGGGCCTTTGTTTTGTCATCTCTAGAACAAGACTCTCTTAGCCTCTTGCCTGACTGGTTAAGCGGCAAATGAGATATTGGGTGTGAGTGCTTGGAAAAGGATAGCGTTTGATACAGAATCAGGCTGTTTTAAGTGTGAAATTCTACGTTCAAAACTGGGCTTCGTGGTAATGTGTGCCAACCCGTCTTTGAGCTGGGTTCTAGAAAGTGTTTCTCACCTAAGATAAGGGCTGCCTTCTCCCTTGCTGACTACGGGTGGGGAAGGGCGGTCAAAGGGGCGGGGCTAAACACACAATCGTGGTACCCTCAAGGCCCCTCACAGATTTCTACTAGAGAAAACACTGGTCTCGTGTTCACCATCAGAACAAAGTAGGAGAAGTCCTGAGCCCCAAAATATTGTGGAATGATCTGGTTCACTGGATCCAGAGATTCCAAGGCCCGATTTATTTTCATGGAAATTGCACAAAAAACAAGAAGCCCTTCATCCAGAGGGTGATGGGCTTTATTCTCACCAGAGACTGACAAAACAATTACTGTGGAAGCATTTGAGAAATGATAACATCTCTCGGGTTCCAAATATGGATCTTTTAATGCAGCCTCTTTCACCACGGCAGAGAAAAGCCTGAGGGGTGTGAGGAAATGGCCTTTCATATTTCCCAAAGCCAGGAAGCACCCCTCGGACGCCGGCCCCAGTGCCAGGAGGTACAGCAGGTAAGTACTCCATCAGCCCTCGATTTCACTCTCATGGAGCAGAGAGGTTCATTATCCTCCCTTTATCAGCAGTGAGGTTTACAGCTGAATCCATAAGAGAGCTCCGTGTGAAACATGAGCCGAGAGAGAGGCACTGCGTCTCACCATTAATAAGCCCTCTTCTGGGATCCGGCATTAGCGAGATTCAGCGGATCATGGAGCACAGGGGTATCATTTTTACATGATTACTCTAAATTCTTAAACCAGAGGCTTAAGAGAGAGGCTTCTCACAAAAGCAGCCGTGGGAATTGTTGAATGATTGGTACCACGCTTGCAGTGGGTTAAACCACTTCAGGTAGCTCCACGTGTGGGGCTTACAACCAGGTAATTTAGCAACCTGCTTTCCAAAGGAAGGGGCCAGGGGGCGCAAGGAGAGGAAGAGTTCTGGTTGCGGGGAAAGGGCCAGATTTACCAGGAGCCGCGGTGGGCGTGGCCTCAGCAGCAGCCCCTGAAGTCGCGCACTCCTCCTGCTCTTGCCCTGAGCTGCCTGGCATCTCACCAGTTTGGTGTTTGGGATTATCTGCTTTTGGAACACTGACACCAATTCTGGTCTTTGAAGAGGCTGACACTGGTCTCCAAAAATACTCACCTTCTTCCTTCTCTGCACAAGGGAGAGCCCTGGTGAGAATCACCGGTTCAGACAGCCGGAACCTGCCCTCTCAGCCCACCGGGGCCTCCACTTTCTAAAATAGCGCCGACTTTCAGAAAAGAAAATGCTGAGGCTATTTTCTCTCTTCCTCTGGTCCAAAATTCCAGCAACTCCTGTAGTCTACCTAGGAGGTCTCTTGGAAGGTAATGTGCCTAACCGAGCCTGGGGGACACTCCACTGGCTTTCACTGTCCATGCATCAACCAAAGTTTGATCTACCAGCTCAGACCAAGGAATACCTGCCTCCATTCAGAACAGACCAACACTCAAGGCAGTTTTCTCAGGGGAAACGTGATGCAACTTTCTGCTTTGCCGCTGAACAGGGCAAGTCCCGGGGCGGGGGGGGTGGGGGGGGGTGGGGGGGTGAGCAAGCTAAGGGCTCAGCATACCTTCAGTATTTGAACTCCTAAGATGAATCACTTACCTGATTGCCTAGTACATGGGTGTATTATCTGAAGCCCCACCTTGCCCTTCACCGTATTGGGTTTTGTGTTATTCTCTCATTATTGCAAAGGTTGGTATCACCTCCCCACATGGAGAGACAATGCCATTGAAGGGTAGGGACTGTGCTACATGCTTCTTTTGAACACCCAGAGACGTCCAGCACAGCCCTGGGCATATTTGACATGCTAACAACAGACTGGCTGACTTCAGTAGCAATGCAATTTGCATTCTTAGGCTCCATCTCCTGAAGCCTCTGACACTTATTTGAAACTATTTTCAAAATGTTTACATCTGCACGAGCTCTAGAAATCCATAATATTATAGACTGAATTTTGTGCCCCTAATATTCACAGGCGGAAGCCTTAACCCTAATGTGACTGGATTTGGAGAGAGGGGCTTTAAGGGGGGTAAATGAGGTTAAACGAGGCCGTAAGGGTAAGGCTCCAATCCAACAGGCCTGGTGTCCTCAGAAGAAGAGGAAGAGACACCAGCAATTTCTCTCCACGCACGAGCACAAAGGAAATAACACAAGGACACAGCAAGAAGGTGACTTGTCCACCAGCCCGAAGGACAGAACTTACCTGAAGCCAACTCTACTGGGAGCGCTATCGCGTGGACTTCTGGCCTCCCGAACTGTGAGAAGAAAAACCTGTTAAGTCGCCCAGTCTGTGCCGTGTTGTTCTAGCAGCCCAAGCAGACTAATACACATACCTACCCATTTTACAGATGACTCAGAGAGATGCGTGGCCACACAGTGGCAAAGCTGGGGTCAAAATAAACTTCTGCTCTCACGCTGTGCTCATTTCACTCGCTCATGTTGCTGCTGGGAGTATGGAAAAGCTGGGAGCGCGGGGAAGGGAACTGGAGCGCGCGAGGGAAATCAAACCATCTTGAGTTGCTTACATTATCTTCTCCTTTACTTGTCGGCTTACCCGAGATACGCCCGCCTTTGGAAACCTCGTAGCCTGCCCATGGAATGGGAAGGGAAGGTCGGTGGCTTCCTCTGGAAGTCCTAGCATTTAGCAAGTCTCAGAATTAACTCAAGAGCAAGCTCTACCGTGGAGCCAGTATAGGGAGGCACGTCCGAAAGCCAGATTTTGTTTCTCGCAGACCATGCATGTGAATATAACCTAGACAGCTGTTCAGAACGTTTCTCTCACAAAAAAATAGGACTAATAGCTATTAGGACAATAGACTGACAATACCGAAAATAAAGTTAATCTTCCATATCAAAATTTTTGGATGGATCAAAGCTCTAAATGTAAAAATAAACCATAAAAATACTGAAAGAACATAGAAGTCAATGTTTATGAGGTCTTTCCACATGAGATTAAAGACAGAAATTCTAAAAATTTCCCCCCAAAATTCACACATTTAACCTCATAAAAATCACTAGTATCTGTATAATAAAAAAGCAGACCAGTTAAAAACACGAATAAGACATTGTGAAGAATACATGAGAACATATTTGCAAATAGGTAGCCTACAAAGTTAATATACTTAAATATGTGAACAGCTCTTCCTGGTTAGTAAGAAAAAGACAAGTGTTGCAAGAATATAGTGGGCAAAGAATGAATAAACAGTTCATAAAGTTAACTGGCAAATATATAGTTAAAAAAGTTTCATTCTATGAATCAAATGTACATTAAAACAATGAAAATAATTTTTTATATCAGAGCATATGGGTAATAGTTCTTTTTTTTTTTCAATATTATAATATCCAGATCGGCAAGGGTGTGTTTCCTCCCTTTTATAAACTGCTGCTGGGAGGGTAAATCAAGAAACATTTCTTGGGGGACATTTAGCAATATCTGCAATACTTTGCATATAATAAATTTATCAGAAGCTTTAAAATGTATTACCTTTGACTTGACAATTCTGCCATGAGAAATTTGTCCTAAGGAAACGATTGAACAAGCAGGCATATGCATAGAAATGTTGATCACAGGTTTGTTTATAAGGATAGAACTATTGGGGGAAAATCTAAATATTCAACACTAGGGCACTGGCTAACTAACCGTAGATCTGTTTAATGGAATAGCCATTAAAATGATGTTGAAGGTATTACGGGTTTGTCTACATGCAAAGACGTTCCTGATATATTCATAAGTGAATACAACAACCTATAAAGTGTGTGTTTGTGTGTGTGTGTGTACAAAAATTCTGGAAGAATACACACCAAAAGGTAAACAGTTTAACACAGGTTATCTGGGTATGAGTTTAGATTATGCTATTTAATTTTAATTTTCTAATTTTCTAACAGCAATCCTGCTTTTCTTTCAAAACAGCTACAATAAAGAGGATGGGCTAAAAGGACAGAGGAGGTAACTAAAGAAACAATTTTTGGAAATGGAAACGAGAGATCTTTTACTCTCGTGGCTGCTCTTAGTGTTTCTGGAAGTGTGGTCTGAGTCTCAGAACCACCGGGAGGCCTTGTTAGAAGTGCAGATTCCAGAGCCCTCCTTGGACCTATTCAATCTGGATCTCTGGGACAGGGCCCAGGAAATCTACAAATGTAACAAACTCCCCAGGTGGTTTTTGTGTAGTATCAGGGCTGAGAACCATAACTGTAGAAACCACCTGGATTCTTTAAATCTCAGAGTTACTGAATAAGGGTTAGTGTTAGTGAATGCCTAATGTCATGTGCCAAGTAGCTTCGAGTAGCTTCCTTTTCATTGCAGTGACTGCTGGGTGTTCATTGAGACAGCTGAGGGAGGCAGCTCAGGGCATCCTGGATGCAAGGGGAAAGCCCTTGTTCTAGCTGGCTCTCTTCCTTTCTCTCCTCAGGGCTTCCCCTTCCATGATTTGTAGGCCATAGAAATCACCCTGGCCTCTAAGACTGCATATAGTGAATGTCTCAGGGCACTTTCAACCAGCAACAGAGTAGACATTATTCTCTGGGAATGAGCTCCAAGAGCTGGAGAGAAAGAGCCCACTTAGGGCCCTGCCAAAGAGGCCACTGGAGTAGAGTGAAAAGAGAGATGTCCAAAGAACTGAAGCTTTCCCAAGGCTGAGGTATGGCTGGAGTGGATTGAGGGAAAGAGGAAAAAGGGTTCTTTTTAAAATCAGCCAGTTTTCCAGGAGTGTGAGATGCCAAAACTAAGTTTTCCATAAGCTTGAGCATAGGCGCTGCATCTGTCAGCCCTTCAGACTCCGATGATAATACGATACCCAAAGAGTGTGGTTGCTCCCAAATGCCACAGTGAGTGTGTCAGTCCACGTCTGGCATTCAATTGCTTTCCTAAATTACCAGCAGGTGGTGCAAGAGTTTCCAAGTTCATGAACTTCCCCTTCACATGGCTTCTACTCTGGGGAGTCTGTCAATAGCTTACTCCTCCTTGCTGTGAGTTCCTCTCATAATCCTTACATGGCTCCTCTGTACTCGAATAATCACAAGGGAGCAAGAAGCATCTTTAAAACGCATTTTGTACCTTTTAAAATGTGTTAAATATAAATGTAGAATCAAAGAAACATGCATTAATTATAGAACTGTGTTAAGGAAAAGGAAAAAAAAAATCCCATTACTAGCAAACCCAGAAGAAACATAGCTTCCTCCTGTTGGCAAAGAGGAATGGAGAAATTTAGAGGAAACCTTTAGGATTTAATGCCCTTTCCCTCCCACTGAGGAGACTGTGAATACGGATTTGGGAAGGGAGCTTGGTGTGGAGGAGGGGATTAAATTAGTCCAACTAGAAAAATCTAAAGGCATGAAAGTAGATAAAATTGGCGCTATCTGAATTGTACTGGTAGCTTCACGGTTCTATAAAAAGTGAGGAAGAATCTCTGATTGGGATTCCCAGAAGTGATGTTTTGGAATATTTCAGGCCAAGGAGGAGTTGGGAAAGACTGTTTTAAGAAGGCACCAGGCAGTTAGAGGAAAGTTCGGCCAGGGTCCCATGCTAAGGAGGAGCTGCAAACAAAGGGGACGAAAGCTGGAGTTTGCCTGTAGTGGGGTGGAAAACCACATTCTGTAATTGAGAGTTGCAACTTCGACAAGGTCTCAAGTCACGGATGCTGTGGGGTTCCTGGGTCTCAGGCAACCACAGCGGAGGGCAGAATCAGGGAGTGGTAGTGAATGTGGGACTTTGTTCACACACCGCATGTGAGAATTCAGATGTGGAGACAGTTTGCCTCATCTCACTACTGCAATTCATGGATTTAAATGAGGAGTCAGATAAATATTGGATTAAGGCATTGGTGAGTATTTGCCTATCTCTGATGAAAGCTGGAAAATGACACTACAATCTTAGACAAACAGAACTCCAAAGGAAAATGGTAGATTTGGGCTCATGGGACAGAATGTAGTTTAGGCAGAATGAATATTCGTTTTCTTAAAATCTTCCCCCTTTCAGGAACCCTTCACAGACCCTTTTCAGGGTTGCCTTATTGTTTCTGAAATTGCCAACTACTCTAGAAAACGAACCTATGAGGACCATGAATAAGATGTTGATATGTTGGATGGTTTTGGCTGAGCTGTTCAAACTGTATGTGCCATTATGTCTGAGGCCACAAACGTGGAGTTCCCCACCCATAGTGAAAACCTGGGTATCACTTTGCAAGCAATGGTAAAAAGGAATATACCACATACAAATATGGAAAGGGGGGTTGAGGACATGAAATCAACTCTATTACACTCGCCGAAACCAGATTATATACATAAACTTGTTCTCAAATGCAACGGAAACATGGTTTGCTGCTTGAAATTAGGACTTGTTGTGACAATTCAGGATATGCTGATTGTCACTAAAAATGTCTGTGGGCACATAATGAAGTAAAATGTGTTAGTTGATAGGTAGGTGCAGGTGACGTATGACAGCTAATGAGACAACAGAATGTGTAATCAGAAAATGCACTACCTCGGTTGCTGTGAATTATAACACCATTCATAATAAAGGGGCCAAGACTGTACATCAATAGTTAGTTCTCCAACATGTATTAATTCCTGCATACGTCTAGTGAGGGAAGTAGGAGCCCAGCAAAGTCTTGACAAATGTATGCTAAGAGAAGTATTAAGCGAAAGCAGAGATAAAAGCCCACTTTCCTGTGCAAAATGACTCACCTGTCCTAAACCATTTCCTTTTAGGAGTGTCTCTCTAGGTTCATCTGAGATTTTTACCTTTTTTTTTTCTTGGAGGGAGAGGCATTTCTCCTCCTCAAAAGGCTGAATATTACTTGGGAATATTTCTCCTCCGCAGCACACATCAGCATCTAAAAAATTATGTATTTTACTTTTTTATTTCCTGGATCTTTTCACTAGAATGTAAATCACTAGAGGCAAAGATCTCTGCCTCTTTCTTTCACTGCTGTATCTCTAGCACTGAAAACAATGTCAGATGCATAGTAGGTGCTCGATAAATAGTTTCTACATCTCCCCACTACTTCTTTGAATCTGTAGACCTCCCTTCTTCCTAATGATAAGCTTAGGAATTTGTACCCTAAAAATAAGAATTCTCTCTCAAAGTTCATGTTCTAACTCCTTTTTCCATTTTTCCTGCCAGACACCCCAAATAAGTAGTCTGCCCTTGACCAGCCTCCCTAGTCTCACCATCTAAAGCTAGGTTTTATCCATTGCACTCTACTCAAAGAGCTTTCTCAAATCTGACTTCCAAGTTCAAGAGGTCTTTTTATGGCCAATACCCTCTGCAACCTCTGCCACATGTAGCTGATTGATCACATGCCCTGTTGATTACTCTCTACCTCTTAAAGTTTCCTTTTTATCTTGTCTTCTATGGCTCTGCATTATCTTGTTTCTTTTCCTACGTCTTCAAAAGATCTATACCTGTCTCTCCTTCCCTCTACCATAAGACAAAATTTGTAATGATGGTTTGTATGTATGTTTGTGTGGGGGGGTGAGTGGGTTGCTCCTTTTTATGTCTCCCATTCTTCCTTCTAAGTTCTGTCTCCTCCAGAGTTGGGCACAATAAAGACGAATTAAAAAAATTCTCCACCATATTTGTTATCTATCTGGAGGGAAATGGCTGACAACTGATGGTTTGTATAGGGGCATACTGGTAATTGATTGTAGCACTGGTAGGATTTGTACTGTTTGATCAAGAGTATGAGATACTTGATACCTCACTTATTTTATCTCCTGCCAACTCAAAAACAGGAATCCACCCTCTCAACATTGTTAAAATGATGTGCCCAACTTTCAGAGTTATTAAGTAGTGGAACAAGAATTTGCCTGAGTATATAGTACTATACTGCTATTAAACATTCAAATCGATACACTCTCCTAGTTCTGATATCCTGTTCAACAACACACCTTCTGAATATGGTGGTTCCTTTATAGATCTGCTTATAAGAAAAGGAGGGATCATTCAAGTCAGTGGAAATACACTGTTTTTGAGAGAGAGAGAGAGTGTGTGTGTGTGACAGCTATAGTTCTCATTGAAAACTGGTAATTCTGGTTTCTTCATCAGATTCTGTGAGCTGAGATAATGCAACTCTGTCCCTGAGAGATGGATCCATTACTGAAGTGTGATGATATGAACATTTAAAACCAGAAAGGCTGAACATCAGATTTTAGAACTGTGATGACTTCACAGTTCTTCACAGTAAGAAGAAACCGATGATGCCAATTTACAAAGCAAAGCAAACAATTTAGCATTATCGTCTCAACATTTTTACAACTAAGATCAATAATTGGGTAGATTTGCCAGGACATGACTGATAACTGAAGTGAAATTTCCTTTAATTGAAGTAAAATGGATTTTGCATAACATATACGTGTCTGGGAAGATCAAAGTCTATTTTTCAAGTTTTGTGATTAAACTTATTGCTTAAAGGAACCCTTCAATGGGGTGTTTTCTGTTATGTAAACATTTTTGTTAATATATTTCTAAATTATGTTTTTTAATTATCAGTATTTATTTGTAATAAAAAAAATACATTCATTGAACCCCTGCTAGGTGGCAGTCACCTCTAAAGCCTTTCACTAAGACAGTTATTGAATGTTGGAGACTGAATTTCTTGATACTTGTTACATACATATTTTCAAACAAAGCATGTTACCAAAACATAATCCTCGGACTATTAAGAATTCCTCGATGAGTACCTATAGGTTGGCACTTCTAGTGCTGGACAAAATGGAGTAAGCCCATGACACCTATCACTCTGATTACAACTCAAGATTCTAGATATCATTTTAAAAGCAACTAGTTGAGGACTCTGAAAAGTTTGCAATAGCAGACAAATTGGAGAGAGAGCAAAGCTTGAAAAATGACCATAACCAGGGTGATTTTCTAAATTTTTTCCCAACTTTGACCTAAGGACGAGATAGTGAAATCTCTGAGGGGAAGAGTTTCCCTGAACATTAACATACGTAGGAAAAATCTCAGAGAAGACAGAGCTGGAGAAGATAAACCCGTCCTCTGTGTATGAACTGAGACAAGTCATGGGCTTACCCCCATAAGCTGTGCATGTGTGTAATAGATACAAAACAGCACAGCAAAGGTCTTGAGAACTGAACTATGATATAAACCAACACCAAGTCCTTGACTAACTGCTACACACACAGAACACATCTAAAGCAACATAACAAAAGCTGTGACATATTAACTGATGTTGAAACACCACCCACAGAAGGCAAGAAAGGCTTTATCATACGAATCTACTAAAATTTAAAAAAGAGTTGACGTTCACCACTGATTTTAATGCCACCTGAAGTCTCAGAACATAATGCATGAAATGTCCAGGACAAAACCCACAATGACTACAAAAACAAAGAACCAGAAAAATATGATGAATTCACAGGGGGATGGAAGAAATAGGGGTAAAAGCAGGAGCAATAGTCAAATCCATAATTTTAGTTGGAGACCTCATACTCCTCTTCCAATTATTGATGAAACAAGCAGACAGAAAATTAGCAGAGATACAGAAGACCTGAACAATATCATTAACTGATTTGATATAATTGATATTTATTGAACATTACACCTAAAAACAGCTGAATACACATTCTTGTCAAATGCACGTTTTAAAAAAAAGGCACCTAGACCAACTGTATTGTGGGCCATATAACAAACCATAACAAATTTAAAAGAAAGAAAAACTGCACGAAATATATTCTTTGATCATAAGGAGATAAAAAAAAAACAAAAAATTCTGAAAAGTACCGAAATATAAAATATTTTGATCTCAATGTCAGTGTGGGGATGCAGCTAATTTCTTTAGGATAAAGCTAAAACAGTGCCTAAAGCGCAATTTATAGCATTAAATGCTTATGTGAGTATGAAGAAAGGCCTCAAATCAACCATCTAAGCTTCACCTTAGGAAGCCAGAAACAAAAGAACAAATTACAGAGCAAGCATAAGATAGGAAATTATAAAAATAAGGACAGAAATCAATACAATTGAAAACAGAGAAAAACAATAGAGACAAACAAGTCAATAAAACCAAAAGCTGGTTCACTGAAAAGATAAACAGAAATGACAAATCTAAGTCAGACAGAGAGGATAAGATACCAATTTTCAATATCAGGAACAAAAAGAAATATCACTATAGACCATCAGATGATAAGGAAAGAAGGGATTCTAAAATAATAAAAGAACGCTAAAAAATATTCTATGTTTATACATTTGACAATTTAGATGAAATGGGCCAATTACTTGAAAGATGAATACAAAAATTCACTCAGAAGAACTAGATAGTTAGAATATCCCTTTGTCAATTAAAGAAAATTCTTCATTATTAAGAACTTTACAGCAAAGAAAAGTCTGGGACCAAATGGCTCTACTGATAAAGCATATGAAATATTTAAGAAAGAAATAGTACAATTTTTCCACAGTCTTCCACAATTTTACACAAAAATGCGAGAGGAGGGAAAATTTTCCAACTCATTTTGTGAAGCAGTACCCTCATACGAAAAGCTAGACAAAAATAACACAAGAAATAAAAAACTGTCAACCAATGTCTCTCACGTACATGACACAGAAGTATTCAACAAAATATTAGCAAAAAAAAAAAAAATTCCAGCAATACATAAAAGAATAATAATACATCATAATCTCGTGAGGTTTAGTTCATGAGTGCATGGCTCATTCAACATGCAAAAGCCTATCAGTGTGATTCACTACAACAGACTAAAGAAGAAAAACATGATTATTTCAGTAGATTAAGAAAAACAATTTGGCAAAACTCAGAATCCAATTCCCTGATGACGATGATATTGAGGATCATTTCATATGTTTATTTGCAATCTGTATAATTTCTTTGGTGAGCTGTCTGTTCAGATCTTTTAACTGGGTTCTGTTCACATTGTTGAGTTTTAAGGGTTCTTTGTATATTTTGGATACAACTCCTTTATCAGATATGCGTTTTGCAAATATTTTCTCCCAGTATGATACTTGTCATTGCACTCTCCTGATGTGGTCTTTGGCAGAGCAGACAATTTTAATTCTAACAAGGTAAAATTTACATGCTTTTAGTGGTGTATCTAAAACTTGATCACACATAAATTGTCTCTCATGATTTTTTCCTAGGAATTTTACAGTATTGTGTTTTATATTTAGTCCTATGACCCATTTTGAGTTAATTTTTGTCAAAGTGTAAGGTTTATGTCTAGATTTATTTGCATGAATTTAGGAAATTCATGAATTCAACTCTTTTGCATATGGACATCAAATTTTAGATTCCACATATAAGTGAGATCATGCAGTTTTTTTTTTCTTTCTGTGTCTGGCTTATTTCACTGTGTCTGACATAATGCGTTCCAGGTTCATCCATGTTGTTGCAAATGGCAGAACCTCCATTTTAAGGCTGAATAATAATCCGTTGTGTATATATATATATATATATATATATATATATATATATATACACATCCACATTTTCTTTATTTGTCAGCAACAGAAGTTATTTCCTTATCTTGGCTATGGTGAATAATGTTCAATGAACATAGGAGTGCAGATACCTCTTTGAGATCCTGATTTCAATTCTTTTGGATATATGCACAGAAGTGGAATTGCTGAATCATATTGTAGTTATAGTTTTAGTTTTTTGAGGAATTACTATACTGTTTTCTATAACGGCCATACCAATTTACGTGCCCACTCACAGTGTCCAAGATTTCTCTTTTCTCTACCTCCTAACACTTATCTTTTAAATAATAGACATCCTAACAGGTATAAAGTGATACCTCATAGCTTTGATTTACATTTCTCTTGTGATTAGTGGTGCAAAGCAAGCTTTTTTTAAAAAAGATTTTTTTTAAGATTTTATTTATTTGACAGAGGGAAAGAGCGAGCGAGAGAGAGAGAGCATGAGCAGGGGGAGAGGCAGAGGGAGAGGGAGAAGCAGGCTATCCGCTGAGCAAGGAGCCCAATGCGGGGCTCGATCCCAGGACCGTGGTACCATGACCTGAGCCGAAGGCAGCCAATTAACTGACTGAGCCACCCAGGCATCCCTCAAGCTTTTTTTTTTTTTTTTTTAAGATTTATTTATTTATTTGAGAGAGAGAGAGAGTGAGCACACAATTGGGTGGATGGGCAGAGGGAGAGAATCTTTAAGCAAAGTCCTCACGGAGTGAGGAGAGCCCGACACGGGGCTCCACAAGAGGCTCCATCTCATGACCCATGAGATCATGCCTGAGCCAAAACCGAGAGTAGGACGCTTAACCAACTGAGCCACCTAGGTGCCCCAGGCATGCTTTATACCTGTTGGCCATTTGCATGTCTTTTTTGGAAGAATGTCTATTCAGATCCTTTGCCCAATTTTTTTTAATCGGGTTTTTTTTTTTTTTTTTTTTTTTTTTTGCAATTGAGTTGTATGAGTTCCTTATATATTTTGGGCATTAATTCTTTATTAGGTATATAGTTTGCAAATATTTTCTCTCAATTCATAGGTTGCCTTTTTATTTTGTTGATTGTTTCTGTACAGAAACTTTTTAGTTTGATGTAGTCCTACTTTATTTTTGCTTTTGTTTTTTGTTGCTTGAGTTTTTGGTGTATCTAAGATATCTAAGAAATCACTGGGAGACCAGTGTCAAGGAGCTTTTATCCTATGTTTTCTTCTACGAGTTTTACAGTTTCAGGTCTTATATTTGTCTTTAATCCATTTTGAGTTGATTTTTGTGCGTGGTTTAAGATATGGGTCCAATTTCATTCTTCCATATATGGATATCCAGTTTTCCCGATTCCATTTACTGAAAAGACTATCTTTTGCCCATTGTATATTCTTAGTGCCCATACTGAAAATTAGTTGATTGTATATGCTTTGGTTTATTTTTGGGCTCTCTATTCTGTTCTCTTGCCAGTACCATATTGTTTGATTACTGTATTTTGTAATATAGTAATCTGAATTCAGGAAATGTGATACTTGCAACTCTATTCTTTCTTAAGGTTGGTTTGGCTATTTGAGCTCTTTTGTGGTTCCATAATTATTTTAAAATTGCTTTTTCCACTTCTGCAAAAATGCCATTAGAATTTTGACAGGGATTGTATTGAATCTGTGTATCAGTTTGCTAGCATTTTATTAAGTATTTTTGCATCTTTGTTCATCAGAGATGTTGGCCTGTAGTTTTCTTTTCAGTGGTGTCTTTGTTTGGCTTCGGTATCAGGGTGATGCTAGCTAGCTTCATAAAATTAGTTTAAGAGTATTCCCTCTACTTCCATTCTCTGGAAGCATTTAAGAGGATTAGATCAATTTTTCTTTGAATATTTGGTAGAATTCATCCTTGAAGCCATCTGGTTCTGGGCTTTTCTTTTTGGGGAGGTTTTTTATTACTTCAATCTTATTTATGAGTGGTCTATTTAGGGTTTTCTGATTCTTCTAGATTCAGTGTTGGTTACTTGTATGTTTTTAGAAATTTGTCCATTTCTTCTAGGTTATCCAATTTGTTTGCAAATCATTCTAATAGTCCTCTGTGATCCTTTTGTTTCTGAGACATCCGTTGTAATGTCTCCTTTTTCATTTCTGAGTTTATTTATGGGGTCTTCTCTCTTTTTTCCTAATCTAACTAAAAGTTTGTTGATTTTGTTTTTTTTTTTAAACTCTAAGTTTTGTTGGGTTTTTTTCCTACTGTTTTTTCATTCTCTGATTTATTTTATCTCTGATGTTTACTATTTCCTTCCTTCAGTTGACTTTGGGTTTAGTTTGTTGTTCTTGAGGTATAAATTAGGTTGAGATCTTTCTTCCTTTTAATGTAGGCTTTATTGAAAGATAGCATATCAAAAGATGATACAGCATGAACATAATCTACTGTTCCTTTCCCTTGTAGTAAGAAGGAAAGTATGAAACATGATTTGAACAACCCTGTTTAGAAAAGTGTATTAATGACTCTAAATACGCAAAACCTAGAATTAGGGACTTGGTGCCCAAAAAGGTCTTTGGAAGCTAGACAGTTTATCAGGATAGGCACTCAAAATGGGGGCCAGAGATAAAGAGAACTTTGATGCAAATCTTCAATATCAAAGCAGGGAGTACCTAAGGTTGATCATTTAATGGCCACAAATACCTCCAATTCCAGTATGTACAACTCTTTGTAGTGTGGCATTGACATATCTCCCAACCAGATGTAGAATTTCCTTCTTAAGCCCTTTGAATCTGAACTGGCCTTATGACCAATTTTGCCCAATAAAATGTGGCTGTAATGACTTTGTGTAAATTCTGGAGCTTTGTCCTTATGAGGCCATGCAGTTTCCATGGTCACCTTATTGGAACATTGTCCTGGGACTGCCACACAAGGAAATCCATCTTGCCTACTGGAGGGTGAGAGACCACATGGAGAACTAAGAGGCTCCAGACAAAGTTCTTCTTAGAGTTTTCAACCCAGCCAATCCTCCAGCTAAATGCAATTGTGTGAGTGGATCTAGGCTAACCTAGCCGGGGAACCATCCAGCTAACCCACTGACTATGAGAAACAACTGCTGTTCCAAAATACTATGTTTTTATACAACAAAAGACAACTGATAGAACACAGTAAAATAGAAATACTTACGTGTTGAGGTTGAACAAACAATACATAAGCCCACTTATGAGCTCTGAAACCCTATTTCCTGAGCACTGAGGGCTTAGAAATTGGATAATTGAATACAATTTGGATAAGTGAATAGAAGAAAGATAGGTGTTGCAGGCAGGTAAAACAGCATGAGCACAGGCAAGAGACAGGACAGGGAACCAAAAGCTCCTTCTTTCATGCATTTTTCTTCTCAGAAGTAATTCTGTGTTCCTCTCTAAATCTTCCAAGATTTTCTTCTATAGGGGATATATTTAGTGTGTTCATCTCAAAGAGCAGAATTAGATTGTAAGTTCTTAGGGGCAGAGAAATAAAAAGAAACCCAACAGTCGGTGAGTGTTTACTATATATCAGGAATTTGATATTGATTAATCTCATTTAATCATCAGAACATCCCTGTGCCACAGGTCTGTTTTCCTATTTCACAGTAGAGGCAACTAAAGCTCAGAGAGATTAAGTAATTTAGCAAAGTTCACTGCATTAGTAAGTGGTATTATTTTGTTTGTTTGTATTCCAAAATCATACCATTTCCATAACCATTACCTCCCAGACTCTATTAGCAATGCTTAGTTTATTTCCTCGAACAATCCAGGTACTCCAAAATGTCTCTAAGATGGAATTTAGAGCAGGAAATCTTATATGACAGGACTTCCATTGATCTTTTACTCTAGTGATATTAACAGATCATTTCTTGTGCACAACCCGCTTCCTTTATGTGTCCATTAACTTACAACTCAGCTATTCGTTAATTCATTTAACAAACAGGTATTGAGCACCTTATAAGTATACCAGTTTTCTAGGCACTAGGAATACCGTGGTGAGGGGAAACACACACACACACACACACACACACACACACACGCACGCACATATGCACTCACACTCACAAAGTCCCTGACTTCTGAATGGTGAATTATGGTCATTTCTTTGTCTTAACCAGAGATATCATGGGTAGTAGCATAAGCCCCTTTTATCACTAAATTGGCTTCTCACTCATTTGTTTTTATCTCTGCTTGGCCTCTGGACAAAACAATGGGGGTAAATAATACATTCCAGTCTCTTTGTTTCTCTTCAATGAATAATGGAGTTCCCCTTCCTAGGAGGGGAAGCAGACTTTACTAAGAATTCCTCATTTATTTTTAGGGATTAAATGACTAGAACATATATTTGTTACCTGTAAAACACATTGAGGCTGGTTGGAATGACTTAAACTGATCTTAAAAATTCAGTTATTCTATAACGTATATCAAGGCCCCTGGAACTTAAACTTAGCTGAAATGTGCATCTAAGTCAGGCCACAGTCTCTTGAAGTTTCTATGGCAAGTTTGTCAAAAGTTGGAGAGTGTCATTTATTCCCAGCTGTTTCTAAGGTTCCCAACTTCCACCCCCCATACGTCGTCTGAGATTCTTGGCTGAGAGAGCTGTTTGTTTCCTTATTTAGGAAAAACTAGCACAGCTCTGCTTAGCAGAGGGACAAGCTGGAATTTGCAAGTCTCTGTGATATCACCCAGGCAATTGCCAAGTTGTCACAGGTGTACACGACAAGAGCAGTGGGAAGAGAGAACCACGGACTGGTGTGGACCTGGATGCTGGGGCCCCGTCCGAAATGTTCCACACTTGTTCCTGCATGTGTTAGAGAAAAGCTGCCTTCAGTGATGGGCGGAGGTGGTGGGGGGAGGGGGTGTAGGTCCTACTTGCAGTTTACAAGATCTTTTGAGTCAGCAATTATAAGCAGAACTGTTGACAGAGAGTTGCTTGATTATCAAGCCACAAAGAAAAGAATGGCAAGAGTAACTCAAAAAAGAAATAAATCAAAACCGGTGAGTTTTCTGAAAAGCAGAGAATAAAACTGCAAGATTAGTTTTATTTTTAAAAGCTGCTGAGTTGGTCTCACTTCTTTGCTAACTAAGTTTCTTGATTTTTTTCCCCTCAAGACTTGAATACCTGACCTGAACTGAAGGGAAAACGCAGAGGCTCAGCTTACCGACAGGTGGACAGGTGGCTGAACAGGTATGGCATTTCTGTTTCAGGTCAGCTTTATATAGAACTTAATTGAATAATATCACCTCTCACTTTTTTTCTCTTCCCCCTCATTGATCAAGCTGCTTTTGAGAAAAGTGATACTTTGCATATCTGGCTAAGTGCTGTTAACAGCCTCTGCCTGCGGTTTGTTAAAATTAAAAAAAAAAAAAAAAGTGTGATCTTGCCGGAGAAGTAATTTGCTTCTCTCCAACCAATGATGGCTTGTACTTTATGCAAATTGGTATCTAGGGACAACAAATCCCATTTAATACATATGCATAGTTCATAAAAAAAACGACGTGAGAGAAAGAGGAAAAAAGATAAAGCAACGAGTCAGCAAAAGAACAGGTTCCGAGGAAATTTATTGTCCCAAATTGGACATTTGTAACAGATGATGTGAACAAGTGTTAACTTTGTTTTCAGCAGCTCTTCACGTACATTCACTAGACATCACACAGATTATGTTTTAAGGATCTGAACTGTAATAAAAAAAAGTGTCTATGGGCTTTAGAGTGTTGTGTTCCATATGGTTAGGGAAGTACGGAGTTATTGCGACAAGCATCTTGTGAAGCTCATTACGCGCGGTGGTGTTAGATGCGAATTGCCGCGCATAGCTATAGGGTACGTACATGACATCCCACAGTCAGCAGATAGCAACTGGAAATGAAAGATATGAAGGCACAGAGTACAGCTTCAGGGAACATGTTAGACAAAACATCTGCTGGTATCAGAACACTGCATTATCAGATCATTGTGGCCATGAATTTTTTATAAAGACACTTTTTTTTTCCTAAACCACAACTTTGAAAGTGACATTTTGTGCAAAAAGTTTTTGATTGAAGTGTGATGTCAGGAGGAAGTCCGGTGCTGTAATTCATTGTGGAGGGAGCCCACATCGACGGCCCAAGGAAACTCCTTTTTGCAAAACAGGGCAATATCTGCTAGCAAAACCCACGCTGCAGGACATGTACACAAGAATGCCTAAGCAAGAAAGTTTTCTTAGTACAAACATGACGGGGGTGCACTGGCCTTTCATACCACTCAATTTGTGGAGCGGTCCATATTCTAGACATCCACTTAACATGCTCTTTTCTCCCATGGACAGTGTCGGTCACCAGCTCCCATTAAGTAAGGAGGCCATATTCCATCAACTCACCTCTTGTGCTCTGCTTGTTAATGGCAGCCATTAACAAGCCATTTCATGTCTCAAGAAATCTTGCCATTTCTGCCCAAGAGTGCTCTTGTAAGGCGTTCCTTCATTGCAGGAAACATGCATGGATGAAAAACTAGTCGAGCTCTGATCTTTGAGGGAGTGTGTGGTGTGTACATTAGTGCTCCACAGTCCTTAGGAGAGGGTAGGATGATGGCTCAAAGACAGGGAAGGAGTGAGGAGATGGTGCTCACCTTGAAAAAGGTCATAGGTCCTGATATTTAGGTCCCATTACAAGATGTCACATAATTCATCTTGGGGGATAATAAAGTGCTTCTAAAAGCATGGTGACTTATGGAAGAACCAGACTATCTGCAGCCATGTTTCTATTAATGTGGCTCTGAGAAATGGAATAATTTCACTGACTCAGACCACCCAGGCCAGAGGGTGAAGGGATACACATATTTCTCTTGAAAGATCTAATGCAAAAGAGCAGTTAGAGAAAAAAGAGTTCAAAGACAAGTAGCAGGGCACTGAAATGGATTCTACAGAACTCAGAGGAAGTATTTTCCTCTACTGGTCAATCTTCAATTTAACCTTCTCTTCAGTAAACCACTAGATTCCTCTTTCAGCCCATTAGAGTAGTGGCATGCTGGGTGAGATCAGAATGTGAGGTTGGGAAACCCTCAAGAGTCAGAATACATTCATTTATGGCAGTAGACGTGCAGGAACATCTGCACAAGAATTGGCAATAGTTCCAGATATGAAAGAGAAATGTAAAAGGTCCTCATGAATGAGTAAACTCCAACTAGGGAGGCCGACCCTTCACAGTTCCCCTGCCACGCTGTTCTGTCATTCTATACATTCCCCCTTCCCTCCATCTTCTCTTCCTCTTATTCCCTTCTTTCTTTCTTCTCTTTTAGCAAAGGCAAGACGGGAAAGAGCGTTTCTTTTTCCTTTGTAATTCTTGTTCTGTGTTGCTTTGTAGAAGAGATATTATTGATAGAGAGAAATATTCTCTGGGAAAAGGATCTGTTCACTACCATTCCCCATGAGAGCTTGGACGATCTGACATAGGAGGACCTGAGAAATCATTCATTCATCCCTTCAACAAATATTTCCTGAGCACCAGTTACTGTGAGTGACTTTTGCTAAAATAACTAAATTATTTGTGTCTACATCCATTTTGAAAAAAACATTTATAAGTAACAACATAGTAAGTAATATTCAGAACAAAGGAGGAAAAAAGAAAGTTAAGTAACCCCAAATCTGTCTTTGTCTTGAGAACGTTTGCTGTTCTAAATAAATTCGGTGTTGGTTTTCTTGATTTCTGAGGACATGGGGAAGACAAAGTCTTAGGGGTCACCATAAGTGGGAAGTCTAATATGAGACACTCGGCATCCAACTAACCCTCCGAGAGCCACATACCCAGTGTAATATAAAGCACAAGTAAACACATCCCAATGACCAGCCCATCACCAGCCCACAACCCTTGCCGAAGGAAGACAAATAAAACTGCCTATCTGTAGACTCTGCATAGGATGCAGGAGGGTTTCTTCTCTTAAAATTCATAACTATGAGCCAGTTATGACATGGTTATGTCAATCAAAACTCATACTACATGGGGTGTCAAACACATGTACACTCATGTATACACACATGCATGCATGCATGCATTCATGAAGAATTTGGTAAAAATCCCAGGCTGGTGGCAGAAACTGGACGTTTTTTCTAGTGGAACCCATTTTTAATATAGGCCTTCAGAAATCTCTACAAATAAAGCTTCAGGAAGTATGTACAGAATGCACAAGACACAATACCATGAGTGAGAATCATTAAAACTTGTGGGCAACATAATCAGACAAAGACTTCAGTAAATAATCAGATAGCAAATATAAAATAAAAATGTGTCATCAAATTCTAAGAGAGCAAATGAGAGACTGAAATTATTTTTAAAAAATGTAAAGATTATAAAATGTGAAAGTGTATTTGAACAAGAAGCAAACAGAAGTTCTAGAAAAAACAACTCAATGGGTAGGTTTAAATTTGATTAGATATAAAGAAAGAGAAATTTGTGGGCTGGAGGCTATCTCCGAAGAGAAGCAGAGATGCAAAGTATTTAAAAAGTTGAATCAACATAGGGGAAAAGTTCTAATATATGTTTAATTAAGTGTCAAAAAGGAGGAAGAGAGAAGGGGACTGAGGCAATATTCAAAAGCATCGTGCTTCAGAATTTTCCAGAACTTATATCACATGACCTCACTGATATGAGGAATTCTTAATCTCAGGAACAAACTGAGGGTTACTGGAGTGGTGGGGGGTGGGAGGGAGGGGGTGGCTGGGTGGTAGACATTGGGGAGGGTATGTGCTACGCTGAGCGCTGTGAATTGTGCAAGACTGTTGAATCACAGATCTGTACTTCTGAAACAAATAATGCAACATATGTTAAGAAAAAAGAAAAAGAAGAAGATAACAGGAGAGGAAGAAAAGGGGAGTAAGTCGGAGGGGGAGATGAACCATGAGAGATGATGGACTCTGAAAAACAAACTGAGGGTTCTAGAGGGGAGGAGGTTGGGGGGATGGGTTAGCCTGGTGATGGGTATTAAAGAGGGCACATTCCGCATGGAGCACTGGGTGTTATGCACAAACAATGAATCATGGAACACTGCATCAAAAACTAATGATGTAATATATGGTGATTAACATAACAATAAAAAAATTAAAAAAAAAATAAAAAACACCAATTCTCAGATTCATGAAGCTAAATGAATCCTAACCATAAAAATAAATACCTAGACACACGAAAGTGCAGAACATGAAACACATAAACATATTAAAGTACTAAGAGAAAAATGAGAACCTTCAATTTCTGATGCACTGACAGCTAACTTCTCAACACTGACAAGGAAAGCCAGAACACTGTGTGATAGTATCTTCAGCATGCTCGGAGAAAACAACGGTCAACCAAGATTGCGTGTTAATCAAGTAATTTTCTTTTTTCCTAGCTTTATTGAGATATAAATGATGTATAAGGTTGTGTAAGTTTAAGGTATACAATGTGATGATTTGATATATGTACATATTGTGAAATAATTGCCACAATAAGGTTTGTTAACACATCTATCACCTTACATAGTTACAATTTTTGGGCATGTGTTGAGAACTTTTAAGATGTACTCTGTTAGCAACTTTCAAATATGCAATAGAGGATAATTAACTATAGCCACTATGCTGAATGTTACATCTCCAGGCCTTATTCATCCTATAACCGGAAGATTCTACCCTTTGACCATCCTCACCCATTCCTCCTACCCACCCCCTGCCTGTCCCTGGCAACAACAAATCTACTCTATGAGTTTGGGTGTTTTAGATTCCACATATAAGTGATATCATACAGTATTTGTCTTTCTCTCTGACTTATTTCACTTAGCATAATGTCCTCAAGGTATGTCCATGTTGTCACAAAGACCGGAATTTCCTTTTTTTAATGGCTGAATAATATTCCATTATGCATATATGCTACATTTTCTTTATCCATACATCCACTGATGGTCACTCAGATTGTTTCCTTGTCTTGGCTATTGTAAATAATGCTGCAGTGAACATGGGGGTGCAGGCATTTCTTTGAGATAGTGATTTCATTTCCTTCAGATAAACACCCAGAAGTGAAACTGCTGGATCATATGGTAGTTCTATTTGTAATTTTTTGAGGAAGCTCCACACTGTTTTCCATACTAGCTATAAAAATTTATGTTACCACCAGCAGTGCACAAGGGTTCCCTTTTACCCACATCCTCACCAGCACTTGTTATCTCTTATCTTGTCTTTCTGATAATAGCCATTATAACAGGTGTGTGGTGACATCTCATTGTGGTTTTTTGCATTTCCCTAATGATTAGTGACACAGAGCACCTTTACATGGACCTGTTGGCCATTTGGATATTGCCCATTTTTAATTTTTTTTTAACTATTGAGTTAAAGAATTCCTTCTATATTTTGGAGACTAATGCCTTATTAGGTAAATGGTTTGCAAATATTTTTCCCATTCTGTAGATGCCTTTTCATTTTGTTGATCATTTCTTTTGCTGTGCAGAAACTTTTTAGTTTGATGTAGTTCCACTTTTTAAAATTTTTGCTTCTGTTGATTGTGCTTTGGGTGTCATACCCAAAAAAATCACTTCCAAGACCAATGTCGAAGATATTTTTCCCTTTGTTTTCTTTTAGGAGTTTTATGGTTTCAGGTATTATATTTAAGTCTCTAATCCATTTCAAGTTAATTTTTGTGAGTGGTGTTAGAGATCCAGTTTTAGTCTTTTGCATGTGAATATCTAGTTTTCCTAGCACCATTTATTGAAGAGACTATTTTCCCCCCTTGAATATTCCTGGCTCCCTTGTCAAATACTATTTGACTATACATGCATGGGTTTATTTTGATTACTATGGCTTTGTGATATAGTTTAATCATAAAGTGTGTGCCTCTAGCTTTGTTTTTTTTCCCCAGGATTGTTTTGGCTATTTGAGATCTTTTCTGATTTCATACATATTTGGAAATGTTTTTCTATTTTTGTAAAAATGTCATTGGAATCTTGATGGGGATTGCACTGAATCTATAGATAGCTTTGGGCAGTCTGGACATTTTAATGATATTCTTTCAATCCATGAATATGGGATATCTTTCCATTTATTTGTGTCTTCAGTTTCCTTCATCAGTATTTTATAGATTTCAGTGTACAGATATTTCACTTCCTTGGGCTAAATTTACTCCTAAGGATTTTATTATTTTTGATGCTATTGTAAATGGGTCTCTCTTTCTGATAGTTCATTGTTAGTATATAGAAATGCAACTGCTATTCATATCTTGATTTTGTATCCTGAAAGTTTACTGAATTTATTTCCACAGAAATCTCCTGAATGCTCAACATGGGTTTTGCACATATCTTTTAAAGTTTATTCCTGTGTATTTATTATGATTTTTGCTATTATAAATAGGGATTCCATTTCATATTTTCTAATGAGTTTTATTTTTATATATGATATATACACTATGAATATTAATATTGTGCCATTCTATTTTCTTTGCTTGGAGTGTATTTTTAGTTAGGAATTCTTTTGACTTTTTTGATATATTATCTGCAAATTTAAATATTTACCCTTCCTTTGCAGTGTTATACAGTCACCTTATTTTTCTTATTTGATTGCATTGACTAGTTTTTCAAGTTTAATGCTACATAGCTAATGTTACAATTGTGATAAAAATGAGTATTCTTTGTTTTTATTTTAATAGTGGCTCTTCTAGTACTTACCCGCTAAAGGTCATAATTACATTTGGGCAGAGATAGATAAAGTTTTATCATTATAATGTAGTATCTATAAATTCCTACTTTAGCAAACTTTTTCCAGGAATGTTGAATTTTATCAAATGTTCTTCAGAATCTGTGGAGGCAATCATGAGTTTTCTCCTTATATTTATTAATATAATAAATTATATTACTATATTTCTTAATATTAAACACCCCATTTTCCTGGCATATAATCCACTTAGTTTTTCTACAGTCTTTGTGGTGAGATTTTATTTAGATCTTTGCAATGATATTTGTGAGATAATGGTCTGTATTTTCCTCTTTTCGGTTTTTGGTATTAAAGTTATACTCAATACATCAGAATAATGTGAAAATATTGGAGTTATCCAGTCTTTAGAGGTTTTCCTTGTGGATATGTCTGGACCTGATGCTTTATAGAGAACAGTGACATGGGAAATACAGGGCATGGACAAATGTGGAAGACTTTTCATTTATAAAAAATTTTTAACAACTTTGAGATAAAATATACATACCATAAAGTTCACTCACTGTGTACAATTCAATTCAACATTTACAGAATTGTGCAACCCTCACCATACTCTAATTATAGAACATTTTCATTACTCCCACACCACAAAACCAAACCAATTAGCAGTCACTCTTCCATTTCACCTTGGCCCCCACCACCAGTCCTAGGCAACCACTAGTCTACTTTCTGTTTCTGTGGATTTGCCAATTCTGGACATTTTTAAAAAGGCTTTATACAATATATGGTGTTTTGTGACTAATTTATTGCATAGCATGATGTTTTTGAAGTTCATTCATGTTGTGGTATATATCAGTGCTTCATTTCTTTACATTGCCAAATTGTATCCCATTGGATGTACCAGATTTTATTCATACATTCACCAGTTGATGAACATTTGAGTTGTTTCCACTTTTGAACCATTGCGAGTAATGCTACTAAGAACATTTGTATACAACTTTTTTGTGGACATATTTTCATTTTTCTTGGGTATATACCCAGGCAGGTGTATAGACAATTTGCAGGGCTTGGAGGTTCAATGGGTATTTGGGAACTTGAGATCCTTTGGGGAGGGACTAAAGAATTAGGAGCTATTTAATATCAAGAAATACTTTGAGAATATACAGGGAGACATCACATGAATTACTTGGGTTATATTGTAACTCTCTGTTTAATGTTTTGAGGAACTCCTGTTCTCCAAAGCAGCTGCATCATTTCATAGTCCCATCAGCAGTTTATGAGGGTTCCAAATTCCCCACATCCTCATCAATACTTGTTATTGTATGTCATTTTTATTAACAACCATTCTGGTGGATATGAAGTAGTGTCTCATAGTGGTTTTGATTTGCCATTTCCCTAATGACTAATGATGTTGAGCATCTTTTCATATGTTTATTGGCCATTCATATATTTTCTTTGGAGAAATGTCTATTCAAATCCTTTGCCTATTTTATAATTGGGTTGTCTTTTTATTATTGGCTTGCAAGAGCAAATTATATATTCTGTATATAAGTCTCTTATCAGATACATTATTTATAAATATTTTCTCTCAGTATATAGGTTATCTTTTCACTTTCTTGATGGTGTCCTTTGAAGCAAAAAAGTTTTTTAATTTTGAGGAAGTTCACTTGTCAATCTTCTCTTTTATAAATTGTGCCTTTGGTATCATAGGTAAGGTATCATGGCTAATGTTATAATAGCATACATTGCTTAATTCAACATCATAAAAATATACTCCTATATGTTCTTCTAAGGGTTTTATAGTTTTAGCTCTTATATTAGGTCTATGATCCACGCTGAGTTAATTTTTGTATACGGCCTGATGTATGAAGTCCAAATTTATTCTTTTGCATGTGGCTATCCATTTGTGCTAGAGATAAACTTTTCTTTCTATTTAGTTTTTATTTGAACCATGTGAATGTATTCAGAAAAATATTTGGATAAGTGAAAAGATAACAACCCTATTCACAAAACAAAATAGAATAAAATCCTTATTTTGTCACTATCATTGGAGAATAGATATGATCTGGTCTTCCAGAAGCAGATGTCATTTTATCCTTTTTTTTTAAGTTCCCCAGACTGTCCATTAAAAGAGGGGTTATCTAATAATGTAATTTTTGAAAATAGCACACAATATATCTGTATAATAGAATATTCTATAGTCAGTAAGAAAAAGGAGATGTTTCTACATGCATACATATGGAAAGCCTCCAGAACACATCATGATAAAAGTAAGTTGCAGAAAAGTGTTTATTTCATGCAAACATTTGTGTGAAAAAACATATAATACATGCATGCAAAGGTATAGAATATTTACGTAGGGATCTATCCAGAATGATAGTCAAGAAACTGACCAAATGCATGCCTAGATAGAGTAGTAGCTAGCTGAGGAGTAAAGAGAGTGATGAAAACTTACTTTTTGCTCAGTGTTATTTTGTACCTTGTGAATTTTGAACAATGCATATGGCTTAGATACTTAAAACTTAATAAAAGTTAATAAAATTGCCTTATTAACTTAATTTTAATGGAGAACATCTTTCCAAGTTTCCTGAGATACTGACTGTAGAACTCTACAATATTTCCTATTAAATGGTATGACTGTACAAATGATGAAGAAAAAGTTATCAATTCAAATTCCCTGAACATTCTGACACTACAACCAGAGACCACTCAGTACTGAGCAATGTTCAAAAAATACCCAAAGAGGACGTATACTCTTCTTAAAGAGAACTTGGTGCATTAGCAAACCCTTGTTCACAAATCTCAAGACATTCAAATAAACTACAAAAAATTTGCCTTGCATTTTGACAGATGTATAATTTTACATGGTGGGTAGCAAACTCATACAGGCCAAGGAGTCATTCTTCATTGAGTAGACATTAGGTAAAGTTATGGGCTTCAGCGAAAGAAAGATCTGGAGGTGTGGGAGAGTACTTTCTAACATTTATTTGAGGCTAATGCCAGAGAGCAAAACCATTTATTCCCAATACTATGCTTCTCACCTATCACCATCCCTTTAGCTAGCAAGTCTGATGGACCCACTGATCTGGTTTGCCATGACATTCCCCGATACTCTCAAACCAGTTTAGAGATGGTGTCAATGCTCCCTCAAACATGGCCATTTCAAATGATGCCCCTGTTACTCTTCCAAAGAAAAAAATGTATATCCTTACATGTTTATTATAATTCCTTGACCGCCCCAGCAATTTTAATGTCTGACTTACTGTACATTGAGAACCACTATTCACTAGTCCAGATTTTATTTTTAAGTTTATTAAAAATAAAGACAAAAGCTTGATGTGAGCAAAGCATACTTGGCTGTAAAAGTCCAGTTGCTCCTGTTTTGGACATTCTGAAGTCTTATTATCAATTTGCTCCAAAATCCAGAAATGCTCATATATTACAGTGGACATCTAACAACAAATGGTTCATTCCTTTCAGTTGAAAGCCTGAGCTTCTCAACTGCAAAGTGTGGGAACTTAGGTGCACCTTAATTCTAAAGAATCAAAAAAATTTACATATGAAGTTACCTCTTGGTAAGTTCCTCAACTGGGAACAAAGAGGGGGCCTTTTTACATATTACTCACCCCACTGCTGAGTCTGTCCATCTACAGACAGTGTTGATGATGTCACCAAGACAAAGGAGTGCATTTAGTCTAAAAAGCAACTTGAAAAGACATTGAAAGGTTGGAATTATATATGGCAGAAGACAATTATGCAAGCTAAATTATTCTTTAATTAATAATGAGATCCATCACAGGCTAAAGAGAAAGACTTACAGGATGGAAAGCTTTGTGATTTACTCAGTGTGTGTCCATATGTGCCTGCAGTGTATATATTTGGGGATATAAATGATATATGCACAGTGTATGTACCATGGCATCTGAAACTACATGCTTGTTGTCTCAGCTCATGACTCATTTATACACTGAGTGGGTGAATATCTAGAATGTAAGAATTGTCTCTTAAGAGATAGAATGCATTGCCTGGTTCCTGAAGCCATATGGTTTATTATTAGAAAAAAATTGAATTTCATCGATTTGTAATCTGTCCCCTTATTTTCAAAATATAAGTAGTTGCTTTATACTGGCCATATTTAAATTTTTTAAATCAGATCAAAACATGAATGTGCATAAATTTCTTCAGGTATGTAAAGCTATACTCATATATCAATGTAAATGCATAAACTAACAAAATACTATTTATTTGACTTTGAAATGTTTCCCAGTCTCTAGATGAACAACTGCTTTAACCAGTTACATTTGCTTCCAAATGTGTCAGTATGACTCCCTCTTCACCCTCCTCTCCCCTCTTAGAAGCTATCAAGGGTGGGATATAAGGAAAATGGGGTGAGCTCTAACCCAAAGAGCTGCAGCTTTATTAGGGGCAAAATTTCATTTTATGTCTTTTTTTTTTTAACAAAGTGTTGGCTAATTGAACATAATAAACAGACAAACAGAAAAGTGTTCTATGGCTCTAAATGGTCTTGAAACCACAATTAAAAGAAATCTGAAACAAAACTAAAGTTAGTTTCTTATGCCATACACACAAAAGTTTTCACATAACACCCATGCTATATAGAACTACAAGAAAGAAATCTTTGGACAATTTTAAAAATACTTTTCTTATTAAAATAAAGCCTATATAAGAAAAACATTGGCAGATTTAAAATATATTAAACTTCTAGATAGCACAAAACATTTTTTTTTAAAGCAGGCTCCATGGGGCTTGAACTCATAACCCTGAGATCAAGACCTGAGGTGAGATCAAGAGTCGAACACTTAACCAACACCCAGGCACCCCAAAATAACATTTTAAAAGAAAGTTAAAGGAAAAACACACATCAGGAAGAAATATTTTAACATTCATGATAAATAACAGATTTACTATCCATCATAAATAAAGACCTCTTAAACATGTATTCAAGGGCAAGTAACTAGATTTAAAACAGCAAAGATATTAAAAAGAAATTCAGCATTGACTGTATATGGTCAATAAACAAAAGACACTAAACTCACTAGTAGCTAGGTAAAATACACATTTTTAAAATATGTATTGTTTTTACTCTATCAGAAAAAATATATATAAAACAGATTGCTTATGTCAAGTGTTCTTAAGCTTTTGGGAAAATAACCAATATTTAAGGACTTTGAGGATACATGAGTGCTAACAGTGCTTTTGGAGAACAATATAGCAATATCTTTCTACTTTTGAAATATGCATATGCATTTATGCAGCAACTCACTTCTAGTTATATATCCTAGAAATACATCTACATGTCATTCATTTATCTATTTGTTTCCTTACTTGTTCATTATTTTTGTAGTGGTTTTAAAACATTTCTGCAAATTCTTTGACAGTTCTTCCTTTAAAAAGTGAAGTCTAATGCCCCTTCCCTTGAATGTTGGCCAGACTTTGTGACTTGCTTCGAACCAAAAATATGTGGTAGGAGGAGATGTCAGGAATACTGCAGAATAGTGATTCTCAGCCCTTGTCCCCCAACCGTATATGGACACAATACCTTCATGAGATTTCTAGATCTAGTTAGAAAGCTGAAATACCCCAGGAAAGCACAAAACTAAGAACAACTGCATTAAGATGGGTAAGAACAGTACTTTTTCTTTACCAGCATCACCCCTTTCCCTAAGCCAAGATAAGCCTCCAGTTAACTTCACACTCAATGGTGGAAAGCTGAAAGCTTTTCCTCTAAGATCAAGAACAGGACAAGAATGCCTAGTCTCACCACTTCTATTCAACATAGTACTAAAGTATTAGCCAGGGTGATTAGGCAAGGAAAAGAAATAGAAAATAAAGAAGGAAGAAGTAAAATTATCTCTGTTTTCAGATGACATGATCTTATATATAGAAAAACATAAAGACTCCACTAAAAAACAGATCCAATACATGAATTCAGTAAAGTTGCAGGATACAAAATTAACTTAAAACAACCAATTGCATTTCTATACCCTGACAACAAACTATCCAGAAACGAAAGTAAGAAAGCAATCTCTTTTACAGTAGCATCAAAAAGGATAAAATGCTTAGAAATAAACCTAACCAAAGAGGTGAAAAACTTGTACACTGAAAACTACAAAAACATTGATGAAAGAAATTAAAGAAGACACAAATAACTGGAAAGACATTTCATATTCATAAATTGGAAGACTTAATATTGTTAAATTTTTCATACTACCCAAAGCAATCTACAGATTCAATGTAATCCCCATCAAAATCCCAATCATATTTTTATAAATATAGAAAAAAACAATCTTATAATTCATATGGAACCACATGGTCCAGAGTAGCCAAACTGAACTCGAGTAAGAACAAAGCTGGAGGCATCACACGTCCCAATTTCAAAACATACTACAAATCTACAATAATTAAGGAAAATATATATGGTGTTGGTATAAAGATCAGTGGAATGGAATAAAGAGGCCAGAAAAAAACCCATGCATATATGGTCAACTGATATTTGACAGGGGTGCCAAAAATACACAATGGGAAAAGAACAGTCTTTTCAACAAATGGTGTTGGGAAAACTGGATATCCATATACAAAAAAGTGACATTGTACCCCTATTTTACACCAAACAAACAAACAAAAAAATCAATCCACAATGGATTAAAGACTTAGACATAAGATCTGAATCTATAAAACTCCTAGAAGTAAACACAAAAGAAAAGCTCCTTGATGTTGGTCTTGGCAATGATTTCTTGGATATGACAACCAAGCACAGGCAATAAAAGCTAAAACAGACAGGTGGAACTACATCAAACTAAAAAGCTTCTGCAGAGCAAACAATCAAAAGAATGAAAAGACAACCTACAGAATGGGAAAAAGTATTTATTTACAAACCACATACCTAAAAAAAGAATTAGTGTCCAAAATATATAAGAAACTCCTACAATTCAATAGCAAAAAGAAAAAAACAAAAACAAATAACGCAATTAAAAATGAATGAAGAACTAGAATATAAATTTTTTCCAAAGAATACATACAAATGACCAGCAGGTATATGAAAAGGTGCTCAACATCACTAATCATCAGGAAAATGCAAATCAAAACCACATGAGATATCACCTCACGAACCTGCTAGGATTACTATTATAAAAAAAAACAAAAGGGAGTAAGTGTTCATAAGGATGTAAAGGAAAGGGAACCCTTGTACACTATCTGTGGGAATATAAAATGGTGCAACAGCTATGGAAAACAGTATGGAGGTTCTTTTAAAAATTACAGATAGAACTACTATATGATCCAGCAATTCTACTTTTGTATATATATTCAAAAGAATTGAAATTGGGATCTTGCAGAAATATCTGCATTCTCATCTGCATTCATTGCAGCATTATTCACAATAGCCAAGAATGAAAATTACCCAAGTGTCCATCAACAGATGAATGAATTTAAAAAATGTGGTATACACCTACAATAGAGTCTTTTTTAGCTTCAAGTTTTTATTTAAATTCCAGTTAGTTAACGTACAGTGTAATATTACTTTCAGGAGTAGAATTTAGTGATTCATTACTTATATACAACACCCAGTGCTCATCACAACTAGTATTCTCCTTAATACCCATCACCCATTTAACCTATCCCCCCACATACCTCCCCTCCAGCTACTCTCAGCTTGTTCTCAATAGTTAAGAGTCTGTTTTATGGTTTGCCTCTCTTTTTTTTCCTTCTATGTTCGTCTGTTTTGTTTCTTAAATTCCACATATGAGAAAAATCTTATGGTATTTTTTCCTTCTCAGACTTATTTCACTTAGCAGGATACTCTCCAGCTCCATCCACGTAGTTGAAAATGGCAAGATTTCATTCTTTTTTATGGCTGGGTAATATCCCATAATATATATATATCTCCAATATAATAATATCCCATATAATATGTGTGTGTGTGTGTGTGTGTGTGTGTGTGTGTGTGTATATATATATATATATATATATATATATATATATATATATATACTACCTCTTCTTTATCCATTCATCAGTCTATGGACATTTGGGCTCTTACCACAATTTGGCTATTGTTGATAATCCTGTGATAAACATCAGTGTGCATGTATCCTTTCGAATCAATATTTTTGTATCCTTTGGATAAATACCTAGTAGTGCAATTGCTGGATTGTAGGGCAGTTCTATTTTTAACTTTTTGAGGAACCTCCATATTGTTTTCCAGAGTAGCTGCACCCCAGTTTACGTTCCCACCAACAGTGTAAGAGGGTTCCCCTTTCTCCATATCCTTGCCAACATCTGTTATTTCCTGTGTTTTAATTTTAGCCATTCTGACAGGTGAGAGGTGATATCTCATTGTAGTTTCAATTTGTATTTTCCTGATGATGAGTGATGTTGAGCATCTTTTCAGGTCTGTTGGCCATCTGTATGTCTTCTTTGGAAAAATTTCTATTCATGACTTCTACCCATTTTTTAACTGGGTAATTTGGTTTTTGGGTGTTGAGTTTGATAAGTTTTTTATATATTTTGGATACTAGCCCTTTATCAAATATGTTGTTTGCAAATATCTTCTCCCATTCTGAAGGTTGCCTTTTAGTTTTGTTGATTGTTTCTTTCTCTGTGCAGAAGCTTTTTATCTTGAGGAAGTCCCAATAGTTCATTTTTGTTTTCATTTCCCTTGCCTCTGGAGACGTATCTAGTAAGAAGTTGCTATGGCCAATGTCAAAGAGGTTACTGCCTGTGTTCTCCTCTAGGATTTTGATGGTTTCCTGTCTCACATTTAGGTCTTTCATCCATTTTGAATTTATTTTTTGTGTATGGTGTAAGAAAGTGGTCCAGTTTCATTCTTTTGTACGTAGTTGTCCAGTTTTCTCAACACCATTTGTTGAAGAGATTGTCTTTTTCCCCCTGGATATTCTTTCCCGCTTTGTCCAAGATTAGTTGACCATATAGTTATGGGTCCATTTCTGGATTTTCTATTCCGTTCCATTGATCTATGTGTCTGTTTTTGTGCCAGTACCATGCTGTCTTGATCGCTACAGCTTTGTAATGTAACTTGAAGTCTGGAATTGTGATGCCTCCGGCTTTGCTTTTCTTTTTCAAGATTGCTTTGGCTATTCGGGATCTTTTGAGGTTCCACACAAATTTTAGGATTGTTTGTTTTAGCTCTGTGAGAAATGCTTGTGCTATTTTGATAGGGCTTGCATTAGACACGTAGATTGCTTTCAGTAGTATAGACATTTTAACAATATTTGTTCTTCCAATCCATGAACATGGAATGTTTTTCCATTTCTTTGTGTCATCTTCAATTTCCTTCATAAGTGTTTTATAGTTTCCGGAGTATAGAACTTTAACGTCTTTGTAATGATACACTGGACTAGATGTACTTAACAAATATATTCAGAACGTTTCATCCTAAAGCAGCAGAATACACATTCTTTTCAAGTGCACATGGAACATTCTCCAGAATAGATCACATACCATATCACAAATCAAGCCTCAACAGGTACAAAAGGATTGAGATCATACCATGCATATTTTACAATCACAACGCTATGAAACTTGAAGTCAATCACAGGAAAAAATTTGGAAGGACCACAAATACATGGAGGCTAAAGAACACCCTACTAAAGAATGAATGGGTCACCAGGAAATTAAAGAAGAAATTCAAAAATACATGGAAACAAATGAAAACAAGATGGCCCAAAACCTTTGGGATGCAGCAAAAGCAGTTAAGAGGGAAGTATATAGCAATATAGGCCTACCTTAAGAAGCAAGAAAAATCTCAAATACACAACCTAATCTTATACCTAAAGGAGCTAGAAAAAGAATAACAAATGAAGCCTAAGGCCAGCAGAAGGGAAATAGTAAAGCTTAGAGCAAAATAAATGATATAGAAACAAACAAACCAACCCAGTAGAACAGATCAATGAGGGGTGCCTGGGTGGCTCAGTCAGTTAAGAATCTGCCTTAGGCTCAGCTCATGATCTCAAAGGCCTGGGATCAAGTCCTGAGTTGGCTCCCTGATCAACAGGGAGTCTGCTTCTCCCTCTCCCTCTGCCTCTCCCTCTGCCTCTCCCCCCTCCCCTTGTACTCTCTCTCTCAAACAAATAAAATAAAAAAAGTAAAACAACTTATCAATGAAACCAGGAGCTGGTTCTTTGAAAAAATTAATAAAATTGATAAACCCCTAGCCAGACTTTCAAAAAGAAAAAAGACCCAAATAAATAAAATCACTAATGAGAGAGGAGAAATCACAAGTAAAACCACTGAAATACAAACAATTATAATAGAATATTATGAAAAATCATATGCCAACGAATTGGGCAATCTGGAAGAAATGGATAAATTCCTAGACACATACAAACTACCAAAACTGAAACAAGAAGAAATAGAAAACTTGAACAGACTGATAACCAGCAAAGAAACTGAATCAGTAATCAAATTATCTCCCAACAAACAAAAGTCCAGGGCCAGATGGCTTCACAGGGGAGTTCTACCAAACATTTAAAGAAGAATTAATACCTATTTTTCTCAAACTATTCCAAGAAATAGAAATGGAAAGAAAACTTTCAAACTCATTCTATGAGGCCAGCATTAACCTGACTCCAAAATCAGACAAAGACCCCACTAAAAAAGAGAACTATAAGACAATATTCCTGATGAACATGGATGCAAAATTTCTCAACAATATTAGCAAATCGAATCCAATAGCACATTAAAAGAATCATTTACTATGATCAAATGGGATTTATTTCTGGGTTGTAAGGGTAGTTCAATACTTGTAAATCAATCAACATGATACACCACATTAATAAAAGAAAGGATAAGAACCATATGATCCTCTCAGTAGATCCAGAAAAAGCACTTGAAAAAGTACAGCATCCATTCTTGATAAAAACCATTAACAAACTAAGGATAGAGGGAACATACTTCAACATCATAAAGGCCATCTCCAAACACGCCACAGCTAACATCATCCTCAATGGGGAAAAATTAAGAGCTTTTCCTCTACATTCAGGAACAAGACCGGGTTGTCCACTCTCACCATTGTTATTTAACGTAATACTGGAAGTCCTAGCCTCAGCAATCAGAAAACAAACAAACAAACAAAATAAATAAATAAATAAATAAATAAATAAATAAATAAACAAATGGCATCCAAATTTGGTGAGGAAGAAGTCAAACTTCCACTATTTGCAGAGGGCATGATGCTCTATATAGAAAACCTGAAAGACTCCACCAAAAAATTGCTAGAACTGATACATGAATTCAGTAAAGTAGCAGGATACAAAATCAATGTACAGAACTCTGTCACATTTCTATCCTCCAATAATGAAGCAGCAGAAAGAAATCAAGGAATTGATCCAATTTATAATTGCACCAAAACCTACAAGGTACCTAGGAATAAACCTACAATAAAATATTATTCAGCCTTAAAAAAGAAGGAAATCCTACTATTTCCAACAAATGGATGAACCTGGAAGACATTATGCTAAGTGAAAAAAAAAAACAGTTATCAGAAAGACAAATATTGTAAGATTCCACTTATATGATATATCCAAAATAGTCAGATTCATGGAAGCAGAGAACAGAATGATAGTTGCCATGGGCCAGGGACAGGAGAAAATGGGGAGGTATTCAATGGGTATAAATAAAACCACACTGAGATACCACCTTACACCAGTTAGAATGGCAAAAATAGGAAAAGAAACAACAAATGTTGGAGAGGTTGTGGAGAAAGGGGAACCCTCTTACACTGTTGGTGGGAATGCAAGTTGGTATAGCCACTTTGGAAAACAGTATGGAGGTGCCTCAAAAAATTACAAATAGAGCTACACTATGACCCAGCAATTGCACTCCTGGGTACTTTCCCCAAAGACACAGATGTAGTGAAAAGAAGGGCCATATGCACCCCAATGTTCCTAGCAGCAATGTCTGCAATAGCCAAACTGTGGAAAGAGCTGAGATGCCCTTCAACAGATGAATGGATAAAGAAGATGTGGCCCATATATACAATATCCAAACTGAGGGTTGTGGAAAGGGAGGTGGGTGGGGGGTGGGGTAACTGGGTGATGGGCATTAAGGAGGGTACGTGATGTGATAAGCACTGGGTATTATACTCAGCCATCAGAAAGGATGAATACCCAACTTTTACATCAACATGGATGGGACTGGAGGAGATTACGCTAAGTGAAGTAAGTCAAGCAGAGAAGGTCAATTATCATATGGTTTCACTTATTTGTGGAACATCAGGAATAGCATGGAGGACATTAGGAGAAGGAAGGGAAAAATGAAGGGGGGGAATCGGAGGGGGAGACGAACCATGAGAGACTATGGCCTCTGAGAAACAAACAGGGTTTTAGAAGGGAGCGGGGAGCAGGGATGGGTTAGCCCAGTGATGCGTATCAAGGAGGGCACGTACTGCATGGAGCACTGGGTGTTATACGAAAACGATGGATCGTGGATCACCACATCAAAAACTAATGACGTATTGTATGGTGACTAACATAACATAATAATAAAAAAAAAAACAAACACAGTGAGATACCACCTTACACCAGTTAGAACGGCTAAAATTAACAAGACAGGAAACAATAAATGGTGACAAGGATGTGGAGAAAGGAGAACCCTCTTACACCGTTGGTGGGAATGCAAGCTGGTGAAGCTACTCTGGAAAATAGTATGGAGGTTCCTCAAGAAGTTAAAAATAGAGCTACTCTATGACCCAGCAACTGCACTACTAGGTATTTAGCTCAAAGAATCATGTGTAGTAAAAAGAAGGGGCACCTGTACCCCAATGTTCATAGCAGCATTGTCCACAATAGCCAAACTGTGGAAGGAGCCAAGATGTCCTTTAATAGATGAATGGATAAAGAAGATGTGGTTTATATATGCAATGGAATATTACTGAGCCATCAGAAAGGATGAATACCTACCATTTACACTGACATAGATGGAACTGGAGGGTATTATGCTAAGTGAAATAAGTCAATCAGAGAAAGACAATTATCATATGGTTTCCCTCATATGTAGAATATAAGACATAGCACAGAGGATCATAGGGGAAGAGAGGGAAAGCTGAATGGGATGAAATCAGAGAGGGAGACAAACCATGAGAGACTCTTGACTCCAGGAAACAAACTGAGGGTTGTGGAAAGGGAGGTGGGTGGGGGGGGTGGGGTAACTGGGTGATGGGCATTAAGGAGGGTACATGATATGATGAGCACTGGGTGTTATACACAACTAATGAATCACTGAACATTACATCAAAAACTAATGAGGTACTATATGTTGGCTAATGAATTTAAATAAAAAAATAAAGTTTCAGTTATGCAAAATGGATAAGTTCTAGAGATTGCCTATACGACATAGTGCCTATAGCTAACAACATAGTACCATGCACTTACATTTTTGTTAAGAGGGGAGATTTCATGTGAAACATTCTTACCATAAAAAAGGGGAGGGGGACACAAGGAAACATATAGAGGTGATGGGTATTTTTATTACCTTGATTGTGGTGACAGTATATGTGCTACCCAAGGGAGCACTTGATTGTGGTGATAGTAACATGGGTGTATACCTATGTCCAAACTCATCAAACTATACATTAAGCATGTATAAAGCCATAAACAATGTGGAAGTGGTGATGATAGGTAACTTCCCAAGTTAGGTCACAGAAGGGATAGCTTCTGTTTGGCTCTTGCTCTCTTGGATTGCTCATCGTGGGGCAGCTGGCTGCCATGCCAAGAGGACACTCAAATAGCCTGTGGAAAGGCACATGTTGGAGAGAACAGAGGTGTCCTAATAACGACCAGCACCAACCTGCCCACCGTGTGAATGAGCCACCTTCAATCCTCCAGGCCTCGCCCAGACCTCGGATGACTGCCAACATCTTGACTTCACTCTAGTGAGGGACGCCAAATCAGAACCAGCCAGCAAAGAATCTCCTAGATTTCTGACCAACAGAAACTATGAGGTAATAAAGGTTTGTTGGTGATTGAGGCCTCTAAGTTTTAGTGTAATTTGTTCTGCAGAAGTAGATAACTAATACACAATATTTTATGGTAGCTTTATTTGTAATAGTAAAAAATCAGAAACAATTTAAATTTCCATCAATAAGGGTATGGTTGAATAAACTGTAATTAATCCATATTATGAAACATTACACAACTATTAAATTAACAAGGTAGCTGTATGTAATCTAAAGAAAAAAAACCTTCAGGAAGTATTAAATAATAAAATCATCAAACATGCACTGTATTAATTTTATAATAAAATACATTTGGAAATATGTAATTTACATATACACCTACATATATTTGTCTGTATTTGTATATGTATTGCATAGAGGATTGGCCTGAAGGACGTAGCAAGGAGATTTCACTTTATACACTTCTATATATTTGGAATTTTTTAATAACAAACATATGTCATGTTTACTTTTCTAATTTTATTTTAAAAATTAAACTAATGAAAAATAAATGAAGTAGTATTCTCTTCTTTTAAGAGATTTCATTGTTGATACTAGCTAATTACGTCGAAGTACAAGACAAGAAAATAAGATAAAGTCAAAATGCACAATTTAATAGCTTTGTGGCTATGAAAAAGCAAGTGAAATGACTATTAGTTTTGACCCCAAGCCAGGTCATTTTATGTCATTCTATGGTCACAGCTTACCTGCCTGTCAAATGGGGTAGTGGATCTCAAGAGATGACCTTGGGAAGAAATAAGAATGACTTGGACCAAATACACCACTGATATCACACAAAGTCCAGAACCCACACCAAATACCAGATGGACTGTGGGTCGATAGTGACATCTTCATGTACAAAGGACAGCACATTAAAGTAAGGGATGAAATAGATGTCTACCTGTGGGAGCTATTGATTGGGTTTAATGCTAGGGCTTTTATCCTGTTATGCTGCATGTAATATGCTGAGGATTTCAGAAAAAAATAATGCATGGGCTGTCCCAAGAACTAGAGGTCAAAAGGGAGTGGATAATAGAATTTGAATAAAAAGGAAAAATTGATTAGCTGATAGTGATTATTAGGCAAGGTTACAGAAGGCAATATTACAACTAGCGGAGCATCGCTAAAGGACACTCATCCCTTAATACAAAGCCATCTGAATCAACCTAAAGTATAAAATATGAAGACTCAAGTGACCAAGGCAAACTTTAATTGGGATTGCAAATATTACCTTGCAAAACATGGCTAAAAAGCCTCCTTGAGAGTGTTTATGTAAAACCTTATGCCTTTCTTTCAAAGGTTCCTTACAAGGAGTTCCAAAAAAATTCTTTAATTCCAGTTTATAGATTTTCCTTATTTTAATGTTCTCGTCTCTGGTGTAGGCATATTATAAATGGAATTAACTACATTACTAATGCTTTTAATCTGATTTTACTAGTGCCTAGGGCTGATGACTAGGAATCAGCATGTGTGTCATTAAAAGAAAAATACAGTTATAGAGAAACAAAATTACATGTCCAAATAAACATATCTATCAGTGCACTTTATTTATTATCCCAACTAGCCAACGCACCAGGCCCTGACTGCATGTCTTCAAAAAGAGGTAGCTACAAAGCAGTTTGTATGGCTGCTAGGATCAAAAACTCAGCCTTGATCAAAGAACTGGCAAGAAGAGCCCACAATTTGATGGGTTCCTTTGTTTGTAACTCCTGAATTTTAGGCCTGAAACTACATATTTGTGAAGCACTGCATGTGTTTTTGTAAGACTATTCATATATAAGAAATAATTGACAGTTTTTAATTCAGTCAAATCAACTGCCAAACAATCCACTGGATTGCTGCAGAGTTGATCTGATTTGGCTATTCAGACGAATGCAGTATCAGGACTTACTGGCTACTGTTGACTGAAAGTCCTCTGTGTGAGACCACCACTTTGAATCTGGTGACAGGTGAAGGAAAGCAACGCTGGGGTGTATGAGCTGAGAATTTTAAAAGCAATGATTATAGAGAGAGAGAGTATGACATAGTCTAAAACATCAGAACTGGTTCCTGAAACCACAGTGGGCTCTTGCCTCAACTTACATTTCTTATATTTACCTTGGAATATTTCCAAATTCTGTGCTATGCCCAACATAAATCATCTCAACATGAATGGCTGCCTCCTCCTCCCGCCACCTATCAAATCTGCTCATGGGCTCACACACACCAGGGACCTTGCCACGTGCTAAAACCTGCCCAGACCACCCCTGTGCAAGGGGTCCTGGTGGTCTTCTGCCCTCTGACAATACTTTCTGAGCTACTTAGTAGGCAGCAAGTCTTTCTTTTGGCCATTGCATCTCTTGTTATTTCGGATAATTCTTTAAATTTTTATGCTATCACTTGACTTTTTACATTGAACATTATCCAAAGTACATGGGAAGCTGTGGGGGTACAAATGATTGTATTTTACCTTCTTTTCTTGCCTTTCATGTCCTTTTCCCACTTCCGCACTACCACTGGGCCTGCTACAGTGTCTTACACTGGGAAATCCTTATCACAGGTTTGTTTTGCAGTTTGAAAACTATGATACAGCCAGCCAGCCCTTGGGCACTTCGCAGCTCCACTGGGACAGAATAATATTCGCACCCCCCAAAAATCTTTACTACCATTACAAGAGCAAAGGCAAAGGAAAGGGAAATATGTTTAATGAAGAATTAGAATATTTTCACAATACAATTTGATCTTCCCAGTATGCTCGCAATGAAGTGGGTACTATTATTTCTATTTTACAGATGAGAAACCAAGCTGAGAAAGGTTAAGCAATGTGCCTAAAGTCAACTTGATTTTCCGAGGGCTGATCCAGAACTGGGTCAGCTGGGTTCTATCCTCCGGGCCAGTTCAACAACAGGTAACATTAGAGGCCATGTGAATAACCTGCAGAGCAGGGTGACCACTGAGGGATCATGGAGAGATAAAAGCAGATGGAAATGGGCCACCAATCAGGAAAGGCTTCTTGAACAAGGGATCACTGAAAGGAGAAAACAAGATGGAATACAGTCCTGAAAAATAGAGGATCAAGCAAGTGGAGCCAGGTAAGAGAGAAAAGGAAAAGCATTAAGGCTGTAGAAATATTTACAGTCGGTTTCCAATCTCCTCATATTTTCTATCTAGCCAAACAGCAATAAAGGTATGTGGAAAAACATATATATTAAATTACTAGGTGTCAGATTTCTGATTTGATAACATTTGGTATAAAAATACCAGTTATGATTACTCTTCATTTATCTAGCTCAGAGTGCAGACACAGCACCGTATAATATGTAGAAATTATCAGAGGAGGGACAAGAGTGGTGCCCCAAGGGCTTTCCAGGTAGAGGCTCGGGTGGAGCCTGGGTGGCGTCCGAGAGTCAGGACACTGCAGTCACACGGGTGTACAATCCGAGAGTCAGGACACTGCAGTCACACGGGTGTACAATCCGAGAGTCAGGACACTGCAGTCACACGGGTGTACAATCCGAGAGTCAGGACACTGCAGTCACACGGGTGTACAATCCGAGAGTCAGGACACTGCAGTCACACGGGTGTACAATCCGAGAGTCAGGACACTGCAGTCACACGGGTGTACAATCCGAGAGTCAGGACACTGCAGTCACACGGGTGTACAATCCGAGAGTCAGGACACTGCAGTCACACGGGTGTACAATCCGAGAGTCAGGACACTGCAATCACACGGGTGTACGATGGCCTCCTCTCAGGGCTGTGGGCGAAGACGTGTGCTCCCGTTGCAGGTGGCCTTTTCCTTTCATGGGATAAGGAAAGGGATTCCGGTGCCCATTTTTTAGAAAGAAGATGTTGATTGGAGCCTTTTCCTAATATTATGTGCCCCAGATGACTACATGTAAAAAAAACAACAACAACCAGTTTTCCTCTAAGAAAATTGCCGTCTTTTGAGTGGTGAGCCAACTTCAATCATGATCCAGGGAGAGCCTCAATCTGGGAGCAAAGGCAGATGAGCAGCATTTTCCTCAGGGTCCCAGCAAGACAAGTTTCGGCTCATAATGATTAACTGTATTAGTTAAAGAGTGTAGCAAAGATAGCCCCCAAAATGCTCTGCTTATTCACCATTGCTCAGAGATTCAGAAAACAACCCAGAGATAGAAAGTCAGCTCAAGTTCCTTCATTTAAATCAGAGCATAGGCCCTCAATCGTGGATTATTAACTTGTACTCTGGGCACAAGTTTAATAAGCTTGGTTTTATAGTTTCCCAGCACTGATAATTTAGCAAGAGCAGATGGGACGTCTGATTGAAGGCAGAGAGCTAGACAACAGTGAAGCAATGGAAAAGCTGAAAAATGTAGCCAGGACTGGGGTGGGGTGGAGTGATGGGGCGCAGAACACGCAATCTACAACTCTGTGGTCCCTGAGCACATCGGTGTTTGTACAGGGTCATGACTCAGAGTTCAGCTTTTACTTGTTTGAGCTGTGATGCGTTATATACTGTCCATAATAAAATAATTATTTTATTTTTTAAAAAGAATTATGACATTCTGTAAAAACAAATACTGAATCAACTACTCTAGTTGAAAGAAAAAAATAAAATTATTAGAATAAAGAACTCAAGAATAGAGAGCTCATGATGTAGAATAAAAGCAGTAAATAACATTTGGACTTAAGTCTATAACCACTATTAATTGTTATGAAGATTTAAGGCAAATATAAACAAACGTCTTTTTTTTTAATTTTAAAAAAATTTTTTTATTGTTATGTTAATCACCATATATTACATAATTTGTTTTGGTGTAGTGTTCCATGATTCATTGTTATAAACAAACTTCTTAAGATGGAATGCAAAATGCTAATGATCAGTTGGAAAATAATTCCAGATATTTCAAAGAAATATGTCAGAGAGAAACTAAAATCATGTTAAAGTTCATTTAACACTAAGTATTTATTGAACCCCTATTGTATGTCAGGAGTTATACTAGGTGCTAGGGTTTTAGAAAAAAACTATACAAACAAACAAAAAATACAAACCAGTTCTTGCCTGAATTATAACCTAGTACGGGGACAGACAATAAACATATAAATCTATAGTGTCACCTCTGGTTATGATACATGCAAAAAAGAAGAAGAAACCAGGGTAAGAGAGTCTGGGGACAGTCAAGGGGAGATTGCTATGATTTTTGATATGGTGTTTCTTGGATATTCTCTCTTGGGAGGTCACATTTAGACAGAATCAATGAAAATAACATGGCCATACAGAGGAAGAACATTCTAGGAAAAGTGCTAGATGAGTGCAAAGGCCCTGAGGCAGCACTGAATTTGGTGTATTTGAGGAACCGCTAGAAGCAGAACAAGAGAGGGAGAGAAGGTAAGTAACTGAAAACATGGGTAATATTCTAGCAGAGCAGGACCTACTGTTGAATCGGATGTCAGATATGATGGAGAGAGGAAATCAAGGAGATATTTTAGGACCCCCCCCCAGCTCCCCATCACCCTGATGCGGGGATACTAAGTAAATGGTGGGCCCAATTACTGTGCTGGGGGAAAATGAGAAAACAAACAAACAAACAAGGGGGATTCTTTTGGAGATGTGGAGGGGCTGGCCTGAAGATCAATGCCTGGGATCCACCAGCGTACAGATGGCAGGTAAAGCTAGGGGACTGGCTAAGAGACACCAGGCAGTAGAGATACAGTGGACAACAGGCCCGAAGGCGGACTCGTGACACACGCCGGCATTTAGAACAGAGCAGAGCAGGGGCGTATGGAGAGGAGTAAGGAGTTCAGGAGTCTAGGAAAAGCCACAGAAAGTAGAGTTCTAAAGATGAAAAAATAACAATCTCCAGAAAGGGTGAGGGATTAGCAGACTAATTGCCTTAGAGTTCAGGTAAATCAGGTGAGTCCTGAGAACCCCCCCACATCAGATATGGCAGTCTGTTGGTCATGGGCAGCCTAGAGGGGAGTGCTGGGACGTAAATTAATAGATTCACAGATGATTTAAATTCCTGACAATGACAGAGAAATGTACCAAGTAGAAAGTTAAAGCCAACATCTAGTATCATAAATACGCCATAGAGGGATCACTTCTGCCATGTCCCTCCCCGGGCCGTAGCCCTCTCTGCCTGGTGACCTGTCTCTGATAGAAGTGTGCCACATCCTTGGATATAGTGGGATGCAGGACCCAGGGTGGCATCCTTCCTTTCTGTTACAGTGAGTCAATATATACCCAGGAGATAAAGCAGCACACGATTTAGAAAAGGGCTCATCCAAACAACTTAGAGAAAAGGAGATATTCAAGAACCTGACTGTGAGACTACAAAACTGAGTGAGCAGAGGCAGTGAGTGGCGGGGTGGGACCCTCAGTAGTCCAGCAATGACTTGCCTTCGAGAAAACTAGTTCTACTTATTTACTTCATCAAGTGAAATCAAATTTCAGAGAAGCTACATTAGTTAACTGTTCAGAATTATTTAGGATAAAAGAGGAAAGGGATGTAGTGCTTCTAGACAGAGGAATGATGGTGAGGACATCTCCTACACAGGGCATGGTGTTTCCTCTACCATTGTAGACATTTGATATAATTGCCTATTGGGAGAAAAATCTAACCGTCACCGCCATATTTTTTCCCCTTATAATCACCTATATTTTATTGTCCATGGTGGTGGAACTGATGTATGGTAATATTCCTTTCTCTTTTTTAAGTACTCCATGATGGGGAAAAAAAAAAAAAAAGAAAGAAAACTTCCATTGTGGTAGTGTAGCAGCCAAGATTTAAAGGTTGTGCTGGACTTACAATTGAAATGCAAATCACTCTTTGCAAACAGCTTCCCGCTGAGGCCCAAATTTTTACAGATCAGGTTCTGCTGTCCTGATGAGGAATCACTGAACAGCATTTCCCAGGATTCACAAATTAGTTGCTGTCTAAGGTATCATTTTCTACGTTATAATTGTAACTTACCAGAGGAAACTTTGTCACAAAAGACAGTACCCTGGGCTTGTATTATTTTTCCAGCTGCACCGCCACTAAGGATTCTTTCACACACAATAAAAATACACACATCACGACCTCCCTCTCTGAAATACACACTCCTGAATATAAACATTTTGAGAATATTGGTGTGCTTTTCTTCCCCTTCCTTTTTAGATGTGCAGGTGGTAAAATACTGGCTGCCATGAACTGCAGACAATAAATAAAAATTACCAGCTTCTTATGGCTGCCTGATAGAAATGTGCCAGCTTGGAAAAGCCTGATTCTCTGGGTATGATGAGTCTCGGGGAGAAGTCCCTGGATATGCATTCAGGTCCTCTTGCTGGGTGATCCCTCGTGTGTGGGGAAGGCTTGTCCAGTTCAGACCGGCAGAGCTGCCCTCGGAAACAGGAGGCCCTCAGGACCCTAACGGGTCCCCTCTCCCGCCCCAAGTTCGAAAGGCTGATGCCCCGAGAGAGGCAGCACTGCACACACAGGACAGAGAAAACCATAGGTTGAGAATCTAAAAGCCACAGTTGAGAGATGAAATAATAATTCCAGAAAGCATGGTAGTCTGGGGAGAATCGCACTAGCTAGTACTCTTACACCTTGGTCTTGTCACAGACCTTGCAGGCTGAGTTATCCGAGACAAAACCTAATGTGTCTATGGGCATCGATTTCATATATAAATGTTCTGGATCAGAGTTCCCCAAAGAGAAGTCTGAGAATCACTTGTCCCAGCAGTGCGCAGGGGATTCATCCCCAGAGATTCTGATTTATTATCCCTAGGCTATGTTCCAAGAATCTGCAATCTTAACCAGTTTCCCAGATGATTTTTATGCATACAGAATTTGAGAAACACTGCAGTAGATGAACTCTGAAATTCCTTCCAGACTTAAGGCTTGAGAAACCCATAGGTTAGTCAAGCATACCCACATGAACGCTGTGACCCTTTACCGGAAATATCGATCTTTGTGTCTTTATATATATCTGTACGTCCATATCATGTCTATCCATCCCTATCCATATCTAAAGCTAAGTCTACATCTATGTCTATACCTACAGCTACAACTGTATTGACAGCTCAAGAGAAATAGAAGGCAAAAGCCTGCTTCAGATGAGGCTACTATTTATATCTAGATAGAAGCTACCAGGGTTCCCTCCACCCGAGCATATGATCAAGGTCCCCGTCAACTGGCCAAGCTATAAATGTGATGAAATCCCATAGATCACCTTCCACATCCCCTGGCCACTGAAAAGAGATGACGCTTACAGGTGCGGTCTGCTAGAGCAGGAGAGATTCCTCAGGAAGGGAGACAAGTAGGGGAGAAGCGTGGTCCTTTCCTCGGCCTCCGTGGTTCGGAGAGGAGGAAAATCTGAGGAACGAGGTCAGAACGGCCCTTCAATTACCTCAGTTTCTTTGATGAAGTAGGAGGGAGAGAATGTGTTGTGAGGAGAGGAGTAGAGAAGAATTGAAGGAAACTATGAAAGGTTGGAATTATTATTGAAGAGAAGAGGTGAGAAATCTAAGCAAAGTCAATAGAAAAGTGTGAGTTGCTTTAGCCCTGACTGGGGTGAAAGCCTCTGCAATTTTATTATCACTAATCAGCTTGGTTGCAAGGTTGTTCGTAGCAACATTTAATTCTTTGAAACCCAGGGAGACCGGATATGTTTTCACATCTTTTTTTTTTTTTTTTGGTTGTACATTTTACGCATGGTGAATTATCTATTCATATACTTTGTTCATATATTTTATTACTTTCTTCTTTAATTTCTTTGACCATAAATGTATTTATGATAATATCCCTCAGTGTATGCACTGCAAATAATGGCCTTCATTTAATGTGTGTTTAAGTATTTTCAATGTGCGTAAGTTTTTATTTGTACCCAAATCTACTGAATTTTCTCTTTACCTATTTTTCAGTATTTATTAAACTTACAAAGTCTATACTGTTGAGGAGGCCCAAATATTTGCAAGATTTTTCTATTATGGCTCGCAATTTTTTCTTCCCCTGATGATTTGCTTCATCCGATAAGACAAAGGTGTCTTAATCTTTATCCCCTTCAGATGGCTAACAAACTGTAGAGTCAACTTGCAATTATTCACAAGTCAGGGAGGCCAGCATAACATGCATGGTTGTAATACTATGAATAATTCCCCTAACGAATACACCAAATTGCTCTTTTTCTTCCTATAAAGCTTTCATTTCAATAAACTCTTTATCCAAAGTACCCGTTTATAATGGTAACATTTATCTTGGCAAAAAGATAAGCCTGGTTTCTTTAGGTGACTCTACTTTATTGGGCCTTAGTCTCCTTACGTATAATGTAAGACATTTGTTTTAAGTGATTCTCAAAGGCTCTCTCAACTTTGAAACTGTGTTATTTGTATGAGCCTTGGGAACGTCTTTCATTGTGCTAACTGGGGATACAAACCCACCTGATTTCCTTAGAGGAGGGGCCGGAGGGCCTCCGGGCCATATCTGGCTAGTGGCCAGTTTTTATAAGGCCCTTGAGCTGAGAATGGCTTTTACATTTTTTTAAAGATTATTTATTTATTTGTCAGAGAGGGAGAGACAGAGACAGCACGAGCAGTGGAGAGCAGTGGAGAGCAGTGGAGAGCAGCAGGTAGAGGGAGAAGTAGGCTCTCCGCTGAGCAAGGAGCCTGACGTGGGGCTCGATCCCAGGACCCTGGGATCATGACCCAAGCCGAAGGCAGATGCTTAACTGACTGAGCCACCCAGGCGCCCCTGGTTTTTACATTTTTTTAAAGTTGCTAAACAACAACAAAACAGTAAGAATATTTGGCAGAGGCCCAGAGATCATATGGGGACCTCAGAGCCTGAAACAGTTCCTATGTGGTCCTCTGCAGAATCTGCTGACTGACTCCTCCTTCAGTGTCCACAGTCATGTCTTTCGTTATCACAGGCACATCTCCAAAAGTACCATCGGCAGAGAACATAACCTGTACCATATTTCCTCTTCTTCTGGGCACAGATTCAGAACACATTTCCCAGCCTCCCTTGCAGCCAGGGCTGGCCACTAACTGAGGCTTGCAGAATGGAATGTGGGTGGCTATGACCTCTGCTAGATCTGTCCCCTGCTGGACATCCCAATTCAGTAGTTCTGTGTACACACTCTCCTGTGTACACTAGTTGAATGTAGAGAATTCAGCAGAAGACACCAGCACTTCAGGAGATGTGGGAGCCACGAGGTGGAGGGAACTTGAGTCCCTGACTGACCTGGTGATAGGCTATCCACCGACAAAGAAGAACACATTGAGCTTCATCTGAGTAAAATACAAACTTGTGTTGGTTACGGTGGGAGATGGGGGAGTTCATTACGGCTGATGCAGCGCTTCTCCTGCCACAGATCAGCTGGCGCGTTGCTTCTGTCTGCTCTGAGCCAGGAAACCAGAGCACCAATACTGCTAAAAACAAAATCGTGACACTGAGGACTCACCAGTTTCTGAGTGAAAGGAAAATGCTATGATATCAATTTAAGACCGAGATTTGGGTAGATCAGAGGCCTTTGTCCATTAGCTGGTTAGATTAGGTCTATTTTTTCTGAGACACAACTATTTTTTTCTGAGAGAGATAACTCTACTCAAGTAAGGTAAGTGTCAGACCATCAGCATTAACCGCATTGAGGCTCTGCTTTTCCTACCCTAGGGCTGGGGCTAATCAGAATGGAATGGCTTCAGGTGAGTATAAGTGCATTTTAACTAACCAATCACTAAGTTGAGCTCTGAAGATATACGAAGAAGAATTATACTCTTGGGATATTCCTATTGCCTGGGAAAAATCACAGAAATAATCCTAATTTTCTAAAACAAGAGACCCTCCATGACAGTACAGAAAACGCTATCTCCGGAACATTTGTATATATAACAACAACAACAACAAAATTAATGAGTAGACATCACTATGAAGACAAAATGGTTCCGGGGGGAAGCAGTTAAGAGCATGACTGAATTTAGGAAGCCTGGGTTTGAATTCTTGCTGTGCCACTTACTTCCTGTACGACCTCTTAAGACCTCAATCTCTCTGTTTTGCTGTTTCCTCCTTTGTAAATTGGGGCGGGGGAGAATGATACTAACAACGCGTGCTTCTTAGAATTGTAGTAAAACTTAAGCGAATGACTTTTTCACTTAAAACAGTGCTGGCACATAATATGTATTCATTCGTTCTAATCATTACATGATTCAAAATAAGGGCACTAACCCAATGTGCGAAAATCTCCATGTCCCCTCCTCTCCGTCATGCACTTCTGTAAACACCTTCCTAGTGTTTCACTGTTGCTGAAATCATCCAATTATTCCTTCCCAGCCAAATGTTGAGAAAAGGGTTAAGTTGTAGATAGAGTTGCAACAGGTGGGCAGGACGTGAAGGGCGTTGCGCTCGGAGGTAAGGACAGGGAAAAGAGAAGTAGGGCAAGCACAGGGCGTGTGTGGTGAGGTTAGTGCTTGTGGCTCTCACCTCTACAGAGCAGCGCTTTTCGGAGGGCAGAAGTCTGTGTTCTAAGAGCGAGACTTAGAGACCAAAAGCAGTTTCCTGTCTTCTCTAGAGGAAAGAAGAGGCTATCCTTTCTTTCAAACCCACTGTCAACTCGAGATATGTGTAAATCCTCTCTTTATTCTGACTTGGAGATAAAGAGGCATAAAAATTCATGATCAGAAGGGAAAGTTCATTTTGGAGAAAATCTTCAGTTGCTAATGGCTATTTACACGTATTTTTTAATTGCTTCCAAATGATTAAATTCTGCAGTTTAGATTATCTGGACAATCTGAATATTTGCACATTTTATTTTTTTATCCGTATGCCTGGTTCCCTTTGTTAAACTTTATAGTTCCTCAGAGCAAAGCATGAAGAACTATATTCTTATTCAGTGCATTTTGAAAAGCTTGTTTTGTCTTCTTCGAGGAGGAGATACTTTTGCCATAAAGCTTGTAAGTCACCTTGTTTGCAATCTCTTAAACAAGTGATAATTTATCATGGAGGAAAATAAATTCACATACCACATGCAATATGAACACACTAGTTTCTGCTATTAATTCAGAATTCTTAGTCCATCCTGCATGTTTTATAGCCTAACATAGTGATATGAAAGGAATTTTATATATTTTAGTTCTGTCCCTCTGCTGGCAGTGGAAGTAAATCCCAAAGTATTTCAGCAGGTGCTATTAATATGCAAATAACAGAGAATACACTATTTCTAATAGACCTCCCAACTGCATGGGAGGTATCGCTGTTGGAGCAAATTAGCTTTCTGTAATTTGCATGCTTTTCACAACCTCCTGGGATTATATTTTAGATCAGAGACAATAAAAGCATATGCAGTTAGCTTAAAATGTAACTAATTTTAGACTTTGAAACAATTTTAACCTAACTTCTTTGTGGTGTTAAACAGCTATTTGCAAAGAAACTTTTATAACAGTCTATAATTTTCATAGCATTGATTTGCCATTAATGGCTCCACTCTACATAGCATGAAAACAAATGTGGGAACATACTAGGTGTATGGGTTCCCCAACTGACTGAAAAGACATGAGGGGGTGGTGAACGGAAGGCCTGGGAGTATGCATTGTGTGGACAGTTACAAAGAATAGCATGAATCAAGAGAAAACATGAAATTGGCCCAAATGGCGTGATCAGCCAAAATGTTTCCTGGCCAGAGCAACCAGCCAGAAAGATAAAGCCAAATTATTTAGGGTACCATGTAAGTCTCACAATATCTAAACGTCTAAATAAATAAAACTCCATCTAAATAAATAATAAATATTATTGGATTAACTGACTTTAACTATTCCAATTTATATCTTACAAATAAGGGGGTTTTAGAACCATTATCCTATGTCATAGAAATTAGGAAAGTTCCTTGAAAAATATTAATCCAGTCTGGCAACATAAGTGACTGGGAATTTAACAGAATTTAGCAGGAGTATGTTTTCTTGTTGCTCTACCAATGAGAAGATGAAAACTGCAACAGCATGTACATATTTTATTGAGGAACTAAATTATTTTGATCCTTTCCTGGACTGATAAGCCAGGTTTTTAAAATAAAAGTAGTTAGATGAGTTTTCAGCTTTTCATTGTCTTAATTCCACACATGAAAATTAAATTGAAGAAATGAAATAATTAGATGCTTAACGCTAAATGTCGCCTTTGAGTATGTGGTTTTGATTTGGAGCCCAATTTGTCTAATGACTAAATTATTCTGCCTTTCCTTTTGTTTCTATAGATATGGCTGCATCATAAGTTTAAAATATAAATTTGTCATATGAGAAAATGTCATAAATAGGAGTTATTGAAATTTACTGTCTACATACGTTTATCACTAGTCCAGTAACCAATAGCTGACCAAAGGTAAAACGGATGACTTGAGGAACAGAAGAAACATAAAAGATAACTTTGCTATGCAGAAAGAATAGGATTATGAAATGCTCATTCTAATACTTCTGGTTCCATCACACACAGATTCAATGCGAGTAATTTCTGCCTCATGATTCTTGCTGAAATGGGTGAATCAGCTTATAATAAGTAATCTGGCCATTTGACAGACTGGATCCGTAAAGTAAAAAACAATTAATTTAAATATGATAAATTCAGCTAAGTCAATAATCAGGCATATGTATATATTTACATATGGATAGAGTAGCAGTTTTGTTTATCTGTGGATTCAAGTTTTAAAGATATTATTTTTTACTCAATGATCATATTTTGGAAAATTAGTCTTATATGTCAGATGGAGAGAGAATCCATGTATGGTATACACAAGTAAAGCTAGACACTGTGGAAACAAGTTCTTTGAACATGAAGAATGATAGTGAGAGTAATGATAATTTTGTAACAAAATTAAGATCATCTAATACCAAGTAAATATAAAACATATAATTTTAGTATATATAATTTTATATGTGTCACAAATTTATCTAATTACTCTAAATTATAACAGCTTATATTTGGTATACCATTTCTTCTTCGACATCTTTCCTTCTATACCAACCCCCTTAGGACTTTGTCCTCAGTATATCTTATTTCTCTTTCTTCTTTAATAATGTAACCCAATGTGTGGCTTTCTTTTTACTTCTCTGTTGACAATTCCAAAGCAATGTCTTCAGTTTTCATAATTCTGTTTTTTCTCTTAAGCTGGATTCAGTCCACCCTATACATCCTTCAAAGTCCAGTTCAAATACGGGCTCTACCATGAAGCCTTCAGTGATGCAGCTCGCTCAAATCCACTTCGCTTTTCTCAGAAGTCCCATTGCCCTAAAATCATTCTCATCTTAAAAATATGGCACTTCCTCAGTTTTTAAATTATGTGGGAAATGCTTTATTTTCTCTGACTAAACTGTATGCTTCCTAAGAGTAAGGTTTGTTATTGCCCGCTGAAACCAATTCCTTAAATATAGTGGGGACTCTAGAAATAATGATTATTAATAAAGTTTCTATGAGCATTTATTTATTCTCTTATACACTGATATGGGAAAAACTGTACGTTTTATACCTCCCTCTCGCCACAATTTTTAAACAGATATTTACTCTTCTTAGAGTAATGAACTCTGAAGAACCCAAATTTTCAGACTAAACCAGTTCTGACTACTTTTATGTGACCTCGGGTACATCATTTATCTATGCTGTGACTGCCTTTCTGCAAAATATTAAAAGCCCACTCTCTCAACTGCTCTGAGCTTCTGTGAGGATTACCCAATGCAATGAGCTTTGCACGAACATGTTCTAGAGGCGGGTTTTTATAAACAAAGCCTGGCAGTTCTTGATATTCTAGCTCTGGCCAGCGTGGCTTCGAGCCTTGCAGGTTCTGAGAGTTGCTCGGGGCCCTGGCTGCCTCTCCACTGGGACATCATCTGAATGTCCTCATCCTCAGTTATGTGGCTGGCACCTCCATGAAAAAGCCCTTTATGGTCTCTCCTTTTCTCACTGAAGGGGTGTTTGGACATGATCTCCTTACCAGCTGACTTCAAGTCAAGGAGAACCTTTTTTGGCAGCTGACGTGAAACAAATTCTGTTCGGACGTATTTAGGGCCTCAAGTCACAGACCTGTGTTTATTTTTATTGAAAGAACACAGAGCAGGGAGACTTGGCCCCATGGCCGCTGAGTAGTCCACAACAGCAGAGCTCTGGGTCCAGCCGTAGGTAGAAAGTTGTTTCAAGTATTTTACCCAAAGAACACAAGGAAATTATTAGTTCTGATTCTGGGCAACTAAAGGTTGCTCTTCTAGTATAAGACAGAGAAGAGATTTCTTTTCCAAGAAAATACTGTATGTGTTATTCATAAAGGTATCCTCAACACTCCACAGCTTAAATAATCACAACAGTTTTGCCTTTCTCTAGAAATCATGGACTCTATCACAACCCTCCCACATTCCATCCTTTAACACCAGAACTTCTCTCTTGTGGATGATATTTTGAGCAATAGTAATGCTGGATATAGGTTTGGTTAACAAATTCCCCATATCATTTTTTATCGGTAGTATTTTTATCATGATATTGCTCCATGCCATTATAATCTTACGGGCAAGGCTTCTCTTTTTTTTTTTTTAATATTTTGTTTTTTAAAAAAGTTTTAAATTTTAATTCCAATATGGTTAATTTACAGTATTATAATACAGGTATACAAATAGTGATTCAACAATTCTATACATTACTCAGTGCTCATCATGATAAGCTTAGTCTTTAATCCCCATCACCTGTTTCACCCATCCCCCCCACCCACCTCCTCTCTGTAACCATCAGTTTGTTCTCTATGGTTAAGAATTTGTTTCTTGGTTTATCTCTCTCTTTTTCCTTTGTTCATTCGTTTTATTTCTTAAATTCCACATATGAGTGAAATCATATGGCATTTGTCTTTCTCTGACTTATTTCTCTTAGTATTATACTCTCTAGCTCCATCCATGTCATTGCAAATGGCAAGATTTCATTCTCTTTTACAGCTGAATAATATTCTATTGTGTATATATACCACCTCTTCTTTATCTGCTTGGGTTGCTTCCATAATTTAGCTATTATAAATAATGTTGCAACAGACATAGGGGTGCATATAGCCTTCCAAATTAGTGTTTTTGTATTTGTTCGCACCCAGTACTGTGATTACTAGATCATAGAGTAGTTCTATTTTTAATTTTTTGAGGAACCTCCATACTGTTTTCCACAGTGGCTGCACCAGTTTGCATTCCCACTGACAGTGTATGAGGGCTCCTTTTTCTTCACACCCTCACCAACCCCTGTTGTTTCTTGTGTTGATTTTAGCCATTCTGACAGTTGTGAACTGATATCTCATTGTGGTTTTGATTTGTATTTGCCTGATGGTGAGTGATGTTGGGCATCTTTTCATGTGTCTGTTGGCCATCTGTATGTCTTCTTTGGAGAAATGTCTGTTCATGTCTTCTGCCCATCTTTAACTGGATTATTTGGTTGTTTTTTTTTGTGGGTTTTTTTTTTTTTTGGTGTTGAGTTGTATAAATTTTTTATATATTTTGGATACTAACCCTTAATTGGATATGTCATTTGCAAATATCTTCTCTCATTCAGTAGGTTGCCCTTTAGTTTTACTGATTGTTCCCTTCACTGTATAGAAGCTTTTTGTTTTGATGTAGTCCCAACAGTTTATTTTTGCTTTTATTTTCCTTGCCTTAGAAGACATACCTAGAAGAATGTTGCTGGGCCAATGTCAGAGAAATTACTGCCTGTGGTCTCTTCTAGGATTTTTATGGTTTCAGGTCTCACATTTAGGTCTTTAATCCATTTTGAGTTTATTTTTGTGTATGGTGTAAGAAAATGGTCCAGATTCATTCTTTTGCATGTAGCTGTGCAGTTTTCCCAAACCATTTGTTGAAGAGATTTTCTTCCCATTGCATATTCTTGCCTTTTTTGTCAAAGATTAATTGACAACATAATTGTGGGTTTGTTTCTGGGCTTTCTATCCTGTACTATTGATGTATGTGTCTATTTTTGTGTTAGTACCATGCTGTCTTGATTACTACAGCTTTGTGGTATAACTTGAAATCTGGAATGTGATACCTCCAGGTTTGTTTTTCTTTTTCAAGATCGTTTTGGCTATTCAGGGTCTTTCGTGGTTCTATACAAATTTTAGGATTATTTTTTCTAGTTCTAGACCAAACAGTTTTCTAGTTCTAGTGAAAAATGCTGTTGGGATTTTGATAGGGAATTCCATTAAACTGGTAGACTGCTTTGGGTAGTATGGAAATTTTAACAATATTTGTTCTTCCAATCCATGAGGGAATGTCTTCCCATTTGTGTTGTCTTCAATTTCTTTCATCAATGTTTTACAGTTTACAGAGTACAAGTCTTTCACCTCCTTGGTTAAGTTTATTCCTAGGTATTTTATTATTTTTAGTGTAACTGTAAATGGGATTGCTTTCTTAATTTCTCTTTCTGTTGCTTCATTATTAGTGTATAGGAATGGATTTCTGTACATTGATTTCCCCATACCTTTTTTCCCCATGTATCTTCATGGTCTAAATTTGATACCTCTGATTAAAACTGGAAACCCTTTTGTCACTAGAAATGAGTCCTCTTACATTAACTTCCCACAAGTCCAGTCCATGCATGGTTCATTTTTTATTTGCCATGAAAAGGATTACAATTTGCATGTATTGAACATCATGTGTGAGATAGCCACTATGCTAGGAGCCTTACATTGTGTCCCTTAATATTCATAACTATCCCTAGAGGTAAATAACATTATGCTCATTGTAAGGATGAGAAAATTGAGTCTCCAGTGGGCCCAAAGTAAAACTGCTAGATGGTGGCAGAGCCAATATTTATAGTCAAGGCAGGATGATTGTAGTTTCCACATTCTTTCCATTATACAACCAAAAAAAGAATACATCAGTACACATAAATAACAACACACACACATATGTATACCTACACACAGAGGCTTCATTACACCTAAAGCAATTTTTAGTGATTAGACAAAAATCAGTCATTTTAGTAATAGGTAGATGTACTAGGTAATACCCAAAGAGTATGTTTGTTACATTGTTAAGCAGTGTTTTAGAATGCTATAGGCACAGATTCATATATAGAAATATTTACATGTCTCACGTATACACAAGAAGACTCGGTAAGCTAGAATACCTCTTTCTTCAAGGTAGTCTGATGATTTAACCTCACTCTTTTATAACTGCAAATGACCCTGACCCAGCAGTCTATGGTGCTAGAAGGACACAATGGCAGATGCTCAACGGGCATCAGGTGTTTCAGCTAGAAGAGGATTGAGCAGATATTTAGAATAGAGGTGGGTGAGAGGCAGTTACCGTCCACAAAAGAAGGTGAAGACCCAGATTCTGGATATGGGGGCCTGGTCCAGAGCAGAACTAGCAGCCTTTCTGATTTGAAGCTCAGCGTCTGATGGACTGGCCCAGGGGACCCAATTAGCCCTAAACACAGCAGGTGTTTCCACAGTCTGCAGCAAGACCTAGCCTATAGATGGTCAAATGCTTACAGCTTCAAAGATAGAGGGCTTAAGAGGCAAGGAGCTACCCAACTCACCCCAATCCTCTTCTCTCCTATCTGTTTCTGAGCCTTCTTTTTTAAGCTTTCTGGAGCATGATTACTCTTCAGCAGACCATGGTAAATGTGCCTGGGAAAAAATGAAATTAAACTAGTGCTTCAGGAATTCTTTCATAATGCAATCTGAACCAGTCCTTATTAATGAGGCCAAAGTATTTCCCATCCAACTGAAGTCCTGCAATTATTTAAATGTGTAAGTGAAACCATTCTTTATACCTTCATTCATAGTCCATTTAAGTCAGAAATTGGGTTTACTTGGTTTACTAGCTGGGCATTAAGCACCACTTGAGCAGTTTAAGAACTATCAACAGTTGCAATGGCCCATAATAAATATACGTACAATTATTTCTGTATAGATTGTCCTTCATATTTGAAAATGACATTACCAGTACAGTTACCAATCACATGCCTAACTCTTCTGCACAGCTAATATTTTAGTGCATATTTGCATGGGGATTTTCCATTTACAGGGCACTCACATTATCTCATTTATTTATCAGTATAATCTAATGTTATTATTATTAGTGTATCATTAAGGAAATAGAATTCAACAATGTTGGATAACTCAAGAGGGATAAAACCAGGAATTGAAAGATCAAAGTCCTTAGCATGCTGTGTCCATACATATCATAAATAAGCATGATTTTTCTTTCATAGTTGCTATACAAAATTCTATGTTGCCTGTCATACTTGCATACTGGTCACTTACATGAAATACAAAGCCCACTTATGAGGAAGAATAGTCAGTTAGTCAAAATCATAGATAGTTAAATCTTATCTTCTTTCAGTAATTCCTTCATTTGGGGTATTTAAATTATTTACTTGGGGCATTCAAATTAGTTATAGTTTGGAAATATAATAGAATTTTGCAGCAAAGTATCTCAAAATAATATTCTCTAAGACTCAAATTTTATTTAGAAATTTTAGTTATAAATGTAATCATATATTTAAATTTTAAATATACACCAACCAGTAGACATATATTGACAGATATTTTTCCCCAATTCTCAATATATTAGAAGTAGGCAGTTTCATTTAAGTATTTTCTTAAAGGTTGAGAAAAAGACTAGAAAACTTTAGCAATAAT